>NC_056749.1:600195937-600540937 GCF_019279795.1 Protopterus annectens
TACTATTTAGTTGCTCATTTATCACTCTCGTCTTCTCTTTCAGCTGTTCCCATTAGGGGTCACCACAGTGGATCATCTGTTTCCATTTCTTCCTGTCCTCTGCATCTTGCTCTGTCACACCAACCCCCTGCATGTCCTCTCTCACCACATCCATAAATCTTATCTTAGGCCTTCCTCTTCTCCTCTTAACTGGAAGCTCCTTCCTTAGTATCCTTTTCCCAATATACCCAGCATCCCTCCTCAGCATATGTTCAAACCTCTGCAATCTTGTCTCTCTGGCTTTGTCTCCAAGCCATCCAACCTGAGCTGACCCTCTAATATACTGATTCCCAATCCTGTCCATCCTTGTCACACCTAGTGCAAATCTTAACATCTTTAACTCTGCCATGTCCAGCTCTGACTCCTGCCTTTTTGTCATTGCCACTGTCCCCAACCCATATAACATAGCTGGTCTCACTACCCTCTTGTAGACCTTCCCTTTCACTCTTACTGCTACCCGTCTGTCACAAATCACTCCTGATACTCTTCTCCATCCACTCCACCCTGCCTGTACTCTCTTCTTCACCTCTCTTCCACACTCACCATTACTCTGAACTGTTGCTCCCAAGTACTTAAACTCATCCTCCTTTGCCAACTCAACTGCCTGCATGCTCACCATTCCTCTATCCTCCCCCTTATTCACACACATGTATTTTGTCTTAGTCCTGCTGACCTTCATTCCTCTCTTCTCTAGAGCATATCTCCACCTCTCCAGGGTCTCCTCAACCTGGTCCCTACTCTCACTACAGATGACAATCATCATCATCATCATCATCCCCTTTTTCCCATTTACATGGGGTCAGGGTATCGTATTAACTGTCGCCAACTCTCTCGGTTCAGTGCCACTCTCCTGCCTTCTTCAACACTCATGCCTGACTGTCGCAGATCTTATTTCACACAATCCATCCACCTCTTTGCTGGATGCCCTCTCTTCCTCTTACCTTCTTCCTGTCTGTCCCAAATCTCCCTCACCAGATTGTCTTCTGCTTTTCTACACATATGCTCATACCATCATAATCTGTTTTCTTTGATCTTTTCTGCAATTGGAGCTACTTTGGCTTCTGCTCTTATGTCCTCATTTCTTCGCCTGTCCCGCAGTGTGCATCCTACCACCTTTCTCAGGCACTTAATTTCCATCACTTCTAGCTTCTTCAACTGTTCTGCCTTTACTGCCCAGGTTTCTGTACCATACAGTAGTACTAGTCGCACCACTGTCTTGTACACCTTACTTTTCAGCTTCTTTGGCATTCTTCTGTCATATACTACACCTGATACTCTATGCCAGTTGGCTGCAGCCCCTCTGATTCTAGCTTTGACCTCTTCATTCAGACTACCCTTCTCCTCAACCACCCCTCCCAGATACTTGAATCTGTTTACCTGTTCCACTGTCTTCCCATCTATCTCTATTCTCAGCTTCTTCTGATTTCCCCAATCTGCTGCCATTACCACTGTCTTATCTGTGCTTAGTTTCATCCCATGTGCCTTCAAATTTGCATTCCATTCTCCTATCCTTTGCTGAAGTTCTAGATCAGAGTCTGCCTGTACTGCCACATTGTCTGCATACAGCAGCTTTGTTGCTCTGACCCCTCCAACCTGTTTGCTGATATAGTCCATTACCAGTATGAACAGCAGTGGGCTCAGAGCTGAACCCTGGTGTACATCCACTCCCACTGGGAACCCCTCAGTGAGGCCAAACACTGTTCGTACTTGAGTCACTGGGTCCTTGTACATAGCCTGTACTAATTCTACTGACAATGTCATCTGAAAACATCATAGTCCACCGGGCCTCCTGCCTGATCTTGTCTGTCAATCTGTCCATCACCACTGCAAATAAGAAAGGGCTCAGAATTGATCCTTGATGTAATCCCACCTCCACCTTAAATGCATCCGTCACTCCTTCCACAGACCTCACCGCTGTCACACTACCCTCGTACATATCCTGCACCACTCTGACATACTTCTCTGCCACTCCCAACTTCCTCATACAATACCACAACTCCTCTCTAGGCACCCTGTCATATGCTTTCTCTAAGTCCACAGTTCATCACTATAGTTTCAGTTTTACTATTATTAAACTTCAGTAATGGTATTTCTTGAAACTTTTCATTTTCTTCATTTATCTTTAAAAAGCTGCATTTTAGATTGAAAATTCTTACTTATAGAAAATATCAATTTTATCATTACTTCTTAATGAATTTTCCAGTCCCACTGTCTAAAAAAGCCAAACAAAAATGTTTTTCTGTCTTCTTGCAGTAGCCAAGAAAAGTATTACAAAAATGGAGAAGGAATTCAGTTCCTATGTTTAAAGATTTTTTAAATTTAGCAGCAATTTTATGTAAAACTTAAAAAAAAAAGATATTAGAATAAGGTCTTCAAATAATATTAAGAGACATACCTGTTGGATAATCTTGAAATGTTGTTATTGAAATACCAAGAAAATGAACTTGTTAATATAATTAGATTGCTCTGGTGGTTTAATATGCTTTTGATGCCATATAACAGTATATGTAACTGCATTTCTTCTTTTCTTTGTATGTTTTGTATATTTGTTAAATCAATAAAAAAATTTTAAATGAAAAGCAAGGCTGTCATGCATAGCTCATCATCAGGCAAGTATTATGCTGTGTAAAAGCTCACTTACTTGCTCTCTGTATGCCTCTACATAAGTATGTATGCATACTTAGCCACTTGTATGACATGCTGGTGGACATACGCATTCATGCTTAGCCACCTGTATGATGTGCTGGTGGACACAGGCGTGCATACTTAGCCACCTGTATGACATGTACTGGTGGACATAGGCATGCATGCTTAGTCACCTGTATGACATACTGGTGGACATAGGCATGCATGCTTACCCACCTGTATGACATGGGCTGGTGGTGATGCTTCCTAGATCTCATAATCTTCGACATGCATCCTTCTATACTCTGTACTCAGCTACCTCCTTTATCATGTTATTTATAAGCTACTGCCAACATTTGTCACAGTCACATGTTCTTTATTTTTAAACATCTTAATTAAATTGTGTTTTAAAAATGGCATAGGTACACATTCATTAAAAGAAAAACCATAGAAACATTTTGTTTTTATTTTCTTGTAGTATATATTTACTTTCTTTTTTAGTAATTGTAATTCAGTCCCTTAAACCTCACTTCTACTGCTAAACATTATTCTGCAAGCATTAATCCCACAAATTATGTTTATTTCTATGTAATTTGCTCCTTCCCTGTTCTAAAGGTCCCACCTCCATTTCTTTTATCTTTTTTAGAATATTCAGTACTTCAATTACAACCAGTTTAAATTATGATTTTGATTTTCTTCTAGCTACTTTTTTTGGAAGGCAATAACATTAACCTTAGTAAGGCCTTACTATGTATAGGCAATTCAGATCTTATATCCCAGAAGCATTTCCTTTGTTACAACCATTTACCCCCAAACATTCCTGATAAACTACTCATTACATTCCCCAAAAAATATTCCCAGTTGTGTCTGTCTTTCCCATCACACCTGCATCATTTGCTATCTACCCAAGGAGAGTATCTGACGTCTGCTTGGGTTATAAAAATACCCATGTTGACACATCCAATAAAAATCCTAAACCTTCTGGACTTAGTTCCGTACTTGGAAGCCATACAGATGTCCTTCTACTATTGTTTCGTAAATTCCCTTTCCAGTTTCTCTTCCAAATCTTTTCTAACCTCCCCTGATTGATTATTATAGTTAGCATACAATATTTTACATGCTCTACTTATTATCCATGTTTTAACAGTAGCTACTTTTCTAGATTCTGCTACGTACACTCTATAGTTGCTGTTTCGCTTAGGATTCCACCATATGGGTATGGCTGAACTGATGCATGTATGAGGGTACAAATTTTACAGCTGTAGTCTTTGTCTTTCTTCATCAAGTATAAAATAATATCATGTGAAAAATAAGGATGACTTTTCTTGACTACCATACTATTAACATCCTTGAAATTGTGATTCTGTTATTTTCTTTGTCAACGGCACTAAATATAAAAGCAAATAAAAAAGGAAGAAGAGGATACTCATGCTTATCACTGTCTGTACCACTGGGCTTGTTTGATAATGACTCTGGTTATATTTCTCCTCAGTATATCACTAACAGTTGTGGTTAGCAGTCATCATTCATGGTTATAAATGGGTAGGCTGCATCACTTGTGTGGTTCACAAAGCATATACATTGTTGTTGTTTTTCTTTTGGCTTTTCCCGGTTAGGGGTCACCACAGCGGAACTCCGGTCCACTAATGATTGGCAGTAGATTTTTATGGTGCCGAGGTGCCAGCTCGACGCCCAACCTTCAACGAATGCACGCCCATTCACGCATGTCTTTCAAATGCTACTCGACCGTGGGGAGGACATGCAGACTCCATACAGAAGGCACTCCAGCCGAGAATTGAATGGGAGAACCTCTTGCTGTGAGGTGACAATGCTACTGCGGCTTCACAAAGCATAGTTGTCAAAAATTCTCTGCAACAACCATGTCCCCATGCCACTATATGCACACTTGACAGTGGGCAGTGTCACACATCAAACATGCTTATGCAATTTCAACAGAATGCCTAGAACCAGTTACTCATCTGCCAGATGTAGGTAATGTGTGCTCTAAGAGAGTGTAGGTGCTCCTGATATGGCTATTAATATCACATTCCAGCACAATACATATGGAGGCCAATCCCTTTTTGCTCATATATATTAGCCCCTTTAGAGCATGTTGTGGCATAGATTGCTAAACAAGTACAGTCTACTGTTTCAAACATCACAGAAAGCCATGTTCCTTTATAGAATGCTTATGTGGTATTTCGCTGTTCCTGGGGTCTACTAAGGAAAGTGCAGGTGTGGGTAGATATACTTATCATAAAAGTAGATTTGTTTATGGAAAATTACTGTAGCAGTAAATCATAACATCTGAATATTTCCCACCTTAGTGAATAATCACACAGCCAGAAATTGTAAAAGTAGTGACTTGCCTGGCTCTGTGGTGCAGAGGGACAGAACCCTAACTGTGAAGCAGGTGACCAGTGTTCGATTAACAGTGTCTGCAGAAGTCAGCCAGTGGGGGGGTGGGGAGTGAAGGGATGTGGCCTCCTTACCTGTCATGTGGGGCAAGGAGGGTTGTACACACTAAGGGGCAAACTGTGCATACCTCTCCACCTCTTAAAACAAGAAATCTGGACAATGCCAAATATAACAGGGAGACAAAGGCCCAAAACTAGGGACACATTTTAAACACTGCTGTTATGAGCTTAGGAAGTTGCTAGAATAACAGGTTTTGTGTTAGCATGCATTTTCTGATGGATATAATGCCTGACACTCAGACGCATGTCATTATTTGGTGATGTCAATCCTCAGTAGTTTGCCAGAAAACCACAAATTTTATGAGGAACAGACCAAAAATATAAGCCAAAAATCTGTCCAGATGAGTGGTATGAAACTGTGTAGGTGAGATTTCCCTGGTAGAGTCTGGAAAAAACAGGATGACTGCATGAAGGAAAGGCCCCTTGCAGAAGTGAGGGGATGCCCTTTGAAGGTCAGTCCGTTGCAAATCCTCTCCCCATTTTATAGCTGCATAAAGAAAACAGTTGTAAACTATTCCTTATAATTGCCTGAATGATGACCGCTGCCCTGGAGATGAAGAACAAAAAGGCTGATTGGCTGTGAGGAACTGATGATCAACAGGCATTGGCGTAAAATGATCTAAAAAATAAAAATATCAGAGACCTCTTTCCTCATAGCTACCCATGCACATTTTCTGCTGGTATACACTTATGTATGTATGCGTATAGTTCTCTTATATAGTTTAATTGGGTGCATGCTCTCTTCAGGCCAGAATTCCCATATAGGCAAGGAACGTTGTGGCAGAAAAACACACTTTTACATATCACTAAATAATGTATAAGACCTTCTAGCAACTAAGATAATATGTGACTAAATTATTCCAAAGAAATAATGTGTTATGATGAACAGTACAGAAATGTGTAAGGACAAATATGAAATTTTTGTAATGAATCCATGAATTGTACTGTGAAAATATAGGTGAAAATAAAATTCAGTGCAATGCTAATGGTAAACAATATACTACATATCTAATAAAAAGTGTTACTGTGAATGTAAAAATATGTAATATAGTCACTTAAAGAGCAATGATAAATGACCTACTAAAAGGAGACATTCATAATAAAGGTACATTTTGATAAAGTATATTTTTATTTATGTAATTAGTCTGTAGAATTATGACACATGGAACAAAAAAATCTTAATTTTGTTAATGAATGTTAATGAAATACATATAAATTATTGAGTCTACAAGTAACTGCATTAGCAGGAATGTGTAACCATGAATATTAACTATTTCAAAGACAAGAATCATATATGTAAGCTGACCTTAAAGGCAGACTTATATATGTTGATTGTGTAACATACACTTAACTGTAAAACCTAATGAAATTAATGAAGTATACCATTGATTAGAATGCCATATTATGAAATAAATGTGGCTGCAGTGTCTAACTTTTCCAGGTAGCATAACAAACATGTATAACATATAATCCAGTCTCAGAGCATCCTAATTATTTAGCCACCTTAGATGAATATTAAACACATTTGTTGATTAAAACAAGTAAACGGAGACAAGTAAAAACCAGTACTTCACCAAAACCAAATTATTTGCGAAGGAAATAAGGCAAACAAAATTCTTCTTCAACTTCTTTAATAGTCCACAAAGTCACAGCAACACGCCAACCAGGAACACACCAATTCCACGGAAAAAACAAGTGCACATTTGTTGATTAAGTCATTTAGTCATGGCCTGAAGGACTTCAGTACACCAGGCCTTTCTGTCAACAAGTGTGCAATGCTTGCTTTCTTTCTATCTATCTATTTTTTGTATTTGGTCTTTTTCCAACATCGGTGTCTTCAGCAATGAATCCTTTTGTTGCATTATATGGTCAAATTACTTGAGTTTTAGTTCGACTATCATACCATCCGTTGAACAGTCTGGGTTTATTTCCTTATGTATTGACTGATGTGATCTTGTTGGAGTTCATGGAATTCTCAAAAGTTTACCCAACACAACAGTACAAAAACATTGACTTCTAGTGCACAAAGTAATGTCTTTGCTGTCTAATATTTTATTTTAATTTGCCATAACTTTCCTGACAAGAAACAAGCATCTATTAAGTTCACAGTAACATTCACCATCTACAGTCAAAGAAAGAAGAAAACATCATTACTTCCACATCCTCTCAATCTGTTATAAAGGATTGGTAGGGGCAGATGACATCATTCCAGTAGTTTTTATGTTGGGAAGAAAAGCCAACTTTAATGCTTTCTATTTTCACCTTCATCAACTGGCTCTTTACTCTATTCCTTATTTTCAGTCAGAGTGGTATCATCAGCATGTTTGAGGTTAATATTTCTCCTGGCAATTTTGATTCCAGTATCTGATTTGTTTACCCCATCATTTTGAATTATACATTCAGCACTTAAATTAGATAAGCTAGTAAAAATATACAGCCTTGTCATAGTCCTTTCCTAATCTAAAACTAGTCATCTACAACATACTTGGGTCTAATTGTTGTTTCGTGGTCAGTATACAGATTCCTCATGAGGTAAATAATGTGACCCAGTATCCCCATTTCTCTAATAACTTGACACAGCTTGTAATAGTCTACACAGTCAAAGACTTTAAAATAGACAATAAAGCAAAAGTAAATATTTTTTTTTCTGGAGATCCCTTGTTTTTCCTATCATCTTATAGATGTTGACAATTTGATCTCTGTTACTTCATGTTCTAAAACCAGCTTAAATATTGGGCAGTTTTTTGATCCTTGTACTGCTGGCATATAGCTTACATAATCTTAAGTATTGTTTTACTAATATGTGAAATAAGTGCAACTACCTTTTTTTTGCAGGTTTTTACCTCCTCCACTATTTGTTGACCATCAGTTCATTCCCAGCTAATCAATCCATTTGTTTCCTTTCACTTGGTGATGGTGAAACATGAGGGGCCATCATTTAGACAGCTATCAAGGGCAGATTGCATTTTTTTTAATTCCTGGCCCCCATACACACTCTACTAGTTGCTGAAGAGGGTCATGCAATGTCCCATCTATGGGCAATGCCTCCTCACTTCCACAAGGGCCATTCCTACCAAACGGCTAGGATCCTCCCCTCAGATCATGAGTGACAGTCTTTCTGGTCTGCACTAGGGAGATCATACAGACCAGTGTGGGCTGAGGACATGCGAACCCCCCAGGAGAGGGGAGTACGTCATAGTCTTTCACTCTTGCCCCTGTCTGCAGGCACTTCCAGTGGTGGAGCTTCTAAATGAATGCTGGACAATAATTTTAACACTCTGTAGCATTGTCCATTTTTCATATGAGTGTATACATATATATATATATATATATATATATATATATATATATATATGTATATATATAGACCTTTTCCAATCCAATGGTTACTGCTCTGTCTTTCAAAATTTTCTGTTACTGAATGTTTGAGTCTCATTTATGATAAGCAGAGTCCCAAAGTCCCAAGTAGGACTCACATTACAGAACCTTTTGGATGATATGACTTCAAATGCTTGACTTACAGTACTGAAAAGAGTGAGTGTGTTGGGTAGGAAGCTAATCTTCATCTGGTTGCTTATACATTAGTTGCCCTTTTTCTTTTCACACTTTTATGAGGTCCAAAATAGGAGAACCAAAATGATTTACCATAACCGAGTACCTAAAATTTGAGATCTGATATCTTCCAGAAGATTCTGTGGTGACAGCCGAGCATGCTATTGAATGATTATGCCAGTTGTAACTGCGCTAGTTGTAGCATTAAAAGTATCATATGAGCACATAAGTTTCTGAGTCCCAGAGACTCAGAAGGTTGGATTTTGGAGAGTTACTTCTATTTTATTACACAGTCTGTTAACTATTTATTTTTTTTATCATTTCAAGAATAACAGACTTTTGTAAACTTCAGTATGCAACCTAAGTAGTTAAGAGCTTTCATTTTGAAGGTGCTAAATCACAAATCTTCTTACTATATCTTTTCAGCAATCTCCCATCCCTAGTAAAGTTTAACATGCTTGCAAAAATGGAAGTTGCACTAGAAACCTTAGAAGCTGAAGGAACTTTTGGAGCTGTAGGATCAGATATGAGTTTTCAAGCTGAGATTACAATATAGATAAGGATTTTACTTATTACAATTATATAGTAAATCCACAATGCTATTGGTTTGTGGCAGTAAATTAGGGTATGTGGGACTTTTTCCATAACTTTTGCAAATTTATGAAAATAGGGGGTGCTGTTAAATGCTCTAAGTCCTAGATTCCCTGAGGACAGAGTTTTATTTTAGATAAAACAATCTTATGAACGGGACAAATGTACGTTTTATAGAATTTTGATGGTTTCATTAAAATAGGAATCATGATGGGGACAGCCTGAAGAATGAGAAGATGAATTTCCATAATTATTTGTAAGTTGGGGTAGATAAGAAATAATACAATGAGGGGAGAGATTTTGAAACTTAAGGCTACAGTCCCCCCTCATCAGACAAAAATCAAGAAGGGTGGCAATTTCTTTTAGATTTTTGACGGACCTTTCAAGGTAATGACATAGTTATTTAGTGGTTCATACCTGAGTTCTGACCTTCATCAGTTTCCATTAGGTACCAACACTGGTACAAAAGACTTCTCTGACATAGAAAATATCTGCTCTACTAGTTTTTGTAGTCACTGCTGCAGGAGAAGAGACAAAGGGGTCAAACTCTTGGACAAGAACTATTAAGAGTTAAAGACTCAGACACCTCTGCTTTCAGTACATTTGGTTGGAAAACTGAGATCCAGTCCTTTAATGCCACCATTGCTGATGTATGTGCCTTCATGAATTTTATCTTAAGATCCATCAGTTAAAACTACCAAGGCACTGATAGAACCAGCTTCTATTCCTTGGCCTTGGAAGACATTATAGCAGATACTTCTGTGTCTTTTCTTTTTGTAAGTGTTTTCCACCATGCCCTTCATGAGCTGAAGATAAGGAGGGGGCAGCCCTGAATGGATGATGAAGCTGCTTCTCCCATGTCTCATTAACTTTCAAATGTTTGAAGACTCAGCTGGCTTAAAAATATGTTTGGAGTTTCAACCTAGCAAGGAAGTTATGAAAAACGTAAGTTGCAGGGAAAGAAGCCCCCCCCCCCCCATCCACACATATGGGCAGTTTTCTCCCTAAACCCTGTCTTATTGAAATATGCTAATTCCTCATTTGCACAACAGAAGAGGCCACATACATCACACTACTGCCAGTGCAGAAATAGAAAACACACCAGCAGTGGTTCTTGTTAGTAAACACTTATCACTCAGTAGAACATCAGCAAAAATGGTAAAAATGCCAGGTTGAAACCTTGACCACATAAGGCTCATTGACTAGTAGAGTAATATATTAGACTTCACTTTTTGTGATTCCATTCAATCACTTTTTAACTTTTACAGAGTTTGAAGATTCGATAAGAAACTCTTTATTTCATTTTTTTCTCCAGTGATTTCACACTTTTCTCTTTTAGGAAAAAAAGCTACAGCATTTTGTTTCCATAGTTAAGTAGCCTGTTTGAACTTTTCACATTTCTCATAGGTATTGACATTGTCATTTTAGACCAAACAAAACAGGTAATAGATATGGAATTCCTTACAAGCTATTTGCCACAGCCGTACTAGCTAATACATTTAGTCACAGGAATAAATATAAAGGGCATGCAGGAAAAGACTTCAAAAAGAAAAGTAAAGAAAAGAAGTAAAACACAGAAAAGAAGAAATATATCAATCGTGCAACATAAATTATCTTCTGGCGAGTGGGAGATATGTGAAATTCAACGTGACTAGAAGAATGGAAGACAATGTGCTCCAACTCTGGATATATGAGAGAACCATGTGCATACCAACATCACAGTGCCTATGAGCTTGAGACGTTTGTTATCCACAGGAAGGAAACCACTGCTTTTACAACTTCTGGTTGAGAGATTATGCAGGAGGTGAGAAATATGTATATATTATGATCTCCTTTTACAGTGCCTGAAAACAAAGAAGATACTGATATACTCACAGAAGCGTTGCAACATGCAAGTGAAGACTGCATCCTGTATCCTCAGTACAAATGAATGTAGTATTACTAGTCACTGAAGACTGCTAGAAATCACTTGTAGATAGCATACAGAGGAATGCCGAAACCTGGTCATCAGTGGAGTAGCCCAGTCATGGAAACACATGCAAACAGATATAAAGGTACTCACAGACAGGAGGATACATATACAGAGGTATGAAAATACATGCACACACACACACACACACACACACACACATATATATATATATATATATATATATATATATATATATATATATATATATATATAAATGTACTGTTGCAGTTCAATTCACTGAAAGCAAAAAACTGTGGTACATTTCATTGTAACTCATTCTGATGACAGTACATTTCCTGAAAACAAATTTCACTGAGAATTTTGTAATGATACTGAAAATGGCTGTTGCATCATAGGAATTACAATATAAATTAAGGCTGGTCAGTATTTGCATCTTGTTAATGCCCACTGTTATGTTGTGCCACCATCTCTAGAAGTTTATGTATGTGAGTCAGCAGTGATTTGGTGAGGAGCATTCTTTTTTCTCCATGATTGTATGACTGTGTAGTTAGTATGTTTATGTTAGGGTGTGTGTGTGTTTGGGGGGGAGGGTAGGGGGGATTGCCCTTAGCAAAAAAAAAGTGAGCTTTAGACAAAATGAAATATAATGAAAGGTACATATTAGGCTGCTTGCAGCAAGGTTGTAGAAATAAATTAAATCAGTTATACTTGGGGAATAGGCTTGATAAAAACTTTTATTAACACAAAGTAAAACTCAGAGTAAGCACTTTCATCATAATCTAGTGACTTCATCAGACTCTGAATTCTGCATTAAAATCCCCATATTTACACACATAATCAACCAATCACATTTCACCAAAGAAACCGATAGGGTTGCCACCTTTCATCGTGGCTAAAACCAGAGTAAAGCCACACCCCTCATGTCACCAGTAACCCCGCCCATCCCCCTCTTCCCCACATTATGCTCATTTTGTGACATCACGGTGACATCACTTGGCAAGGAACACCCTCTTTTTCCATTCCTGCTGCCTGCTTTCGGCTGATTTACTATACTTTTTTGTAAAAAAAGCATAGTAAATCAGCCGATTTACAAAAACAGAATACCGGAGTGTGTACAGTGTTTTCCAGACTACCGGAGAATCAGTTTGATTTCCAGATAGTCCGGAAAAAAATAGAGGGGTGGCAACCCTAGAAACAGATAGAATACATAAAAAACTAAATTCTTTTTCTTTAACTTTTGTTTTTTTCAGAATACATTGAAAATTAATAACATCATATATACTGAGGTGCAAGGAGTTTAAGAGATTTTTATTTTATATTACTGATGCTACAGAATCAGACATCAGGGTGGAGATGCTGATAATTTGCTGGATGTTAAAGAATATGAGTGGCAAACAGAGTTAAATGCATTTCATGTAGGAAGTTTAAATTATCATATTAATTTTAAATGTAGCCTGAAAAAGCAAACATTAAAGAAATAAAGACATTGGTAACCTCAAAATCCCGACCACACCCAGTTCGGGTTTGTGAAAGGCAGATCATGCCTCCTGAACCTGATTGACTTCTTTGAGGCAGTCACCAAAGCCGTAGACGAGGGTAAGGTGGTTCACACAGTCTATCTTGACCTCGCCAAGGCTTTTGACACCATCCCCCATTCTGGAATTATAGCTAAACTGACTAAACTAGGTATAAATCCCTACGTCACAAGATGGGTTGCCAACTGGCATACTGTAAAAGTTGCAGACTCCAAATCTGACTTCAAACCAGTGACAAGTGGAGTATCACAGGGTTCAGTCCTGGGACCTCTCCTGTTTGTTATCTACTTCTCTGAAGTACTGGCTAACACAGAAGGCCTTTGGCTAATGAAGTTCTCAGATGACTGCAAACTAGGAGCCACAGTCGAGTCCCCAAATGATGTGGATATCGTACAGAAGGGCCTCAATGAGACAGAAACCTGGTGTCAGAGCCATGGCCTCAAGCTCAATGCCAAAAAGTGCATTGTCATCCCCTTTGGTAAAAACTCTGTACCCATGAACTACCACATAGGCAGCAGTCTACTTAACGCTGAATGTGTGATAAGAGACCTTGGCACCCAGGTGGACAGTAGTCTCTCTTTTGATAATCATACTGCCACAGTAGTCAGGAAATCCTTCTACATGGCACACCTCATTACAAAAGGGTTCTCATCCAGGAAAAAAGAGGTAATTGTTCCCCTCTACACCACACTCTTTAGACCCATTATAGAGTATAACACCCCTTTTGGAATGTACCTCACAATATATCTGCAGCAGCTGGAAAGGCCACAGAAGTATCTCACAAAGAGGATTACTGGCCTCAAACGGATGCCATACACTGACCGTCTCAAAAAACTCCAGCTTCACTCCATAGCATATCGCCTACTCAGAGGCAATCTCTGCCTAACATATAAAGATATGTCAAACCCAGAGCTGTTGGAAATGCTACACCTAAAGAAATCCCAATCCCTCTGAGCTACACGCTCTAGGGACCTAAACCTTGTCACCACTATAAACAGGACATGCTGGAGGGATAGATTCCTGTCCCAGAGACTTCCCATACTCTGGAACAAGCTACCTCTATGTAACAAGTTCCTCATTAGCACTCTTCAAGGAAAAATCTTGATGAGTGGATGGGAAATAGGAAATACACCCCAGGGATCACTTCTGTGGCCCTGCTCGCCAGGGGCACAGGAAAATAACTTTCTTGGGTGGCATAAACAAGAGATCTTTGTTGGCTAGGCTTACTTAGGCCCTTAGGCTGATAGCCTAGTACCTACCTATGAATGTATAAATGTGATTGGTTGATCTGACATTTAAATGTGGTGGCTTTAATTCAGAATTCAAAGCCTGATGAAGTCAAGGGATTATGGAGAAAGTGCTTATTCAGTTTTATTTGGTTTTAATATAGAATTTTATTGAGTCTATGTCCCAAGTACAATTTATTTATTTATTTTTGGTTTATTCAGCTCTTTTAAGTTCCGGGCCAGTGCCCTGCACATTATTGATTTGTTAAGGTTGGAGAAATGTTTTGATGATATTTCTGAAGGAAATCAAATGGGATTTTAACAAAAAGAGATCATCCAAAGATCAACACAAGCGTGCTAACAACTTTTTTTTAAGAAAAGGAAGTGATGGACCAATAGGAAATATCAATCTTAAACACGGCTGAGTGTAAGTATCCGAGTAAAGTAAAGAAAGATTTCTCTGGAAGGCCAGCATTTAAGAGATAATGCTGTCATACCTCTCAACCAAATCTCTCGGTTTTTACCAGTTTTGAGATCCAAATAATAGGTGCCACGATTCCCAAGTGGCATCCCTCAATTTCTGACTTTTTTTCCCCGGCTTTTTTTTCGGACTGACGTCATCGCATGGAGGAGTGTGCAGTGACATCAGCTTTGTGAGCAGCCTGCCAGCCTATCAGAATTCGGTTGAGGGCTGCCCTGGGCTGAGTTTACTTTGTTTATATTTAGCACCTGCCTAAAGAGAAGGGGGGCAGGACAGATGAGACAAGTACGATGAGTCAGAAGCCTGAGCCCTGAGCAGCTGATATAGCAAGCTGAGTGAACTTGAAGCACTCACAAGGGCAGAGCAGACAGTAAAGTGTGAGTTTTTGTTTTAATTTAAAATAAGCATTGCATACTTGCAACTCACGTTACTCACATCATTTATTTACTGTAGTTAGAAGAAGGCACTGCAGGAGTCAGGACTCAGCAACCCTGTCCCCCGGCAGCAGAGCAGACAGTCTGCTACTGACTCTCAGTGGACTCAGAGCTGTGCGGCGGTAAATTATGGTGAATCCCGGTCCCAGTCAGTCAGTCATCATGAAAACATTTATTTATTCTGCTGCTGCTGCTTTTTCCCCTGGCCAGCTCCTCCTGTGCTGCACCTCCAGCAGGTAAACTTTCATTTGCAAGTTTGTGTGTGTCTGTTTGCAAGGCAAGTCTACTGGTGTTTTTCATTTCTTTCTGCTGTGCAGGAAAGTAAGTTTACTGGGGGTTTTCACTGCTGGCATTATTTCTGCTGTGCAGGCAAGTTCTTTTGCTGCTGCTGTTAAGGCAAGTGCAGGTTCCATTTGCAAGTTCATGTGGCGTGCCTGTTTGCAAGGCAAGTCTGCTGGGTACTCCCTCTCAAATTGAAGTTGAGCAGCAAAAATGAAAAAAAAAAGCTCCTTCAGACTAATTTTAGTAGCAAAGTAAGTAAATGACAAAGACAGGGACTTCATATAGTGGGTGAGGTGAAAGGCATGTCTACTTTTGAAAATCTTTTAAAATCCCCTTTCACAAGACAGTTTATTTGATTAATTACACTATGTGTGGCTATTTGGCTGGTGCATACAATATGCGATTTCTGCATCATGGGAGAACAGTGTTTTGGATGCTGTCTTTATGTTTTTCTGTGGCACATGATTAAATCCTACTCATTGTGGAGTGTTGTTTAATAAAGTTTCCTGTGAATATTGAACTTTTAGTATTATGATGCTTTTAGGGTTACTTTCTTTCCACTTCTATTTTCTATTGCCCAAATTGTATAAAAGTAATACTGGTTGTGAGGTACCTCATTGTAGTAAGAAGTATTAGGACTTTTGACTTAGTTTTTGGATGGAGAAGTAAAAAGAGGATTTTATATGTTTCAGATATGAAGGCATCTGTTGGGGAGATTGCAGATGGATAGCTCGTTTTGGTTTAATAAAGTTATGAAGAACCTTTTATTGGTTTTGCACATCTTTCAGGATGTCCAAAGGAAGGTACAATTGTTTTAAAAGTTTTGATTTTATGTATTGCTATGCTGTCTTTAAAAATCTAATAAAATGTTTTTTTTTTCTTTTTTAAAAGAAGATATAAGGAAGTGACAGGCTGCTTATCAATGAGTTGTTGAACAGGGTAACTTTCTCTGGCAGTTATCTTTGGCTCTGAAGAACTGACCCAGTTGTAAGCCAGTCATTGTATAATGTCTCCATTGGCAATTATTTGTCAGAAACATGCAACAACTGGAATGCCCACAGAAGTTTCTTACTAAAAGAATACAAGGCTTATTCAATATGTCCTACATGGACAGACTCAAAGCCCTGTCACTATACATAAATCTAGTTGCTGATGATGATTGCACTTGTGCAGTTGGCATGGCTTGGAGAACCGTTGTTACATATATTAATAACTGGACTGACGAGATAAATAATATTAGGTAAGGGAGCCATATTTTGGTTTTCTGCTGTTCAGTTTGCGACACTTTTGAAAGTTGATATCCCATAATTCCACTGGAGTGGCCGGGGTTACATAAATATGTATGCAAATTTTATTTTAATCAGCGTACAGATTTGTACCTATTTTTCATGGGCCTTTATCCAGATTTGTGATGTTTTTAGGTTGAGAGGTATGAATGCTGTAGTATATTAGAAAATAAGGGGATGGCTATGACTATTTACATACCTATCTTGATAGTTCAGCATGAGGAAAGGGGACAAACAGGTATGCTCAAAATCTCCTTTATTCTTTCAAAAGGTGACTGATTGCTTAGCAAGAAGAATTAAGAGTGAAAAAAAAGGTTCATAGGTTGGTACTAGGCTATCGGCCCTAGGGCCTATACAAGCCAAGCCATAACAATTCCCTGGCTATTTCTTCCCACCCTATTTATTTCCCTGGAACCCTGTGTAGCAGGGCAACTGACATGATCCCCGGGGTGAATTTCCTTTCTCCCATCCAATCATCAAGGTTCCTTTTGAAGAGGGCCAAAGCGGTGCTCTGCTTGACATGTATGGGCAGTCGACTCCAGAGTCTGGGGAGTCTCTGGAAGAGGAAAGAGAATGAAGGAAAGTCAGATTTTGCTCCTATCCAGCTAGTTGGATACAACTTGTATAGAATGTGGGGGAGACCCTGATAATTAATAATGAGGAAGGTGAAATCTCTGAAGAAGAGTCAGCATGGATTTTTTACCCCAGGATAATCCCTAGAAGTCATGGTAGGGGACATTATGAGGGCAGTCAATTGCTTCTGCTAGTGTCAAAATGAACAGAGCAAGATCTGGGACTGAAAAGGCAGGGAATCTTCAAGAAAAAAAAAAGGATGCATTACTTGGTCATTGAGACCCTCATGAGAACTATTACCCAGCGAAACAATTGAGGAGGGGCATTTGGTTTTTGTCTTTACTTCCACTCCTGACTTTTGTTGGCAACGCATTTCTGATAGCCCCATTTTTTCACTAATACCAGTCTCCTTCCATTTCACCTTGGCAGATGGAGCCTTACACTTCAGGGAGGAAGTCCTTAAGTACTTCAGTACATGCCTTGGCACCTTAGAGTGAGAGCCAAAGAAGGGAGACATCAAACTGGAGATAGGAAAGACTTTTCCCTATGTGAAAACCTAATCTTCTGTGGGAGTACAGCCTTATGCAGAATGAGTTAACATGCAGTGATGTTAAATACTTTACACCACGTACCCGTGCATGCAATCACTACATCTGCTTTAGACCTCCTGTAGCTTCCAGTGATACTGGAACACACATAGGTGGGGCCACCTTGTCATCTAGTCTCCACTGGTGACTCCCCCACTGTGGCCAAAACCTATAATCCCCCTAGCAGGAAACAAGAGCTGCCACTGGCTACTCAGTTCCATTCCTTAGCTGGCTTTTCCACTGCTTGAACCCAGATCTTCTGAGTCACACTCAGGGCTCCTGCCATCTGTACCACCGAAGGAAGGATTCTTTTTTATTAGAACAACAAAAGCATTGATTTTGCCTCAAAAGAGACACATACCAGAAGAAGTGTGGAGAGAGTAGATGCAGGCAATATAGAGGATGTGTAAAAATATCAAGAGTGGGGCAGAAGGAAAGCTCAGAACAATGGATGGGCTAGCAATAGCAGGGGAAACGAACTGATGGGCAATGCACAGCGTTAATTGTTATAATGCAGTGTTTAATGCTGCACAAAACTTGATGGGTGTAAGAGATAATGGTAACAGTTAGCACGAGTGGGAGAACCAGCCTGAGGTTTGAAAGAGAAGCACAGTTAAGATTCAAAGAAACGTTATTGTCATTTAGGACCACACAAGTGCAGCCTAAACGAAATTACAAATGTTAGCTCACGAAAGAAATGCAGTGCAAATAACGTATATAACATAAGAAAGAAAATAGCAACACGTATGACATGCAAGAAGTAGTTCACATTACATAAACACATTCAATACCCATTATCCAGTGATAAATAATAAATACCCACCAAACGCCTACACTGTTAGGATAGAGAATAAATAGAGACTAGTGAATAGCAGCTATTTAGTTACCATATTGCACTTGTTAACCTTAGACGTGACTCAGTATAGCTATCATATTGCATAAAAGTAATGCGGTAATTGCTCAGAGCAGCAGGATTAAATGAAAAAAAAGAGGCTTCAATGTAACAGTTATTATGGTTGGTTTCTGTATTAATAAGTCTCACAGCTGTAGGATACAAACTGTTCCTGAATCTGTATTTAATATGTTCTCTTTCTTGCTCTTGTAAAGAAAAGCTCCTGAATAGAAAAGAGATTTGTGCCCAAGATTTTCTCCCTTTTTCTCTCAGGATTTTCAAGATTTAAAGGAAAAGGATGCAGTAACGGACAAGAAAGATAATCAGAAGTATAAGCATGGTATGCAGGAATAGAAGGAAGAAATTGGCAAAAATCAAGAAAGTGTTTGAAGAAACCGAGTATAATTAGTGGGAACATGCTGTCTGATGTGGAATGAGTAATCCAGGATAATTTAGCTGTAAGACAGAATGAACAGAATAAATCAATATATCATTCAAAAAATCAGAATAAATCAAATGTCAGTCAATCAATAAATAAATACGTTTGGTGATATATGGAACAAGCATAAGAATGATTCAGTGTTCATGGAATACATGAAGGAATATGGGTTGGAAACAGGAGAATGATGGAAATTTATGTAGTTTGGCAGCTTTATAATGCTGAAAGGAAAGATGAGTAATAAAGAGGAGGAAGAAGGCAAAGACTGACATCTATAAGGCAGTAACTGAAAAGAAGAGAAAAGGGTAAGGCAAAGCTTAAGCTACTGAGGGTAAGGAACATGAAGTTAGGAAGTAAATGAGCCAATGAGAATGAAAGGAGATATGAAAAGTAACCAATGGTTTGAAAATCAGTGATTCTATTCTGTCAAGTAATATTTGTATACAGATGGCAATTAACACCAGGATGGCTGGTAAAACAGGCTACCGTAGGAAAAGAGTTTTGTCAATATGATACAGGAAGTGGAAGGATATTAAACATGTTTACATATGTTAGAGAATGTCAAAAATGCTGAAAGGAAAGATGAGTAATAAAGAGGAGGAAGAAGGCAAAGAGTGACATCTATAAGGCAGTAACTGAAAAGAAGAGAAAAGGGTAAGGCAAAGCTTAAGCTACTGAGGGTAAGGAACACGAAGTTAGGAAGTAAATGAGCCAATGAGAATGAAAGGAGATATGAAAAGTAACCAATGGTTTGAAAATCAGTGATTCTATTCTGTCAAGTAATATTTGTATACAGATGGCAATTAACACCAGGATGGCTGGTAAAACAGGCTACCGTAGGAAAAGAGTTTTGTCAATATGATACAGGAAGTGGAAGGATATTAAACATGTTTACATATGTTAGAGAATGTCAAAAATGACTAGAGACATATGTCTAATGATATGTGGGAAGAACTCTTTAGCAAATAAAAATGAGTGTTGTTCGTTCCATCTCTGGAGTGTAAAGACTTGTGCAGAAGAGTTAGAATATATGGGATTATGACTGTTGTCTGGTCATAATGGACTTGCTATCTGTTTGAGACACAGATGTCAAGAAAGCCACCTTGACAGCAAAGCTCAAGAGATGAATCTTGACAGCTATGTGAAGAACACATAAGCACAGTTATGACCAGAAAGACAGAAGACCAAATTCATAAAGGTTACCACAAAGTGTACACTATTGTGTTCACTTTCTGAATTCAAGAACAGCCCTACCACAATGCTTGTGTTGTCTCTTCACTCAGAAAGGTTAGACTAAGTGTATATGTAGTGTATACTTTGTGGTAACCTTTATGAATCTGACCTATAATCATACTTTTTGTATGGCACGGAGCTTAACTTGCTCCTAAAAGTTAAAGAAAAAAAAAGTGTTTTTCAGCTTTGAAAACAAAAGCACATTTACCGCTGCCACACAGATAGCAGTCATCACACAAACCTAGTGGGAAGCAGAAAGATCTTTAAAATACATTTAAATACAGAAAAAAAGTCTGAAGGAAATGTTTATGTGTTCAAAACTTTTTCTGGTTCCTGATGCTTTTCTATGATGGCTGCTGACTGCTGTTAATGCCAGAAAGGTGCTTAACAAGCCAGTATTCCTGGTCTTTTCCCTGGTGTTGGAGTGTAATCATGGCACTGCATGCACTACAAATGTAACGCAATGACATATGGAGTGAAAAGACTGCGAAGTGAGAATAGGTAAGCTGCGACACAGTAAGGAATTTAAAGGAAGGGTAGGACCATAAAGGTAAGTAAAAGAATAACCAGAATAAGTAAAGTGAAGTGCACACAGGCAGGTATTACAGCAATGTGTGTGTGTGTGTGTGTGTGGGGGGGGGGGGGTGCAGCTGGTGGACCTAAGAAAGGAAAGAAAAGAAATACAAGACAGGTAAAGCAATGTAGAAAGAAAGAATGAGTGCAGGTGCAGTAACATGAGGGAAGAGGGAGGTATATGAATAAATAAAGAGGGTGAGGAATAGCAAGGTGTTTAAAATAAACAGTGATGGAAATATTTTTATGAAAACTAATTCTGTAACATTTCCAAATTTTATGAGTATGCACCTAAACAAAAACTTATCATTACAATTTTTCACTTAAACTGTATGCATATCACATTTCATAATAAACTGGCTTCAGGCCAGTTATTTTACATTAAGAAGGTTCGTGGTCTGCACTCTTATGGGAGGAGAGGCTGGACTCTGCCCTTCTGAGCTGGGAATTTCTGGTTAAAGGCTTATAGTACCTGCATATTTGAACTGTTTCTTACTGAAGTTGGTACACCTTTTTTGCTGTAGCATAAACTAGATCCAGGCCTGCTGAATCTAGCTTTGTTTGTATGCTTGTTGTTTGTTTGCTTGTTATTTCCCTGAAACGCTAATTCCACCTAAACGCGGCTTTTCAGCGCTTCTGTGGATCCCTAGTGATATCTGCATTGCTTACTGTACTTATTTCCTTGTTTCACTTGAATGAAAGTTACTGTTTGTCATTTTTGCATTTAAGTTACCTGTAGCACATTGCATTTAAGTTACCTGGCACTTGCTCACTAAAGCAATCATATAAGTCAGCACTAAAAACTTAAAAGCACTACACCCTCACAAACTCCCCTTGAGTACCTTGTTCTCCATTGGCCCTTTTTTTTCAATTATAAAGGAATTCCCAATACTATTCTAGCATGTCCAAAGGTCAGTTGTCAATCTCCTCTCTGGTCCAGCTGGTGAATCTGGGAATCTTGAGGCAATGTTACAACTGCCTCATGTACACAGACAACCCTCTCCTCCTCCCAACAAATTCCAACACATGTGAGAGATGCAACCATATAGCCAAACTGGAGGCTAAGCTCTCTCAACTCAGTACTGGCGTAACCAGTCAGGAGGAAAAGGAAACCACACTCGCTACAATTCCAGTCTCACATAGACCTACCACGACAGCAAACCAAACACATAAACACACAAAAACATACTCTAAATAAAAATCTGCCTAAGCAGCAGAGACCTCCAAAGCAGACACCCAAGCAACCGCTACCCCAAAACAAAACACGTGCAACACATAGCTCACAAAGTCAGTGTGCCGAACAGTCACAGCCCTTAAGGCTAAACAACACACCTGATACACTTGTAATAGGTGACTCTATCGTCAGGCACACTGACGTCCCCGCACACCAGGCTGAACAAGGAGAAGGTCACAGTGAGCTGCCTGTCGGGCGCTAGGATCCGCCACATAACACAAGCACTCAGGCCACTCCAAGGCAAGTACAAATATGACTCAGTCATTGTCCATGCTGGTGTGAATGACCTGAGACGTACCTACCTGGACTACATGAAAAGAGACATAGAGGAGCTCTCTGAGCATGTAGCCCAGGCCGGTATGACCCTGACCTTGAGTAGCATCTTACCCTCACCAAGAATGATGCCACAATATGAAGACAAGATGATCAATTTCAACAATTGGCTTAAGTATTGGTGTCATTCAAAGGGGATCCAATTCCTGTCAGCCTGGGATGACATGCTCGACAAGCCATGATGCTTCGCTAGGGACGGCTTGCACCTATCACCCCTGGGCTTTTGGATATTGGCAAAGGCTCTTGCTACCCCATAGTGCCTTTTTTAGGCAAGGCTCAAAAGACAAACCCACCTCCATAGGTATCACAAGGGATAAGAAACTAAGAGTAATGCTACTGAACGCCAGAAGTCTAAACCTCAAGATGCATGCACTCAGAACTCTCCTTAGCATGGAGAACATCGATATCTGTGCAGTAACAGAAACCTGGTTCAAGGCTCCCGAGAGCACCCCAGCACTACCAGGTTATACCTCATACCATGCTTTTCGGCCCCAAAACTTGGACCGACCCACAAAAGGAGGGGGAGTATCAATATTCGTCAAAGATACCCACACCTCCAGGTTGGTGGCACAGCACGAAGCATCAGAGACTATCCATGTGCAACTAACAGTGGGTAAAACTGCCTTCCAGTTTATAGCCTGCTACAGACTTCCCTCCCAAACCCAGGAACTCCACTCGGCCTTCTTGAGAACACTGGAAAATATGAAGGTCTCTCCAAACACCATTATATTGGGCGACTTCAACTACCCAAACATAGACTGGGAGCATTACTCTAGCTCCAACACCCTAGCCCAAAGGTTCCTAGAATTTATAAACTCAAATGCTATGGAACAACTTGTTACCACTCCCACAAGAGGGGAAAACATACTGGACCTGATCATCAACAACATGGGGACTCTATGCTCCAGACCAGAAGTGTATCCCTCACTGGTAAGATCAGACCATAAACTAATCTCACTGGATATTCACATCCAGACCCCACACCCTGCCCAGAAAACCACAGTCAAAACTTCTCTAAAGCAAATTTCACACTCCTCAAAACCAAGGTGGAATCCTTCAAAGCCCCCGGGCCTGTGAAAAATACGGCCCAGACCGCAGAATCCTTTATAAACGCATTCTATGAACACCTTCAGGAATGCATGGATCATGCAATCCCAAATAAAACCAAGACCCAATCCTCCAAAGGCAGACGTCCTGTCTGATGGACCCCAGCCATAAACAAACTATACAATAGAAGGAGGAAGCTACTACATGATAGCGCAAAATCCCAAAAAGGGAAGGCATCTCTGATAAGGGTTAGCAAAAAAACTACGGGCACTCATAAAATCGTCTAAAGCCAGCTTCGAGATAAAATTGCACAGGACACCAAGGATAATCAAGGCTTTCTTTAGTTATGTTAGGAACCTGGGTGGGAATTCCCAGATATGCTCAGAATTAGTCCAAAATGACAAAATACACCGAACCCACAGACATTGCCAACATCCTAGCCGACAGGTTTAGCAAACTTCTCCCCCTCCCTACCAAAAGGGCAAATATCTATCCCAGTAGACTGCTGACCCCTGACATCTCAGATGCTCAGGTGAGAGCCGCCCTCTCCAAAGCAAAAAACACATCAATGGGACCAGACGGTGCCCGGCTGCATCCTACATGAACTCCAAGAAGAGCTAAACCCAAACATAAAACTACTGTTCAATCTCTAGCTCACATGATTTTGGTCGCCCCACATTGGCCCCATCAGGTTTGGTTCCCATTCCTTCAAGTATGCGGTACAGGGCCCTGGATTCTGGACCCAGTGCGGATCTTTGTCCAATCAGTGGGACATCCTCATCCGTCCTCGGTCATTGCGACTGGCTGCTTGGTTACTCCACTTCCATCCTTAGTTAGAGATCTTTCTCTTTCTTCGGAAGTGATGCACATCTTGTCTTCTTCCCACAAGCCATCTACCGTTAAGCTGTATTCCAGTAAATGGAAGAGGTTTGTTTGTTGGGCCCAGCAGCGAGGCATTGATCCTCTTATGGCCCCAGTTCCGCAAGTCTTGGAATTTCTAGCTTCATTGTTTCATTCAGGCTCTTCAGTCTCCACACTTAAAGTTCAACTGGCAGCTATATCTAATTTTCATGTTGCTATAGAGCCTTCTTTAATGGCTAACAGACTTTGCAAGTCCTTTCTTAAGGGAGCCTGGCTCCTCAGGCCTCCTATGGCTCATCCCGTGCCCCCTTGGGACTTGAATTTGGTTCTGGCCTCTTTAACTGCCCGTCCCTTTGAGCCAGCAGCCACTTGTGATATAAAATTCCTGTCGTGGAAAACTGGCTTTCTAGTGGCAATAACTTCTGCTAAGCATGTTTCGGAGCTTCAGGCTCTCTGTTCTTCTCCCCCTTATTTGATTTTTCACAGAGACAGAGTTTCCCTTAGATTGAATCCATCCTTTTTGCCTAAGGTAGCGTCCCCTTTATGCATTCAGCAATCATTGGAGCTCCCAGTTTTCTTTCCAAATTTCTCTAATGGAGCAGAATATACCTTCCACCAGTTGGATGTTCACAGGCAACTGCGTTTTTACTTAGACAGGACCACTCAGACATGGAAATCTGACCAACTGTTTGTGTCCTTTGCGGAGAATAGGTTAGGTCTACCAGTCACCAAAACCACCATTGCCAAATGGATTAAGGATTGCATCTCTTTCATTTATTCCCAGTCAGGCAGAGAGTTGCCTTTCCCACTCAAAGCTCATTCTACCAGGGCTATGGCCACCTCTGTAGCTTTTCATTCCAAAGTGTCAATAGATGATATTTGTGCGGCCGCTACTTGGTCTTCTCCGCACACCTTCATTTCTCATTACAAGCTTGATGTGGCTTCCCGAGGCAGAGCTTCATTTGGTTCCGCAGTTCTCAGGAGTGTGTTCCAGTGAGCCACCCGGGGTTTTAGGTGCTAGGGACGCTGTCCCATCAGTTATGAATGTAGGCAAGATAGGATCCCATTACATGTTTTAGTTATGTACTTACCATAACTTTGGATGTATGGGATCCATCTCGCCTACATTCATACATACCCACCCTCCTTCCCCCTACCTTTTGGATTTGGAGGAAATATTGATTTTGCTAAGCTCTCCTCTGGAAGGGCTCGGGTTGGTTACAGTTATTGATTTGTGTTTGGTACCTGTATGTATGTATGAAAGTGAACAAACAAGATCTGGGGAAGCAGACGTGGTGCATGATGGGATAAGGGGTAGCCCAGCCAATGAGAGACTTCGTTCTAGTGTATAGTGGCCGAGTCGGAGCCGACGGATCGGCTCCGAACCCATCAGTTATGAATGTAGGCGAGATGGATCCCATACATCCAAAGTTATGGTAAGTACATAACTAAAAGGTATTATGGTTGGTTTCTGTATTAATAAGTCTCACAGCTGTAGGATACAAACTGTTCCTGAATCTGTATTTAATATGTTCTCTTATTTGCTCTTGTAAAGAAAAGCACCTGAATAGAAGAGAGATTTGTGCCCAAGATTTTCTCCCTTTTTCTCTCAGGATTTTCAAGATTTAAAGGAAAAGGATGCACTAACGGACAGGAAAGATAATCAGAAGTATAAGCATGGTATGCAGGAACAGAAGGAAGAAATTGGCAAAAATCAAGAAAGTGTTTGAAGAAACCGAGTACAATTAGTGGGAACATGCTGTCTGATGTGGAATGAGTAATCCAGGATAATTTAGCTGTAAGACAGAATGAACAGAATAAATCAATATATCATTCAAAAAAATCAGAATAAATCAAATGTCAGTCAATCAATAAATAAATACGTTTGGTGATATATGGAACAAGCATAAGAGTGATTCAGTGTTCATGGAATACATGAAGGAATATGGGTTGGAAACAGGAGAATGATGGAAATTTATGTAGTTTGGCAGCTTTATAATGCTGAAAGGAAAGATGAGTAATAAAGAGGAGGAAGAAGGCAAAGAGTGACATCTATAAGGCAGTAACTGAAAAAAAGAGAAAAGGGTAAGGCAAAGCTTAAGCTACTGAAGGTAAGGAACACGAAGTTAGGAAGTAAATGAGCCAATGAGAATGAAAGGAGATATGAAAAGTAACCAATGGTTTGAAAATCAGTGATTCTATTCTGTCAAGTAATATTTGTATACAGATGGCAATTAACACCAGGATGGCTGGTAAAACAGGCTACCGTAGGAAAAGAGTTTTGCCAATATGATACAGGAAGTGGAAGGATATTAAACATGTTTACATATGTTAGAGAATGTCAAAAATAACTAGAGACATGTGTCTAATTATATGTGGGAAGAACTCTTTAGCAAATAAAAATGAGTGTTGTTCGTTCCATCTCTGGAGTGTAAAGACTTGTGCAGAAGAGTAAGAATATGCAGGATTATGACTGTTGTCTGGTCATAATGGACTTGCTATCTGTTTGAGACACAGATGTCAAGAAAGCCAAGAGATGAATCTTGACAGCTATGTGAAGAACACATAAGCACAGTTATGACCAGAAAGACAGAAGACCAAATTCATAAAGGTTACCACAAAGTGTACACTATTGTGTTCACTTTCTGAATTCAAGAACAGCCCTATCACAATGCTTGTGTTGTCTCTTCACTCAGAAAGGTTAGACTAAGTTTATATGTAGTGTATACTTTGTGGTAACCTTTATGAATCTGACCTATAATCATACTTTTTGTATGGCACAGAGCTTAGCTTGCTCCTAAAAGTTAAAGAAAAAAAAAAGTGTTTTTAAGCTTTGAAAACAAAAGCACATTTACCACTGCCACACAGACAGCAGTCATCACACAAACCTAGTGGGAAGCAGAAAGATCTTTAAAATACATTTAAACACATAAAAATTTCCTATTGCCCATCCACTCATCAAGATTTTTCTTGAAAAGTGCTAGTGATGAACTCTGCTTGACATAGATAGGTAGTCTGTTCCAGAGTATTGGAAGTCTCTGGGACAGGAATCTATCTCTCCAGCATGTTCTGTTAATTGTGGTGATGAGGTTTAGGTCCCTAGAGCATGTGGCTCTGAGGGGTTGGGATTTCTTTAGGTGTAACATGTCCAGTAGCTCAGGGTTTGACATAGCTTTGTATGTTAGGCAGAGATCACCTCAGAGTAGGCAATATGCTACAGAGTAAAGCCGGTGTTTTTTGAGGTGGTCAGCGTAGGGTAACTGTTTGAGTCCCATAATCCTCTTTCTGAGGTATTTTTGTGGCCTTTCTAGCTGCTGCAGATGCCTTGTAAGGTACATTCCAAATGGGGCATTGTACTCTATAATGGGTCTGATGAGAGCCGAGTAGAGGGGGACAATAACTTATTTTTTCCTGGATGAGAAACCTTTCATGATGAGGTGTGCTATGTAGAAGGATTTCCTGACTACTGTGGTGATGTGATTATCAAAGGAGAGGCTACTGTCCACTAGAGTCCTGAGGTCTCTTATTATGACTTCTTTGGTAAGTGGACTGCCGCCTATGTGGTAGTCCATGGGTACAGAGCTTTTACCAAAGGGGATGACAATGCATTTTTTGGCGTTAAGCTTGAGGCCATGGCTCTGACACCAGGCATCAGTCTCAGTGAGGCCCTTTTGCAGGATGTCCACGTCATTTGGGAACTCGACTATGGCACCCAATTTGCAGTCATCTGTGAACTTGGTCAGCCAGAGGCCTTCTGTGTTGGCCTGTACTTCAGAGAAGTGGATCCCAAACAGGAGGGGACCCAAGAGTGAACCGTGTGGTACTCCACTTCTCACAGGTTTGGAGTGAGATTTGGAGTCTGCAATTTTTACAGTGTGGGTTTTGTCTGTGAGCCAGTTGGCAATCCATCTTGTGGTGTACGGATCTATATCCAGCCTGGTGAGTTTATTTATGATACCGGAATGGGGGATGGTGTCAAAAGCCTTGGCAAGGTCGAGATAGGCTGTGTGGACTGCCTTACCCTTATCCATGGCTTTGGTGACTGTTTCAAAGAAGTTGACCAGGTTCAGGAGACATGATCTGCCCTTCACAAATCTGGGTCCAGAGTTTGGAGGTTGCCAATATCCTTGTTTATGAGTTCCATGATAATATGCTCTATGGCCTTGCAGACCAGTCTCTTCAGGCTAATAGGGTAATAATTTCTGAGGTCTGTGGTGCCTCCCCCTTTGTGGAGTGGTACAACTGTTGCCGTGTACCATTCAGTGGGTACAAAGCCTGTCAAGAGGCCATGATTGAACATGGTGTTTAGGTGGGGAGTAGTTTGTTCTGAAGCTCATGTAGAATGCAGCCAGGGATATTGTCCGGTCCCATGGATGCTGTGTTCTTGGCGATAGCGCAGTTTTCACCTGTTCAGTTGTGATTTCAGTGACTGCATTCTTCTGGTATGGCCCTTTAGGAGGTAAGGGGAGGGTAAAGTTGGCACTGAACCTATCAGCCAGGATGTTGGCAATATCAGTTGGTTCCATGCATTTTGTGCCATTGTGCTGTAGCTCAGAGCAAATCTGGGTGTTGCCATTGAAGTTCTTGATATTTTATTTATTTTATTTAACATTTGTTGACCAGGAATGTCTGACTAGGTTCCACAGAGCCTGTTTTCAGTGGAGGCCCGGGGAGAAATGCCATGTGCATTTTTTGAATGTGGGGGAACCAGATAATCGAGGAAACCCACCACGGAACACAGGGAGAACATGCAAACCCACACAGAAGGCACCTCAAGCGAATTGAACTGAGAACCTTTCTAGTGGAGGTGCGCTGTTAACCACTGCACCACTGTGCGCCCTAATATATAGCTGTAAAAGGCTTTGTGGCTGCCTTAGATTCAATGTCAATCTTATTTTCGTAGTTCACTTTGGAGTATTTTATGAGAGATCTCAGCTTCCTCCTGAGGCTGACCAGGGAGCTCCCCCAGTCATGGGATTTTATTATCTTTTGCAACAGTTTTTTCCTTCTGTTCTGTTAATAGCAGATGACCACCAGATTGTTTTCCTTTTTTTAGAAGACTGTTTCTTGGTTCTATTAGGGATGGCAGGATTCATGCACCCGTATAGGTGCTTATAGAGTGCGTTTGTATAAGATTGACAGTGGTAACTGTATTGTCCATCTGCATTGGTGTTGTGAATTTGGTCATTGGCTTTGGAGAAGTTTTTTTACATTGGTTTCCTTAGTGGGGGTGGGGGCAGAATGTGGATATCTAGGGTGATTAGTTTATGGTCAGATATGACCAACGAGTAGCTGACTTCTGGTGTGGAGCACCTGTCACTCATGTTGGTAAGTACTAGGTCTAGAATATTTTTGCCCTTGGTGGGGGTGTGGACCACTTGATCCATGGCAATGGAGTTTACAAATTCTAGGAAGCATTGAGGAAAGGAATTAGTACAAGAGTAGTTTTCCCAGTTAATGGTGGGGTAGTTGAAATTTCCCAATATTAGAGTGTTTGGTTGGACCCTGATATTCTCTATTATGTCAAGAAAAGAGGAGCGGAAATCCTAAGGCATGGTGGGGGATATGTATCCCAGGGGCGACAGGTGCAGGCTATCTCTGACAAAGCATCATGGCTTGTCAACCATGTTGTCCCAGGCAGACAAATACTGGATCCCCTTTGAATGACACCACAAGTTTAGCCAATTGCTGAAGTCAATAGTTTTGTCCTTGTATTGCGGTATCATTCTGGGTGAAGGTAGGATGCTACTCAGGGGTAGAGTCATACCTGCCTGGATTACAAAATCAGAGAGCTCCTCCATGTCTCTCTTCATGTAATTCAGGGAGGTATGTCTCAGGTCATTCACACCAACATGGACAATGACTGAGTCATATTTGTACTTGTTGTGGAGTGACCTGAGTGCATGGGTTATGTGGTGGATCCTGGTACCCGACAGGCAGCTAACAGTAACCTTCTCCTTGTCTATTCTGGTGAGTGGAACATCAGTGTGCCTGACTATAGAGTCACCTATGACCAATGTGTTTGGTACATAGTTTTGCCTTATGGCAGTGGTTGAGTGGCACACTGAGTCTGTGTTATGTGTCTTTCATGTTGTGGTGAGAGCTGGAGGTTGCTTGTGTTTCTGCTTTGGAGGTCTCTGTTGTTTGGGTAGATTCTTATCGATAGCCTCCAAGAATGATTTTGTGTATCTATGTGTGGGTCTTGGTGGTGTAGATGTACTGGGACTATGTGGTTTGTGGTGTAGAGTGGGTGTTTGCCTTCTCCTCCTGACTGACAAGTTCATTCTTGGGTTGAGAGAGTTTTGCCTCCATTTCGGCTAGATAAATGCATCTCTCACAGGTTGTAGTGTTGGATGGTAGGAGGAGAGGGTTGTCGGTGTACATGAGGCAATTGCTACATTGCCCCAAGATGCCCGGATTCATCAGGTAGACAGGAGAAAACACTGAGAGCTGTCCCTTGGACATGCCTGAATAGACACTATTTACCCTTAGTCAAGTGAGGAAAGTAAGTAGAAGAGCTGTTTTCCTCTAAGCAAATGAGGAAGATAAGTGCAAAAATTGTTTTCCTCTAGGTAATGAGGAAGGTTAAGTACTGTAGTAGTTTATAACTTATATAGTTCTTACAACAAGTTCTGAACCAGTGCTGAGCATGAGGAAGTAAATTCAAGTGCTAAAACTAGGAATCTGGCTAGTTCCAAGGGAAAAACTGAAGAGGAGACTTTATGATGCCAGGAAAAGTTTAACCCTAGCTAAGCGGCGCTGCGTGATACGCAAAACTGCGCAACCACAGGTTTTTAAGCAGAAAGATGAAAGGGATAGAAATAGCCCAAAACGGCCAATAAAACTACAGTTTCTGGGTTGAAACCACTCCTCCAGTGACAGATAGGCTGTTCCAAAGCTCACCTCTCTCACTGATGAACAGAGAAGCTTCCCTCTATCTCAGAAAGTTCTGGGCAACACAGGAACTTACAAACAGCCCAGAATTCAGCAAACTCTAAAAAACGTACTTTACTAGATCTAGAAATGTGGGAAATGAGTATAGGGATAGGATTTTTTTGTTAATGTTTCAAAAAGTTAAGTCAAAAACAGCAAATAAACACTTTTAACACAGAAAATAGGCTATCACACTTGAGTGTGTAGCCTTTAACAGTTAAACAGATGAAAAACACTTAAAAACAAATACTTTAAAGTGCAAACAGTATTTTTTAAAACAACAGTTCAGATAAGTAGCAAAGTTATCAAAAAAGTGGTCAGAACAATGCGGCTAGCAATATCAAGCAAAGAAAAGCAAAACAGAGGTACTTAATCCACTCAAAGTCTCCTTTTTGCTCTCTGCTGCTGTAGAACTCAGCAGGACAGCTTGGCCTTTCAAAATAACTGAAGAATTTTTTTATTTATTTTATTTATTAATTTTATTTTTTTTTGTTGGGCTGGCTATTAATTTTATTTTTCATTTTCTTTCTGAGGCCCGGGAAGGAGAAAATGGGAATATAACACCAACCACCACCACACAAAAATGTCAAAAGGTATTACATTTTAAAATTCTAGGAAGACTATGACCTTCAGGGTACATTCATAGTGAAGTAGAGAAGATATGTAATTGGTGCTAAGTAGTAGAGACAGTTTGTAGGTGCTGTTAATTCAGAGGAGTAGACAGGAAGAGTGGAGGACAGCAGGAAGTCAGGAGATGACATAGCCAGTGAGTTCTAAGGTGATTCTTAAGACTTTGTTTAAAGAGATGAGGGGAAGTGAGGTTAGGTCAGATGGCAGGAGGTTCCATTGTTTTCCAACGGTATTTGAGAACAGAGAGTCCCCAGCTAAGTTGTTAGCCTTGGTACCTGGCTAGAAGTTTATTGGAGGAGTGTAAGGTTGTTGAGTATTGGTGTGTTGTTGGGTTGGTAAAAATCTTATGAGCGATGGTCAGTTGGGAAAGTATCAGAAGGTTTTGACAGTGGTGAGTTCTATATGGGCTTCCAGTGGAAAATCTAGCAATACTATTATAGAAGTTTAGGCTGTTTGGTAAGATTATTTTTAGATTAGTGTATATACAGAAGTGTTGAAATTAGATGGGAGTGAGCAATAGTCATTCTGGCTGTTAGTTTTTATTAACAGATTTAATAGTGTTATTAATGTGAGTGTCAAAGGTGAGGTTATTATCAATTGTAATTCCTAATAGTTTGGAGGAAGAGACTGGATTGAATGGAGAAATCTATGGGGGAGGACTTACTGTTTGTTGTAAATAGTAGTAGCTTGGTCTTTCTGGTATTCAGAAGAAGGCACCGTTTAGAGAACCATGCCTCTACTGTATTGAAAGCTGTCTGTGTTAAAGACTGAAGTTCAGATATAGAGTTGGCAGAGCATATGATAGTAGAATCGTCAGCATATTGTATACAGGTGGTTTCAGGAATCATTGATGAATAATGAAAAAAAGAGAGGCCAAGAATGGAGCCTTGAGGGACTCCCATGGAGATAGGAAGGTGAGAAGATAGTTTATTCTCCCAAATAACTGCTTGCTGTCTATTACTAAGGTAAGACTTGAACCAGAGAATTGCTTTGGTGTCAAGAGAGAGGGATGACAAAGTGTTTATGAGTAAGCAATGGCTTTAGAAAGAGTGCTGATGAGAGGGGTGTTGATGAAGGATAAGGGAGCTGTGGTGGTACTATGAAAAGGCCTGAAGCCATGCTAACAGTTTGCTAGAATGTTATGTTGAAGGAAGTAGTTCATTAGCTGATGGTGAATACATTTTTCCATAAGAATGGTTTATTTAACCATAAAAATGGTTTATAAAATGTGGAAGGAGAGCTTTAAATGTACACTTAATTATTTAAACTCAGAGAACCATTCTAAGGACTTTCTTTTATGGTCTTATATGACATGTTTAGGGTGGATAATACAAAGACGGTGCAGTAGCTTAATGAATCTTTAAATAATTTGTATGTTTAACTACTGCTACATACCCAAAAAACTTTTTGATGGCTTCCATCAAGATGCAAAACTATGCCATCTGCATAATATACATGGAGCTCTGTTATAAGAACAGAGTCCAGATGGCCAATGACAGAATTAAAAATAAAAGGTGGAATACTTACACTTGATGTACATAGTACTACCCAAAAGAGGATCAGATAACTAGCCCTAAACCCTGAGGAGAATGCCCCGTTACACAACCAGGTAATGTATCTGTGAAGACCTCTGCTATAGAAGGCATGTTCATAAAACAGCAATATTTCTTTATTGCAGAAGGTTTTAAATATCTTACCAGTCTATACACACTGAGCCAAGTGGAGGAGGGGCATTGACTACAACTCTGATCTGAGATATATAACAATAAGTATCCTGTTTTTTTTTGCTTATTTTTACTAGTTATTGCTTCTAGCAATTTATATATAGCACATTTTATTGCCTGCTTCATACTTTTTACTGTATTTTATTGCTATTACCTAATCTGCATGGTTAAACAAAAATTGTCTACCTTACAGGGCCTGATAAATAAGGTTTTTACTGTCACAGTGTTTGTAAAGCTTTTTAGCTAGTTTCACTGTGTGAAAGGTATTAATGGTAAATTTTCTGTACTTGTTAAGCACCTATTTGTTTGTTCTGATTTCCTGCCAAGGAGTGTATCATATAACTGATTTGTTTGCAGTTAAAAGCATTCTGTAGAGTCTCCTGGCTCCTTTATCTGTTTAAAACTTTCATTTTGTGGCTCACTGCTGTTCTTCTGCCGTGATAAACATTTCTGTAGTGTTTACTGTCTAAATGAGTGTAGGCTAGTAGCTTTAGTATTGTTCCCCCCTCCCTCCCTGTTGGTGTCTTGCTGTTATACTTGGTGGCTTTGCAGTTGCCCGCCCCTACTGTAAATTTGATCTGGGACACTCCTCCCAGTCTAGTGTCATTAGCTCATTCTACCTAATACGGAGAGAACATTTGAGAAGGCCAACCCACTTAGTTTCCTAACCTTGAGTTATCTTCTGCTTTTCCTCTCTCCCTTTCCGTTACAAAAAAAAAAAAAAAAAACTTTGCTAGATTCTGCATGTGAGATGCTTAACTGTAACAAAATAATTTACACTTGTTTCCTGACTTTCCTGTAGCTAGTCTAGTCCAGATACAGATTTGCTATATCCAGGACTGTAAGCTTCTGAGCCTCCCATGCCTGTCTGTGTTGGTGGGAAGCCTGCTAATTTATCAGTGGGAGTGGTAAGCACTAGGTAACCTATCTACCAAATAAGGAGTGGTTTCTGGTCGAGAAATTGTAGTTATTGGCCATTTGGGCAGTTTTTCTATCTCTCTCAACTTCTTGATTTAAAAGCCTGCATTTGCACTTGTTCCTCCCCCCTTCCTGTAACTAGTCTAGTCCAGATTCAGATTTGCTGTAACCAGGACTGTTTGTAAGCTCCTGAGCCCCCCCCAAGCCTTTCTGTGTTGGAGGGAAGCTTTCTAGCTTATCAGTGGGAGTGGTAAGCACTGGGTAAGCTATCTACCACATAAGGAGTGGTTCTGGCCCAGAAATTGTAGTTATTGGCCATTTGGGCAGTTTTTCCATCCCTTTCAACTTTCTGATTTAAAAGCCCGCATTTGCACTTGTTTCCCCCCTTTCTTGTAACTAGTCTAGTGCAGATACAGATTTGCTGTATCCAGGACTGTTGGTAATTCTGAGTCCCCCAAGCCTTTCTGTGTTGGAGGGAAGCTTTCTAGCTTATCAGTGGGAGTGGTAAGCACTGGGTAAGCTATCTACCACATAAGGAGTGGTTCTGGCCCAGAAATTGTAGTTACTGGCCATTTGGGCAGTTTTTGCATCTGTCTCAACTTTCTGATTTAAAAGCCCGCATTTGTGCTTGTTTTCCCATTTCCTGTAACTAGTCTAGTCCAGATACAGATTGGCTGTATCCAGGTCTGTTTGTAAGCTCCTGAGGCCCCCAAGCATTTCTGTGTTGGAGGGAAGCCTTCTAGCTTATCAGTGGGAGTGGTAAGCACTAGGTAACCTATCTACCACATAAGGAGTGGTTTCTGGTCCAAAAATTGTAGTTATTGGCTGTTTGGGCAATTTTAGCATCTCTTTCAACTTTCTGATTTAAAAGCCCGCATTTGCACTTGTTTCTTTCCTGTAACTAGTCTAGTTCAGATACAGATACTTAGTTTTAGCACTTGAATTTGCTTATTTGTGCTCAGCCCTTGTTCAGAACTTGTTGTAAGCACTAAATAAGCTACAAATTACTACAGCACTCAGCCTTCCTCATTACCTAGAGGAAAACAGTTTTTGTACTTACACACTTGCTTAGAGAAAAACAGATCTTGTACTCACTTTCCTCACTTGTCTAGAGGAAAATAGATTTTTATTCAGGCATGTCCAAGGGTCAGCTCCCAGTGTTCTCTCCTGTCTATCTGATGAATCTGGGCATCTTGGGGCAATGTAGCAATTGCCTCATGTACACAGACAACCGTCTCTCCCTACCACCCAACACTACAAACTGTGAGAGATGCACTTATCAAGCCAAACTGGAGGTAAAGCTCTCTCCAACCAAGACTGAACTTGACAGTCAAGAAGAGAAGGTAAACACTTGCACCACACCACAGTCATCACATAGTCCCACTAAACCTACATCACCAAAATCCACACATAGTAACACAAAAACATTTGTGGAGGCTCTCAGTAATAATCTGCTCTAGCAACAGAGACCTCCAAAGCAGAAAAGCAAGCAACCTCTACCCCCCAACACAACTCAAATGACACATAGCCCACAGACTCATTGTGCCACTCAACCACAGCCCATAAGGCAAAACAATGTATCCAACACACTAGTCATAGGTGACTCTATAGTCAGGCACACTGATGTCCCACTCACCAGGCTAAGCAAGGAAAAGGTTACTGTCAGCTGCCTGTCGAGTGCCAGGATTGGACACACAACCCACGCACTCAGGTCACTCCACAAGTACAAGTATGACTCTGTTATTGTCCATGTTAGTGTGAATGACCTGAGACATACCTCCCTGGAATACATGAAAAGAGACATGGAAGAGCTCTCCAATCTTGTAGCCCAGGCAGGTATGACCCTAGCCCTGCATTGCATCCTGCCATCACCCAGAAAGATACCGCAGTACAAGGACAAAATGATTGACTTCAACAATTGGCTACGCTTCTGGTGTCATTTTAAGGGGATCCTGTATCTGTCTGCTTGGGATGACATGGTTGACAGACCACGATGCTTTGCCAGAGATGGCCTGCACCTGTTATCCCTGGGATTCTGGATACTCACTAAGGCTCTTGCCATTCCTATAGTGCCTTTTTTAGGCAAGGTTCAAATGGCAAATTCACCACTGTAACAGTAACAGGCAAGCAAAAACTGTGGGTAATGCTACTCAATGCTAGAAGTCTAAATTTCAAAATGCAGTCCCTTGAGGTACTCCTTAAAACGGAGAACATCGATATCTGTGCAGTGACTGAAAACTGGTTTAAGACTCCAGAGAGCACCCCTGCATTACCAGGCTATAACTCATATCACACTTTTCAGCCACCTAACCTGGACCGGAACATCAAAGGCAGAGGTGTGTCCATATTCATTAAGGATATCCACACCTCCAAGCTAGTTGCTCAGCATAATGCATCCGAGGTTATCCAAGTGCAACTAACTCTGGGCAAAACTACATTCCAAACTGTGGCTTGCTACAGATCCCCCACCCTGCCGCAGGATTCTCACTTCTCTTTTCTTGATATACTGGAAAATATTAAGGTACAACCAAACACCCTAATAATGGGCGATTTCAACTACCCCACCATTAACTGGGAAAACTACTCGTGTGCCAATTCTTTTGCTCAACGCTTTCTGGAATTCATAAATTCCAATGCCTTGGATCAACTTATCCACATCCCCACCAGAGGCAACAATATCCTAGACCTAGTCATTACCTACATGAGTGACCGGTGTTCCACACCTGAAGTCAACTTCTTGTTGGTCAGATCCAACCATAGGCTAATCACCCGAGATATCCACATCCTGTTCCCAGCCCCCATTAAGGAAACCAAGATAAAAAATTTCTCCAAAGCCAACTTCATGCTTCTTAAGACAGAAGTGGCGAACTTCATGACACCCATGCAGATGGACAATACAGTTACAACTGCTGAATCCTACACAAATGCACTCTATAAGCACTTGCACAGAACCAGATGCTATCCTCCAGAAAAGGAAGCCAATCTGATGGTCCCCTACCATAAGCAAACTCTACAACAGAAGGAAGAAACTGTTGCACAAAAGAGTAAAATCCCATGAGTGGAGGAGCTCCCTGGTCAGGCTCAGTAAGACGCTGAGATCCCATATAAGATCCTCCAAAGCTAGCTATGAAAACAAAATCACCACTGATTATAGGGACAACCACAAAGCATTCTATAGCTATGTCAAGAATCTCCATGGCAACACCCAGATCTGATCTGAGTTACAGCACAATGGCATGAAAATTACATAACCAACTGATATGGCCAACATCCTGGCAGATAGGTTCAGTGCTAACTTTACCCCCCTCTCACCTCCTAAAGGGCCCATTTCTATACATGAAGAATGCAAAGTCCCTGTAATCACAACTGTGCAGGTAAAAGCTGCACTCTCTAAAGCCAAAAACACAGCATCCATGGAACTGGACAACATCTCAGGCTGCATTTTACATGAACTTCAGAACAAACTGGCTCCCCACCGAAGCACCATGTTCAATCATAGCCTCATGCCAGGCTTTGTGCCCACTGAATGGTGCACAGCAACAGTTATCCCACTCCACAAAGGGGGAGCCACCATTGATCTTAGGAACAATCGCCCTATTAGTCTGATGAGCCTTGTCTGTTAAGCCATGAAATGCATCATGGAACTCATAAACAAATACATTGGTAACCTCCAAACTCTGGACCCCACCCAGTTTGGGTTTATGAAAGGCAGATCATGCTTCCTGAACCTGATCAACTTCTTTGAGTCAGTCACCAAAGCCATAGATGAAGGTAAGGTGGTTCACACGGCCTATCTTGACCTCACCAAGGCTTTCGATACCATCCCCCATTCTGGAATTATAGCTAAACTCACTAAACTAGGTATAAATCCCTACATCACAAGATGGGTTGCCAAATGGCTCACTGACAGAACCCACACTGTAAAAGTTGCAGACTCCAAATCTGACTTCAAATCAGTGACAAGTGGAGTACCACAAGGTTCAGTCCTGGGACCTCTCTTGTTTGGTATCTACTTCTCTGAAGTACAGTCTAACACAGAAGGCCTTTGGCTAATAAAGTTCACAGATGACTGCAAACTAGGAGCCATAGTCGAGTCCTCAAATGATCTGGACATCCTACAAAAGGGCCTCACTGTGACAAATGCCTGGTGTCAGAGCCATGGGCTCAAGCTCAATGCCAAAAAGTGCATTGTCATCCCCTTTGGTAAAAACTCTGTACCCATGAACTACAACATAGGCAGCAGTCTACTTAATGCTGAATGTGTGATAAGAGACCTTGGGAACCAGGTGAACAGTAGTCTCACCTTTGATAATCACATTGCCACAGTAGTCAGGAAATCCTTCTACGTGGCACACCTCATCACAAACGGGTTCTCATCCAGGAAAAAAGAGGTCATTGTTCCCCTCTACTCAACACTCATTAGATCCATTATAGAGTACAATGCCCCTTTTGGAATGTACCTCACAAGATATCTGCAGCAGCTGGAAAGGCCACAGAAGTACCTCACAAAGAGGATTACTGGCCTCAAACAGGTGCCCTACACTGACCATCTCAAAAAACTCCAGCTTTACTCTGTAGCATATTGCCTCCTCTGAAGTGATCTCTGCCTAACATATAAAGCTATGTCAAACCCAGAGCTCTGGGACATGCTACACCTAAAGAAATCCCAATCCCTCCAAGCTACATGCTCTAGGGACCTAAACCTTGTCACCACAATAAACAGGACATGCTGGAGGGATAGATTCCTGTCCCAGAGACTTCCCATACTCTGGAACAAGTTACCCATCTATGACAGGCAAAGTTCCTCATTAGCACTCTTCAGAAAAAATCTTGATGAGTGGATGGGAAATAGGAAATACACCCCGATGATCACTTCTGTGTCTTTGCTTGACAGGGGCACAGGAAAATAACTTTCTTGGGTGGCATAAGCCAGGGAACCTTGTTGGCTAGGCTTACTTAGGCCCTTGGGCCGATAGCCTAGTACCTACCTATGAACCTATGAATGTATAAATGTGATTGGTTGATCTGACATTTAAATATGGTGGCCTTAATTTGATCCAAAAAGAGACTATGAATCCACTGATATGAACTACAATTTTAGAGCATATACTATCAGTACTACGGCCTCTCCTATGGCACTAATTATTTGTACAGAACCCACTTGGGAATAAATAAGAGTAATCAACTGTTCCCGAACATAAAACTCAAGTACTTTAGAAGAGTGTACACAAGCTATTGGAAGATGTGTTTTATATATGTGTTTAGTACCTCCTTTTAAAATATTTAAAATATGTAGTCTGTTGAGATACTCAGCCTTTTCTAATTTCTCCAATACCATGATGGGAATGGACCCCATTCCTAAGTCAAAGTATGATTTAAGTTCAAGAAACTAATATTGTTTCAATCTTTGATGTCAGCCAAAAGTGCTCTTTGCAGCTCCCACAATGTGCCCAGTAATGACTCCTTCTGCAATTCGTACAGGGTTACATGTATCGGTAACATATCTAAATATGACTGTAAATTCTTTTTTATAAGACCCGTTGCTCCTACTACTATTGGAACTGTCTGGCTATCTTTTGAACTGTTGGTAATGGGTGATCCCATGTGTTGTAAACGTCATCATTTCTATGATGCTTTGTGGCTCACGTTTCCAGTGTTTTGCAGCAACTTCAATACCATAATGTTTGCACAATCCCTAGTGCAACAGTCTCGCCACATTATTATGTCTTTCAGTACAGTCCTTCTGCTATTAGTGTGTCGCAACAAGGTGTGTGACTGTTTCCAATTCGGTTTTACAAAACATACATTTGTCTGTTTCTCCCATATGTTCAATGGACTTTGTAAACCAGCGTGTACGTAGCCCACTGTCTTGGGCCGCCAATATTAACCTTCTTGGTTTGAATTCTCCTCTCCTTAACCATTCCTGCGTTTGTTCTTGATCAACATGAGACTCTTACAGAAGTTTTTATACTTGCAACTATATTTATGTTTTTTCCACATTTCTTGCCTTCTCATCTGGTCCTTCACTTTATATTTTTTCTTTTGTTTTTTGGCACAGTCAGTTGCTGCCTGGTTTTTATCTACTTCTGGTTTAATTTCCATTCCTGCTTGACATCGATATGCTTCTGCTAAATTAAGCAAAGAAGTCATCTTAGATTTATTCTCCTCATGTTTCAAAACATTCACTACATTTGGATCTTGTGAGGTCAGTAGATATGTGTGGAGTTCCACGATTGCAGATCTGTACATGTAATCTAGTTCAAGGAGGCCCATCCCTCCTCCGGAACAGGGAATGTATAATCTTGGTATACATTGATTTTTATAAATTATTTGGTGAGCATGAAGCATTCTTCTTGTTTTAATATCTAATCTATCCAACACTTTTTGGGGCCGGTCAATCACTCCAAAACTGTATGTTAGGACAGGAAGAGCAAACTGATTTATAGTTTGGATCTTGTTCCTAGATGTCAATGCTGTTCTCAGGATTAATTTAAGTCTTCTAAAGTATTCCTTACTGAGTTTTATTCGTATTTGTTCATGTTTTATTGCTGATCCTTCATCAATTCCCAAGTATTTATACATTCCCTCTTGCTCAAGTTCTTTTATATCACATTCTTGTCCCAAACTGATGTTTTCCTGGTGCTGCAGTTTTCCTGCCTTAAAGGATGCCTTTGCACATTTATCAAGACCAAACAACATTCTAATATCATCTGAAAAAGTTTTGACAACCTGCAGCTGTGCTTTCATTTCCTCATCTGATGAGCTATACAGTTTTATATAATTGGCAAAGAGAAGATGAGAAGTCATTAGACTTTATTGTTTTCTAGGAGTTAAATTATAGCCATGGCCTAAGCTATTATGTAAACAGTTTAATGGATTAATGGCAAGGCAGAATAGCAACGGTGACAGAGAGTCATCCCGGAATATCCCCCTTTGAATTTTTATCCCTGGGATAATAATATGTCCTTTATCATGGCTTAATTGCAAAGTGGTCTGCCGTTATTTCATGGTTACTGTAATGTAGTCAATCAGTGTAGGATGTATCTTACACATTTTTAAGCACTCTTTTATCCATGAATGTGGGATACTATCAAATGCTTTTTTGTAGTCAATCTATGCCATACTTAGATTCTTCCTCTTTTTACAGTTCTCCACTATGACTTTATTTAACAACAAATGATCCTTTGTTCCATATGACTTTCTTTTATTGCCCTTTTACTCTACTGCCATAATTGAGTTTTCTTCTAAATGACAATAAACTCTGTCGGCATCAATTCCAGTGTACAGTTTATACGTCGTTGGAAGGCAAGTTATTGGTCTATAATTTTTAGGGTAGCTTGCAGGTTCACTCTTAAGTAAGAGCAATGTTTTGCCTGTTGTTAGCCAGTGTGTTGTCTGTTTGGGGTGCACATATAAATAGTTCTTACTCATGGCTAAATCCTTGTGGAAAGATGTTAATACTTTTAACCAAAAGTTAGGTACTGCATCTGAGCCTCGGGTTTTCCAGCTAGAGGCTTTTCTTAACTTTGTTTCAATCTATCTGGCTGTTATTTCATCCCATTTCATATCCTGTACCTTTAAACTTCTTATTCTTTCTTTTACTTCTTCTGTTAATTTTGCATCTTTGTTATGTTCCACAGGATCTTCACAGATACTTCTCCAAAATGTATATGCTTCCTCTTTTTTTGGCGGTCTTTCAATTCCTTTTACCTTATTTCCCAATTATCTATAAAACTTTTTGGGTCATCAATAAATTACTTATTTTGTACGTTTCCCTTATATTTATCTGTGTGTCTTCTAAGTTTTTCCGCCTGTGTTGAAATTTTTAGTTTATTGGGGATAGTGCATGATAGATCCTGGTCAGTTCTAATACTGTGCATTGCTTTAGTCAGATCTATCTTTCTTAGTATTTTTGCTGATCTATACCCTCTTCTATAATTTTCTAAAAGTGACACTTCTTGTCTTAAATGCTTTATAGTTTTCTCTATTCAATAGTTCCATGATAGTATTCGATTTCTCCCCTTCCTTTCCCTCACTACCCTGTGATCTTGTGGTAGAACTTTATCAGTTATTAATTTAGCAGCACAGTAAAATATCCTGTTTACTTCTATTATATTGCAAGGATCTCTATGGACAGTCCTAATTACTGCATTCATTTGTTTTAGCAGACTTCTTACTTTTTGGATTTTATTGACCTTCTGCAGTCTGTTTCTCTCATGGATCTTAATATATCTATCCATGTCCATTAAATCAAGCAACTCTTCTCTTAGCTCATGTTCTTCTAAACTGAGGGCACGTCCCTTGTTTTCCGTTTCCTGTGGGCATTCTATAGAAGGTTCTATAGCATCTTCCTGTGGCACACTCTCTTCAGTTTCATTCTGTGTCATTTGTTGCTCTGCCATATTGGAACTCACTGGCCTATCACTCCTCAACATTGACTGCATCAGAGTTTCCACAGTTTCCTGTTCCTTTCCTTGCTGTCTAGCTTCAAGTGAACATTTATACTGGTTTCCTGTGGAAGACATCAAAATATCTTGATATGGCACCTGACCAATTGCTTCCTGTTCCACTGGTCTCCCATTAATTTGGATATCCATTGATCTTTCCTGTTGTGGTGCTTTCTGCATTTGAGTTTTAACACTGAATCCTTCTCTTTGTAGATGCTCCATAACCTCAATTTCTATTTCTTTAATTTCTCAATTACTAATCTCTTTTTCTACTTTTCCTCTTAGTCTTCTTATTTTTTGAATTGTAAAGTTTTTCATATCTGGATTCCTTTGCCTGTATTTCCTCTTCAAATATCTTTGGTGCTGCTCTTTTTGTATTGATTAGTTTTGCTTTCTCCTTTGCATAAATATTACACCATATTAAATCTATTTTCCTTTCCCATGTACATATTTCTTCTTCACATATCTCTTGATCTTCTTGCTTTTCCTTATTCTGGGGACTCACTCCATCATGCTGTGATGTAGTCTGTGTTAGACCTTCTACATTAAATCCTTCACTTTGCAGGCACTCTATAACTTCAACTTCTATTTCTTTAATTTATCATTGCCGGAACCTGTGTTTAACAGAGCTCTTTTCAAAATATCTGGAAATATACAGAGCTAAGTATATTTTTCTGGTTCTTCAGAATTGCGTACTGTAAATTGTTGCTGGACTAATTTTATTCAGAGTTGTGCACTGTTATTTTTGATTCACTGTATAGTTTTTCATATCTCTGCCGAAAGTGTTTTGGCCCACCTCCCCCTATTTTCTGCTGTGTCTTAAGTTGGTATAACTGTTTTTTACAGCTTGTGTCATCTGACTATCTAAAGGATTGCTTGCATAATCATAGACCCTGCTAGTTAACAGCCTGCATATCACTGCTGGAACCTGTGTCTAACAGAGCTCTTTTTAAACTATATGGAAATATACAGAGCTAAGCATATGTTTCTGGTTCTTCAGAATTGTGTACTGTAAATTGTTGCTGGACTAATTTTATTCAAAGTTGTGCACTGTTATTTTTGATTCACTGTATAGATTTTCAGATCTCTGATGAAAGTGTTTTGGCTCACCCACCTACCCTCCCTATTTCTGGTTTGTTTAAATTTGGTGGCTTTTGCAGTTGCTCGCCCCACTGTAGATTTGATCTGGGACACTCCCACCAATCCCATCTCTTTACCACATTCTACCTAATACACTCCTTCTGCACTTGTTTTTAGTCATTTTTAATTTACTTGCATTTTTTAAACTGTTTGGTCTAATATTGCTACATACTCGTGTGCTAGCTTGCATTGCATTTGAATTGCTTTTATTGCTGTTTTAGCTACTTTTCTGTAAAAAAAAAAAAAAACTGTAAGCCTGTTTCTGTAATTAGTTTAGTCCAGATACAGATTTGCTGTATCCAGGACTGTATGTAAGCTTCTGAGCCCCCCCCCCCAAGCCTTTCTGTGTTGGAGGGAAGCCTTCTAGCTTGTCAGTGGGAGTGGTAAGCACTAGGTAACCTGTCTACCACATAAGGAGTGGTTCTGGCACAGAAATTGTAGTTATTGGCCATCTGGGCAATCTTTTCCATCTCTCTCAACTTTCTGATTTGAAAGTCCGCATTTGCACTTGTTTCTTTCCTGTAACTAGTCTAGTGCAGATACAGATTCTTAGTTTTAGCACTTGAATTTGCTTATTCATGCTCAGTACTTGTTCAGAACTTGTTGTAAGCACTAAATAAGCTACTAATTACTATAGCACTCAGCCTTCCTCATTACCTAGAGGAAAACAGTTTTTGCACTTACGTTCCTCACTTACTTGGAGAAAATCAGCTCTTGTACTCACTTTCCTCACTTATCTAGAGGAAAATAGTTTTTCATTCAGGCATGTCCATGGGTCAGCTCCCAGTGTTATCTCATGTCTATCTGATGAATCTGGGCATCTTGGGGCAATGTAGAAATTGCCTCATGTACACAGACAACCCTCTCCCCCTACCACCCAACACTACAACCTGTGAGAGATGCACTTATCAAGCCAAACTGGAGGTAAAGCTCTCTCCAACCAAGACTGAACTTGACAGTCAAGAAGAGAAGGTAAACACTTGCACCACACCACAGTCATCACATAGTCCCACTAAACCTACATCACTAAAATTCACACATAGTTACACAAAAACATTTATGGAGGCACTCAATAATAATCTGCTCTAGCAACAGAGACCTCCAAAGCAGAAAAGCAAGCAAACTCCACCCCCCCAACACAACTCAAATGACACATAGCCCACAGACTCAGTGTGCCACTCAACCACAGCCCATAAGGCAAAACAACATATCCAACACACTAGTCATAGGTGACTCTATAGTCAGGCACAGTGATGTCCCACTCACCAGGCTAAGCAAGGAAAAGGTTACTGTCAGCTGCCTGTCGAGTGCCAGGATTGGCCACATAACCCACGCACTCAGGTCACTCCACAAGTACAAGTATGACTCTGTTATTGTCCATGTTAGTGTGAATGACCTGAGACATACCTCCCTGGAATACATGAAAAGAGACATGGAAGAGCTCTCCAATCTTGTAGCTCAGGCAGGTATGACCCTAGCCCTGAGTTGCATCCTGCCATCGCCCAGAATGATACCACAGTACAAGGACAAAATGATTGACTTCAACAATTGGCTAAGCTTGTGGTGTCATTTTAAGGGGATCCAGTATCTGTCTGCTTGGGATGACATGGTCGACAGACCACGATGCTTTGCCAGAGATGGCCTGCACCTATCACCCCTGGGATTCCGGATACTGGCTAAGGCTCTTGCTGCCCCTATACTGCCTTTTTTAGGCAAGGTTCAAATGACAAATTCACCACCATAACAGGAACATGCAAGCAAAAATTGAGGGTAATGCTACTCAATGCTAGAAGTCTAAATCTCAAAATGCACTCACTTGAAGCACTCCTTAAAATGGAGAACAGTGATATCTGTGCAGTGACTGAGACCTGGTTCAATGCTCCAGAGAGCACCCCTGCACAACCAGGCTATAACTCATACCACATTTTTTGGCCATGTAATCTGGACCGGAACACCAAAGGTGGAGGTGTGTCCATATTCATTAAGGATATCTACACCTCCAGGCTAGTTGCTCAGCATAATGCATCCAAGTTTATCCAAGTGCAACTAACAATGGGCAAAACTGCAATCCAAATTGTAGCTTGCTACAGATCCCCCACCATGCCCCAGGATTCCCAATCCTCTTTTCTTGATGTACTGGAAAATATTAGGGTTCAACCAAACACCGTAATAATGGGCGATTTCAACTACCCCACCATTAACTGGGAAAACTACTTGTGTACCAACTCCTTCACACAATGCTTTCTGAAATAAACTCCAATGCCCTGGATCAACTTATCCATACCTCCACCAGGGGCAACAATATCCTATACCTAGTCATTACCAACATGAGTGACCGGTGTTCCACACCTGAAGTTAACTCCTTATTGGTCCGATCTGACCATAAGCGAATCGCCCTTGATATCCACATCCCGCCCCCACCCCCCCATTAAGGAAACCACAGTAAAAAATTTCTCCAAAGCCAACTTCATGCTTCTTAAGACAGAAGTGGTGAACTTCATGACACCCATGCAGATGGACAATACAGTTACAACTGCTGAATCCTACACAGATGCACTCTATAAGCACTTACATGAGTGCATGGATCGTGCTATCCTAAACAGAACCAAGATGCTATCCTCCAAAAAAGGAAGCCAATCTGGTGGTACCCTGCCATAAACAAACTGTGCAACAGAAGGAAGAAATTGTTGCAAAAGAGAGTAAAATGCCGTGAGTGGAGGAGCTCCCTGGTCAGCCTCAGTAAGAAGCTGAGATCCCTTATAAGATCCTCCAAAGCTAGCTATGAAAACAAAATCACCACTGATTCTAAGGACAACCACAAAGCATTCTATAGCTATGTCAAGAATCTCAATGGCAACACCCAGATCTGCTCTGAGTTACAGCACAACGGCACAAAAATTACAGAATCAACTGATATTGCCAACATCCTGGCAGACAGGTTCAGTGCTAACTTCACCCCCCACCCCCTAAAGGGCCCATCTTTATACCAGAAGAATGCAAAGTTCCTGTAATCACGGCTGCACAGGTAAAAACTTCACTCTCCAAAGCCAAGAACACAGCATCCATGGGACCTGACAACATCCCAGGCTGCCTTCTACATGAACTACAGAATGAACTGGCACCCCACCTAAGTACCATGTTTAATCATAGCCTCACCTCAGGCTTTGTGCCCATTGAATGGTGCACCGTGACAGTTATCCCACTCCACAAAGGGGGGGCCACAACAGACCCCGGGAACTACTGCCCCGTTAGCCTGACAAAGCTCATCTTCAAGGCCATGGAACTTATCATCATGGAACTCATAAACAAAGACATTGGAGCTCTCCAAACTCTGGACCCCACACAGTTTGGGTTTGTAAAAGACAATTTTGTTTTCATAACTAGCTTTGGAGGATTTTATGAGGGATCTCAGCTTTTTACTGAGGCTGACCAGGCAGTTTCTCCAGTCGTGGGATTTTACTCTTTTTTGCAACAGTTTCTTTCTTCTGTTGTAGAGTTTGTTTATGGCAGAAGACCACCAGATTGGCTTCCTTTTTTTGGAGGATAGCATCTTGGTTCTGTTAGGCACTCATGTAAGTGCTTATAAAGTGCATTTGTGTAGGATTCAGCAGTCGTACCTCTATTGTCCATCTGCATGGGTGTCGTGAAGTTTGCCACTTCTGTCTTAAGAAGCGTGAAGTTGGCTTTGGAGAAATTTTTACGGTTGTTTTCCTAATGGGGGGTGGGAGTGGGATGTGGATGTCTAGGGTGATTAGCTTGTGGTCGGATCTGACCAACGAGGAGCTGACCTCTGGTGTGGAACACCGGTCACCCATGTTGGTGATGACCAGGTCTAGGATATTGCTGCCCCTGGTGGGGGTGTGGATAAGTTGATCCAAAGCATTGGAATTGATGATTTCCAGAAAACGTTGAGCAAAAGAGTTGGTACATGAGTAGTTTTCCCAGTTAATGGTAGGGTAGGTGAAATCACCCATTATTACAGTGTTGGGTTGTACCTTAATATTTTCCAGTGTATCAAGAAAAGAGGAGTGAGAATCCTGGGGCATGGTGGTGGGGGTTCTGTAGCAAGCTACAATCTGGATTGCGGTTTTGCCCAGAGTTAGTTGAACTTGGATAATCTCGAATGCATTATGCTGAGCAACTAGCTTGGAGGTGTGGATATCCTTAATGAATATGGACACGCCTCCACCTTTAGTGTTTTGGTCTGGGTTTGGTGGCCGAAAGGTGTGTTATGAATTATAACCTGGTAATGCAGGGGTGCTCTCTGGAGCTTTGAACCAGGTCTCTGTCACTGCACAGATGTCAATGTTCTCAATTTTAAGGAGTGCCTCAAGTGAGTGCATTTTGAAGTTTAGACTTCTAGCATTGAGTAGCATTACCCTCAGATTTTGCTTGCTTGTACCTGTTACGGTGGTGAATTTGTCATTTGAACCTTGCCTAAAAAAGGCACTATAGGGGTGGCAAGATCCTTTGCCAGTATCTGGAATCCCAAGGGCGACAGGTGCAGGCCATCTCTGGCAAAGCAGCGTGGTCTTTCGATCATGTCATCCCAGGCAGACAGATACTGGATTCCCTTAGAATGACACCAGAAGCTTAGCCAATTGTTAAAGTCAATCATTTTGTCCTTGTACTGTGGTGTCAATCTGGGTGATGGCAGGATGCTACTCAGGGCTAGGGTCATACCGGCCTGGGCTACAAGATCAGAGAGCTCCTCCATGTCTCTTTTCATGTAGTCCAGGGAGTACGTTTCAGGTCATTCACACCAAAATGGACAATGACAGAGTCATATCTGTACTTGTTGTGGAGTGACCTGAGTGCATGCGTTATGTGGTGGATCCTGGCACTTGACAGGCAGCTGACAGTAACTTTTTCCTTGTTTAGCCTGGTGAGTGGAACATCAGTGTGCCTGACTATAGAGTCACCTATGACTAGAGTGTTGGGTACGTTATGCCTTATGGGCTGTAGTTGAATGGCACACTGAGTATGTGGGCTATGTGTCATTTGGGTTGTGTTGGGGGGGTGGAGGTTGCTTGCATTTCTGCTTTGGAGGTCTCTGTTGTTTGGACAGATTTGTACTGAGAGCCTCCGCGAATGTAGGTGTGTGTTTTGTGGTTCTGTGTGTGTGTTTTGGTAGTGTAGATTTTGAGGGACTATGTGATGAGTGGGGTGCGGTGCAAGTGTTTACCTTCTCCTCTTGACTGTCTAGGCCAGTCTTTGATGAAGAGAGCTTTGCTTCCAGTTTGGCTATATAAGTGCATCTCTCACAGGTCGTAGTGTTGGAAAGTAGGAGGAGAGGGTTGACTGTGTACATGAGGCAACTGCTGCATTGTCCCAGAGAGACTTCCCATACTCTGGAACAGGCTACCCATCTACGTCAAGCAAAGTTCTTCATTAGCAATCTTCAAGAAAAATCTTGATGAGTGGATGAGAAATAGGAAATATACCCTAGGAATCACTTCTGTGTCTCTGCTTGACAGTGGCACAGGAAAATAACTTTCTTGGGTAGCACAAGCCAGGGAACCTTGTTGGCTAGGCTTATGTGGGCCCTCAGGCCGATAGCCTAGTACCTACCTATGAACTTCTGCTATACTAATCTTCTTTTCCACATTACATCTTTGTGATATTATTTTTTTTAATTGTGAAATTTTCCATATCTGGTTGCCTTTGCCTGTATTGGTCTTCAAATATCTTTGAGACTGCCTTCTCTATATTAGTTAACTTGGCTTTCTCCTTTGCATAAATATTGCGCCGGGTCTAGGACTATTCACTGAAAGCACATTTCACTGAAAGTTATATATGGCATTTTCCCGACTGTAGTGCGACCCTGGAGTTAGAATATATAGTAAGGGGGCCCACATTGGGGGGTGTGGGTGGCATAGCCCCCCACATAGTTTGGATATATATTAAGTTTAGAAAAGAGTTGTTGTTCTTCTTTCGGCTTTTCCCGGTTAGGCGTCACCACAGCGGAACTCTGGGTCCGCTAATGATTGGCAGTAGATTTTTATGGTGCCGAGGTGCCAGCCCACTGCCCAACATTCAACGAAGGCATGTCCATTCACACATATATTTCGAATGCCACTCGACCACGGGGAGGACATGCAGACTCCACACAGAAGGCGCTCCAGATGAGAATCGAATGGCAGAACCTCTTGCTGTGAGGTGACAATGCTACCGCTGCACCACCATGGCTGTCTAAGTTTAGAAAAGAGTAATTTATTGAAATTGCAAGTATCCATGTGTATAGTTGAAAATATTTAAAATAGGTGGGAGCCTATGCCCTCCACACCCACCCTTACTATATATTCTAACTCCAGGGTTGCACTACAGTGGGGAAAAGGCCATATATAACTTTCAGTGAAATGTGTTTCAGCGAATTGTGTTTTCAGTGAATTGTGCACAGTGAAATGTGTTTCAGTGAATAGTCCTAGACCCATTGCACCATATCAAATCTTTCTTTCTTTCCCATGTCCATATTTCTTTTTTATATTTTTCAAATATCTCTAGGTTCATAGGTAGGTACTAGGCTATTGGCCCTAGGGCCTATACAAGCCTAGCCAAAAAGGTACCCTGGCTTTCCCCACCTAAGAAAATTATTTTCCTGTGCCCCTGTCAAGCAGAACCACAGAAGTGATCCCAGAGGTGAATTTCCTATTACCCATCCAATCATTAAGATTTTTCTTGAAGAGTGCTAATGAGGAGCTCTGTTTGACATAGATAGGTAGTCTGTTCCAGAGTATGGGAAGTCTCTGGGACATAAATCTATCCCTCCAGCATGTTCTGTTTATTGTGGTGACAAGGTTTAGGTCCCTAGAGCATGTAGCTCAGAGGGATTGGGATTTCTTTAAGTGGAGCATGTCCAACAGCTCTGGGTTTGACATAGCTTTGTATGTTAGGCAGAGATCGCCTCTGAGTAGGCGATATGCAACGGAGTAAAGTTGGAGTTTTTTGAGATGGTCTGCATAAGGCATCTGTTTGAGGCCAGTAATCATCTTTGTGAGGAATTTTTGTGACCTTTCCAGTTGTTGTAGATGTCTTGTGAGGTATATACCAAAAGGGGCACTGTACTCTATAATGGGTCTAATGAGTGATGAGTAGAGGGGAACAGTGACCTCTTTTTTTCTGGATGAGAAACCTTTTGTGATAAGGTGTGCGACGTAGAAGGATTTCCTGACCACTGTGACGATGTGATTATCAAAGGAGAGACTACTGTCCACCTGTGTCCCAAGGTTTCTTATCACACTTTCGGTGTTTAGTAGACTACCACCTATGTGGTTGTTTATGGGTACGGACAATGCACTTTTTGGCATTGAGCTTGAGACCATGTCTTTGACACCAGGCATCTGTCTCAGTGAGGCCCTTTTGTAGGATGTCCACATTGTTAGGAGTTTCAATTATGGCTCCTAGTTTGCAGTCATCTGCGAATTTAGTTAGCCAAAGACCTTCTGTGTTAGCCTGTACTTCAGAGAAGTAGATACCAAAGAGGAGAGGACCCAGGACTGAACCCTGTGGTACTCCACTTGTCACTGGTCTGAAGTCTGATTTGGAGTCTGCTACTTTCACGGTGTGGGTTCTTTCAGTAAGCCAGTTGGCAACCCATCTTGTGACATAGGGATTTATACCTAGTTTAGTGAGTTTATCTATAATTCCAGAGTGGGGGATGGTGTTGAACGCCTTGGCGAGATCTAGATAGACTGTGTGAACCACCTTACCCTCATCTATGGCTTTGGTGACTACTTCAAAGAAGTCTATCAAGTTTAGGAGACATGATCTGCCTTTTACAAACCCAAACTGTGTGGAGTCCAGAGTTTGGAGAGCTCCAATTTCTTTGTTTATGAGTTCCATGATGATAAGTTCCATGGCCTTGAAGACGAGCCTCATCAGGCTAATGGGGCAGTAGTTCCCGGGGTCTGTTGTGGCCCCCCCCTTTGTGGAGTGGGATAACTGTCATGGTGTGCCATTCAATGGGCACAAAGCCTGAGGTGAGGCTATGATTGAACATGGTACTTAGGTGGGGTGCTAGTTCATTCTGTAGTTCATGTAGAAGGCAGCCTGGGATGTTGTCAGGTCCCATGGATGCTGTGTTCTTGGCTTTGGAGAGTGAAGTTTTTACCTGTGCAGCCATGATTACAGAAACTTTGCATTCTTCTGGTATAAAGATGGGCCCTTTACGGGGTGAGAGGGGGGTAAAGTTAGCACTGGACCTATCTGCCAGGATGTTGGCAATATCAGTTGTTTCTGTATATTTAGTGTCATTGTGCTGTAACTCAGAGCAGATCTGAGTGTTGCCATTGAGATTTTTGACATAGCTATAGAATGCTTTGTGGTTGTCTTTAGAATCAGTGGCAATTTTGTTTTCATAACTAGCTTTGGAGGATTTTATGAGGGATCTCAGCTTCTTACTGAGGCTGACCAGGCAGTTCCTCCAATCGTGGGATTTTACTCTTTTTTGCAACAGTTTCTTTCTTCTGTTGTAGAGTTTGTTTATGGCAGAAGACCACCAGACTGGCTTCCTTTTTTTGGAGGATAGCATCTTGGTTCTGTTAGGGATAGCAATTTTTCATGCACTCATGTAAGTGCTTATAAAGTGCATTTGTGTAGGATTCAGCAGTCGTACCTCTATTGATCATCTGCAAGGGTGTCGTAAAGTTTGCCACTTCTGTCTTAAGAAGCTTGAAGTTGGCTTTGGAGAAATTTTTTTACGGTTGTTTTCCTAATGGGGGCTGGGAGCGGGATGTGGATGTCTAGGGTGATTAGCTTGTGGTCGGATCTGACCAACGAGGAGGTGACCTCTGGTGTGGAACACCGGTCACCCATGTTGGTGATGACCAGGTCTAGGATATTGCTGCCCCTGGTGGGGGTGTGGATAAGTTGATCCAAAGCATTGGAATTGATGATTTCCAGAAAACGTTGAGCAAAAGAGTTGGTACAAGAGTAGTTTTCCCAGTTAATGGTAGGGTAGTTGAAATCACCCATTATTACAGTGTTGGGTTGTACCTTAATATTTTCCAGTGTATCAAGAAAAGAGGAGTGGGAATCCTGGGGCATGGTGGGGGGGTCTGTAGCAAGCTACAATCTGGATTGCGGTTTTGCCCAGAGTTAGTTGAACTTGGATAATCTCGGATGCATTATGCTGAGCAACTAGCTTGGAGGTGTGGATATCCTTAATGAATATGGACACACCTCCACCTTTAGTGTTTTGGTCTGGGTTTGGTGGCTGAAAGGTGTGGTATGAATTATAACCTGGTAATGCAGGGGTGCTCTCTGGAGCTTTGAACCAGGTCTCTGTCACTGCACAGATGTCAATGTTCTCCATTTTAAGGAGTGCCTCAAGTGAGTGCATTTTGAGGTTTAGACTTCTAGCATTGAGTAGCATTACCCTCAGATTTTGCTTGCTTGTACCTGTTACGGTGGTGAATTTATTTGAACCTTGCCTAAAAAAGGCACTATAGGGGTGGCAAGAGCCTTTGCCAGTATCTGGAATCCCAAGGGCGACAGGTGCAGGCCATCTCTGACAAAGCAGAGTGGGCTGTCGATCATGTCATCCCAGGCAGACAGATACTGGAATCACTTAGAATGACACCAGAAGCTTAGCCAATTGTTAAAGTCAATCATTTTGTCCTTGTACTGTGGTGTCATTCTGGGTGATGGCAGGATGCTACTCAGGGCTAGGGTCATACCGGCCTGGGCTACAAGATCAGAGAGCTCCTCCAAGTCTCTTTTCATGTAGTCCAGGGAGGTACGTCTCAGGTCATTCACACCAACATGGACAATGACAGAGTCATATTTGTACTTGTTGTGGAGTGACCTGAGTGCGTGCATTATGTGGTGGATCCTGGCACTTGACAGGCAGCTGACAGTAACTTTTTCCTTGTTTAGCCTGGTGAGTGGAACATCAGTGTGCCTGACTATAGAGTCACCTATGACTAGAGTGTTGGGTATGTTATGCCTTATGGGCTGTAGTTGAGTGGCACACTGAGTATGTGGGCTATGTGTCATTTGGGTTGTGTTGGGGGGGTGGAGGTTGCTTGCATTTCTGCTTTGGAGGTCTCTGTTGTTTGGACAGATTTGTACTGAGAGCCTCCACGAATGTAGGTGTGTGTTTTGTGGTTCTGTGTGTGTGTTTTGGTAGTGTAGGTTTTGAGGGACTATGTGATGAGTGGGGTGCGGTGCAAGTGCTTACCATCTCCTCTTGACTGTCTAGGCCAGACTTTGATGAAGAGAGCTTTGCTTCCAGTTTGGCTATATAAGTGCATCTCTCACAGGTCGTACTTTTGGGAGGTTGGAAGACAAGGTTGACTGTGTACATGAGGCAATTGCTGCATTGTCCAGATGCCCAGATTCATCAGCTAGACAGGTGAAAACACCGGGAGCTGACCTTTAGACATGCCTAAATAGGTGCTTATTTATTAAGTACTAAAAGCTGTTTTCCTCTAGACAAGTGAGGAAAGTTGAGTTCTGTAGTAATTTGTAACTTATTTAATGTTTACAATGAGTTCTGAACAAGTGCTGAGATCAAAGAAACAGATGAGTGCTAAAACTAAAAAGCTGGCTAGTTGCAAGGGAAATTTTGAAGAACAGACTTTATGGTGCCAGGAATAGTTTAACCCCAGTTAAGTGTTGGCGGGGGACTTAGGAGCTCACAAACAGTCCTGGACACAGCAAATCCATATCTGACCTGCCACAGGAAATGGGGGAAGCAAGCTTAGAACTTTTTTTTCCAGTAAAGTGGAAATAGAGAAAGCTGGAACAGAAGTTAATTCAACGTTAAGAATCTGAGTGGGTTGGCTTTCACAAATGTTCTCTATTAGATTGAGTAAACTAATGACACTAGACTGGGAGGACTGTCACAGATCAAATATACAGTATGGGTGGGCATCTGCAAAGCCACCAAGTATAAGAACACACAACAGTAGGGAAGGTGGGTGGGTGGGAAAAATTACAGTTCCTAGCTGTAGCCACTAAATGAAAGTTTTAAACAGATCAAGGAACAGACTCAAAATGCTTTTAACTGTAACAGACAAAGACAAAAATGCACAGAAAAGTTCGGATAGAGCACTCACAAACAGAAAATGCAACTCTCAGTATGAAAAAGCAGTTTACAGTTAAGTAATATTAAAACAGTATAAAACAGGTTTTGTTGTTTATATTTTTGCACTTGCTCAGATGCTTCTTTTTAAAAACAGATCAAAGTTTCTTGATCTATATAGTGTTTTTCAAAAATCTGTTGTATTAATGAATGCAAATTTTTATTTGAAACTTCTGACAGTTTTTCCTGTGGAAGTATTTTTCTTTCCTCTAATTTCTCTCTTAATCATTTTGTATAACTTGTGTCTGGAAATTCTGGGCTTTTTACATAATAGTAACAATTCATAACTTCTTTCTTAGCCTCAATAGTCCACTCTAACGTCTTTATGGCTCTTTTTTGGCCAATCAATTTTTGTGGATTGCTACTTCCTTCTACAACAGGGGGGCCATCCTCCCCCTGGGCCTGACCTAGCCCCATTGTAGGAATGTTTTCATATTTTAAGGATTCTACACTGTCATTTTTTCCAGTCTTGGCACCAGTGCGCCTACCAGGATTGGGCACTTTTTTATCCTGGGTCTTGTGCACCCAGCTATCTTTTTTTGTTTTTGACTTACTTCTGTCCATGATATATGCTATACAAATACAATCTATACATCAGTGTCGCCTTGGTAACGGTTTTGTGAAAAACATTGTCCACCTCACGAAGGTACTCACCAAGGCTTGCGGATAAATTCAGTTTCAGCACTACTACTTTCCTTTGCTTGCTGACTTTTCATCTCTCCATTAGGACCCCAGTAGGAATCCTGTGATGGTCCTCCTACATGCAGTATATGGGAATACTATACGGCATCCAAACACAAAAGGAATGACTAGTGAACCAAGGAAAGCACAGAAATCCTTTTCCAGAAGAATATCAGGTCTCTGCTATCTCCTCTTCTGAAAAGCTACAGCAGTTGGGACTTTACTCCATAAACTACAGAAAAATAACAGGAGACTTATTTCTAATTAGATGGGAATTTAGAAGAGATGCTTTGAATTTATAACCTTAAATAAAGTAAAGAATGCTATGAATTTTCAAGGACAGTTTCAAGTGTTGTCAGTAAATGGATGTCTGTTCTGTAGTCAGGGTTTCATCCTTAAGTGTCACAGAACTGGGCTAGCTTACCATAATTCTTCATATTGTGAAAAATATGGTTGAATTTAAAAGGAAATTAAATAAACTGATAGTTCTTAACAAGGATGAAACAAATGTAAAGAGCAATGACAATTATATGCTCATTGTGGGTCACAGTTCCAAGGGTATATTTCACCCACCCAAAACTAAGAAACCTTTGTGTGCATGCGTGCTTGTGTGTGTGTGTGTGTGTGTGGTGTGCACTTTTTTAAACTCTGTCCAAGTTGTCTGAGTTGGACTGAAAAACAGAGCTGCAAACAGAGTGGTACGCATACAGATAAAGTCACAGAGATGTTGGCAAAATAAAGTTTTAACTATCTAAAGGCTTCATTTTTTGAATGAGCACAGGGAACTTAATACTATAATCTATTCTTCACTGTAGTAATAATCTGTAGAAGTAAGGATTTAATCCAATTATTGCAAAGCAAATAGTTCATTACCACAGCAAGGTAGGGAGCAGTCTGGTACAGCCAAAAAGGTACAAAGAATGACTTTTTAAGGCTGGACAGTTAAAAAAATCACAAATGAAACAGTTTGGCTCTTTCAACGCCACTCTTGCATTTACTAAATGTTACTGTTGCTGGCATTCAGGTAGCTTACTTGGACTGCTGTTTGCTGGTAAACTTAAAACTTAAGCCTATCTCTAGTTGTGCAGTAGCATTTTGTACTTGGAACTCAACCAGTAAAAGTAACAGAAACAAGGCTACATCAGGTGCATATTCACATAGAAAGAATATATACTGTGTCAGGTTCCCCTTTCTTGTTCTTTGGAGGCAGAAGTAATAGATTCTTAATTACCTTCAGATGACTGTTTTCCTAGACTGAATGTGTTAGACTTTGATGACACAGGTGAAACAGGTGCAGGAATAGTGTTATCTGGCACGGGAGTGTCTGTTAATCAAGCAAAGATGAAACATTTAGAAATATAAATGCAAATTAAGCAAACTACATGCACATTTCAATTGCATTTTCAATTAGTTATGTCTATGTGCACAGTAAACATGCTGCAGTTAATGACAGATTATTTAGAAAACTATACGTAATAGAAGCTGAATGGTTCACATTTTATATATATATATATATATATATATATATATATATATATATGTGTGTGTGTGTGTACACACACACACACACACACACACACACACACACACACACACACACACACACACACACACACACACACACACACACACACACACACACACACACAGATATAAAAAAGAGAATTCCTTTATGTGTCAGGCCAGGGAAAGGAGTTCTAGTCACTGCCTACCGACAAAGGCATTTAACATTGCACTGGGAAAGAGTAACAGATAATGCTATCCCCTAGCACCAAATCAGTGACAGGACAGGATCTAATCTTCATTCCAGTAGCAATGCATGTGTCACACTTGTGAAGACAGTGTTTCACACAACAGCAGTGGGCTCTACAGTTCTGAGCAGGAAGCATTACTTACAATCCTCCCAATTCTGCATGCAACAGATCACTACACAAGTTTTAAGTAATATTACTTTACCTGAAACTTCATCCAACAATCCTGTATTTGATGTATACTTTACAATGAATATCAGCTAAATACGTGAAACAATGTTACATACTGAAAATGTAGCAGTGAGTGCCTGCATGTATATCAGATATACTTTATGTACATAATGCATGCTTGTATATCATATTACGTTATGTACATAATGCATGTTTGTATATCATGTTACTTTAGGCACACAGTGCATGCTTTTATATCATATTACTTTATGCACACACTGTATGCATGTATATCATATTACTTTTTGCTCATAGTATATGCATGTATATCATATTACTTTATGTACATAGCACATGCTTGCATATCATATTACTTTATGTACATAGTGCATGCTTGTATATCATATTACTTTATGCACATAGTGTATGCATATATATATCATATTACTTTATGCATACAGTGCATGCTTGTATATCATATTACTTTATGTACATAGTGCATGTCTGTATATCATGTTACTTTAGGCACACAGTGCATGCTTGTATATAGGTTCATAGGTGTGTACTAGGCTAATGGCCCTGGGCCTTTACAAGCCTAGCCCATAGAGGTGCCCTGGCAATGTGCCGCCTGTTGTTAGTTCCCAGTGCCTCTATCAAGTAGAGCCACTGGAGTGACATTTCTCTTGAAGAGGGCTAGTGAGGTGTTCTGCTTGACATGTATGGGAAGTCTATTCCAGAGGATCGGCAGTCTCTGGGTTATGAACCTGTCCCTCCGGCATGTTCTGTTGATTGTGGTAATGAGGTTGAGGTCTCTGGAATGTGTGATGCGGAGGGATTGGGATTTCTTTAGATGTAGCATTTCTAACAGAGCTGGATTAGACATGGCTTTGTAAGTCAAGCAGAGATCGCCTCTTAGTAGACGATATGAGAGAGAATAACTGGAGTTTTTTGAGTCTGTCCATGTAGGACATGTATTTAAGGCTGAGGATCCTCTTTGTGAGGTACTTTTGTGGCCTCTCCAGCTGTTGGCAAGTGTCTAGTGAGATACATGCCAAATGGGGCATTATACTCTATGACTGGTCTAATGAGGGAAGAGTAGAGAGAAATGATGACCACTTTCTTCCTGGATGCAAAACACTTGGTAATGAGATGTGCCACATAGAAGGACTTTCTGACCACAGTGGCAATGTGGTGGTCGAAGGAGAGTTTGCTGTCAACCATTGTCCTCAGATCTCTTATAACGCCTTCAGTGTTCAGTGGGCTCCCATCGATGTGGTAATTAGTGGGAATGAAGTTTTTTCCCGAAGGGGATGATGGCGCATTTTTTGGCATTAAGCTTAAGGCCATGGTTTTGACACCAGTCATTGGTCTCAGAGGCCTTTCGGTAGGATGTCTGCATCACCTGGGGAGTTAATAATGGCTTCCAGCTTGCAGTCGTCTATGAATTTGGTTAGCCAGAGTCCCTCTGTGTTGGCCTGGACTTTTGTGAAGTAGCTGTCAAACAGAAGAACACCCAGGACCGATCCCTGTGGGACTCCACTCATGACTGGTCAGCAGTCTGGCTTAGAGTCCACTACTTTCATACTGTGGATTCTATCTGTGAGCCAGTTTGTAACCCACCTAGTGATATAGGGGTAGATATAGATTGGTGAGTTTATCAATAATTCCTGAGTGAGGAGTGGTATCAAAGGCTTTGGCCAGATCGAGGTAGGCTGTATGAACTGCCTTACCTTCATCCACTGCTCTGGTAACTGACTCAAAGAAGTCAACCAGGTTGAGCAGGTATGATCTACCTTTCACAAAACCAAATTGCGTGGGATTTAGAGTTTGGAGATTCTCTTTGTGATGTTTGTTTGAGAGTGTTGATGGAGAAGTACAGAGAAGGTCAGAAGGAGTTGCATTGTGTCTTTGTGCATTTAGAGAAAGCATATGACAGGGTGCCTAGAGAGGAGTTGTGGTATTGTATGAGGAAGTTGGGAGTGTTAGAGAGGTATGTAAGAGTGGTACAAGATATGTATGAGGGTAGTGTGACAGCGGTGAGGTCTGCAGTGGGAGTGACGGATGCGTTTAAGGTGGAGGTGGGATTACATCAAGGATCAGCTCTGAGCCCTTTCTTATTTGCAATGGTGATGGACAGGTTGACAGACGAGATCAGACAGGAGTCCCCGTGGGCTATGATGTTTGCAGATGACATTGTGATCTGTAGTGAGAGTAGGGAACAGGTGGAGGAGACCCCGGAGAGGTGGAGATATGCTCTACAGAGAAGATGAATGAAGGTCAGCAGGACTAAGACAGAAGATATGTGTGTCAATGAGAGGAAGGATAGAGGAATGGTGAGGATGCAGGGAGTAGAGGTGGTGAAGGTGAATGAGTTTAAGTACTTGGGATCAACAGTTCAGAGTAATGGTGAGTGTGGAAGAGAGGTGAAGAAGAGAGTACAGGCAGGATGGAGTGGGTGGAGAAGAGTGTCAGGAGTGATTTGTGACAGATGAGTACCAGTAAGAGTGAAAGGGAAGGTATACAAGAGGGTAGTGAGACCAGCTATGTTATACGGGTTGGAGACAGTGGCATTGACAAAAAGGCAGGGGTCAGAGCTTGACGTGGCAGAGTTGAAGATGTGAAGATTTGCACTGGGTGTGATGAGGATGGACAGGATTAGGAATAAGTATATTAGAGGGTCAGCCCAGGTTGGAAGGTTTGGAGACAAAGCCAGAGAGGCAAGATGATGTTGGTTTGGACATGTGCTGAGGAGGGATGCAGAGTATATTGAGAAAAAGATGCTAAGGATGATGCTGCCAGGTAACAGGAAAAGAGGAATGCCTAAGATAAGGTTTATGGATGTGGTGAGAGAGGATATGCAGGTGGTTGGTGTGACAGAGCAAGATGCAGAGGACAGGAGGAAATGGAAACAGTTGATCTGCTGTGGCGACCCCTAACGGGAGCAGCCGAAAGAAGAAGAAGATTCTCTTTATCTTTGTTAATTAGGTCCATGTTGATACACTGCATAACCTTACATATCAGACTCGTCAGGCTAATGGGGCAATAATTTACAGGGTCTGTAGTCACTTCTCTTTTATGGAGAGGGATGACTGTAGCAGTGTGCCATTTGGTAGGGACAACACCTGAGGTGAGGCTGTGAATGAACAGAGCACACAGGTGGTGCCAGTTCACTTTGTAATTCATGTAGAACACAGCCAGGGATATTGCTGGGTCACATGGAAGCTGTATTCTTGGCCTTAAACAGTGCAGCTTCAACCTGTGCTGCAGTAATGCAGGGTGCCTGGCATTCTTCCGGTATTAAAATTGGTCCTTTCGGGGTGGACAGAGGGGTAAGGTTGGCACTGAATCTGTTGGCCAGTATGTTGGCAATATCTGTTGGCTCAGTATAGAAGGTACCATTGTGCAGCAACTCAGAGCAAATCTGGGTATTGCCATGGAGATTCTTGATATAACTAAAGAAGGCTTTGTGGTTGTTTTTAGTGTCTGCCACAATTCTGTATTCATAGCTGGCTTTGGAGGTTTTGATGAGGGATCTCAACTTTTTTTTGAGGCTAATCAGGGAATTTTTCCAGTCTTGGGACTTCACCTTTTTCTGCAACAGTTTCTTCCTTCTATTGTAGAGTTTATTAATAGCAGGGGACCACCAGACAGGCTTCCTTTTTATGGAGGGGAGTGTCTTGGTTCTGTTGGGTATGGCTAGTCCCATGCATTTATGTACATGTTCGTACAGTGCATTGGTGTATGATTTGGCAGTCATGCATCTATTTTCCATTGGCATGGGTGCTGTGAAGTTAGCCACCTCTGTTTTTAAGAGTCTAAAGTCAGCTTTGGAGAGGTTTTTCATGGTGGATACCTTTGCGAGGGGTTTGGGTGAGATGTGGATTTCCATGGGATTAGTTTGTGGTCGACTCTAACCAGGGAGGAATTGACTAATGGTGTAGAGCAATGGTTTGCCATGTTAGTAATAACCAGGTCAAGGATGTTGCTTCCTCTTGTGGGGGTAAGAATTAGCTGGTCCAGGGCATTGGAAATGATGAATTCCAGAAAGCACTGGGCCAGTGCATTGGTGCTTGAGTAGTTTTCCCAGTTGATGGAGAGGTAGTTGAAGTCTCCTAGTATGAGAGTGTTGGGTTAGACCTTGATAGATTCCAGGGTGCTTAGGAACATGGAGTGAGAGTCTAGGGACATGGTTGGAGACCTATAGCAGGCTATGACCTGGATCGCAGTCTTACCCAATGTTAGTTGTACCTGAAGTATCTCAGATGAATTATGCTGGGCTACTAGTCTGGAGGTGTGCATATCCTTTATGAATATGGAGACACCACCACCTTTGGAGCTTCAGTCCATGTTTCAGGGCCGAAAGGCGTGGAATGAGTTATAGCCTGGTAGCACAGGGGTGCTTTCCGCTGCTTTAAACCAAGTCTCCGTTACAGCACACATGTTGATGTTCTCCATTTTGAGGAGTACTTCGAGTGAGTGTATCTTGAGATTTAGACTTCTAGCATTGAGCAGCATGACCCTCAGATCGCATTTATTTATAGCTGTTACGGTGGTAATTTGGTCTTTGTAACTCTGTCTAAAAAAGGCACTATAGGGGTAGCAAGAGCCATAGCCAGTACCCAGAAACCCAGGGGTGACAGATGCAGGCCATCTCTGCAAAGCATCAAGGTGTCTCAATCATGTCATCCCAAGCAGATACTGGATGCCCCTAGAATGGCAGCAGAAACTTAGCCAATTGTTGAAGTCAATCATCTTTTGTTTGTACTGTGGTATCAATCTGGGTGATGGTAGGATACTGCTCAGGGCTAGTGTCATACCTGTCTGGGCCACATAATATGAGAGCTTCACCATGTCTCTTTTCATGTAGTCCAGGGAGGTGCATCTCAGGTCATTCACACCCACATGGACAATGACAGAGTCATACTTGTTCTTGTTGTGGAGTGACCTGAGTGCGTGTGTTATGTGTTGGATTCTGGCACCTGATAGACAGGTGACCATTACCTTCTCCTTACTGAACCTAGTGAGTGGGATATCTGTGTGCCTCACTACTGAGTCACCTGTGATTAGTGTATTGGGCAAGGTGTTTAGCCTTAGGGGCTTACATTGAGGGAGGTGCACACTGTGGAGGTGAGCTATGTCTCCTGTGGTTTGTGCTGTTGTATGTTGGTCAAATGCATTTCTGTCTTGGAGGTCTCTGCTGTTTGGGTAAATTTCTATTGAGTGCCTCCATGAAGGTGGTGTGTGGTTTGTGTTTTTATGTGAGAGCTGTGATAGTGGGTGTTCTGGAGGGCTTTGTATTCCATGTGGTGTGGTGCAGGTGTTGACCTTCTCCTCTTGACCAGCTAGTCCGGTCTTGGCTGGAGAGTGCATAGCTTCCAATTTGGTGATATAAGTGCATCTCTCACAAGTCTGAATGTTGGGAGGTAAGAGTAGAGGGTTGTCTGTGTACATGAGGCAGTTGCTACACTGTCTCAGAATGCCCAAGTGCACCAGGTTAATAGGAGAAAGCACAGGGAACTGCCCTTTAATCATGCCAGGAGGGGTGGTCATAACTACTAAGTACTGGAGCTATTTCCGTGAAGAATGACTAGTGCTGATGGCTCTTAGGTGTGCTATAATAATTGCTATAAAAACCTGTTGAAGTGCAAAGTGATTAGACTATTTGAAGTCCAAGAGAGAAAGAACTAGCAGGATCTAAGGGAAAAACTGAAGAGCAGACTTTCTGGCACCAGTAATAGCTTACCTCAGCTCGATGCAGCTGAGTGGAGCTTAAATAACCACAAACCCATGCAAACGTGGGCTTTTAAACCAGAAAGTTGAAAGGGATGGAAAAACTGCCCAACCATTTAATAAACTACAATTTCTGGGCCAGAAACCACTCCTATTGTGGTAGATAGGCTACCTAGTGCTTACTACTCCCACTGATAAGCTAGAAGGCTTCCCTCCAACACAGAAAGGCTTGGGGGGGTTCAGAAGCTTACAAACAGTCCTGAATACAGCAAATCTGTGTCAGGACTAGACTAGTTACAGGAAAGGCGGGAAACAAGTGCAAATGTGGGCTTTTAAACCAGAAAGTTGAAGGGGATGGAAAAACTGCCCAAACAACTACTAAACTACAAATTATGGGCCAGAAACCACTCCTCTTGTGGAAGACAGGCTATCTAGTACTTTTCACTCACTCTAAAAGCTAGAAGGATTCCCTCCAACACAGAAAGGCTTGGGTGGGCTCAGAAGCTTACAAAAAGTCAAACATATTACTTTATCCACACACTGTATGCATGTATATCATATTACTTTATGTTCATAGTGTATACATATATATCATATTACTTTATGTACATAGTGCATGCTTGTATATCATATTACTTTATGCATATAATGTATACATGCATATCATATTACTTTATGCTTAGTGTATGCATGTATATCATATTACTTTACGCACATTGTGCATGCATGTATACCATATTACTTTATGAACATAGTGCATGCTTGTATATCATATTACTATGTGCATAAAGTGATATACACAAGCATAAAGTAATATGCTTGTATACGATATTACTTTATACACATAGTGCATGCTTGTACATATTACTTTATGCCCATGGTGCATGCTTATATATCATATTACTTGCTTGTATATGATATTACTTTATGCACATAGTGCATGAATGTATATCATATTACTTTATGTACATAGTGCATGCTTATATATATTTCTTTATGTACATGGTGCATGCTTGTATATCATATTATTTGCTTGTATATGATATATTCCTCCTTCCCTATATGTGTATACTCAAGAACCTCAAGTTATGTAAATATTTAGTCTAAAATACTGTATTCACGCAACTATATGCTAGTTTTGAATTTGTATATTACTGTAAAACCCTTTCATGTCTTCATTTGTTAACATTGCTAATGTACGTCTCTTCTGGTTAATTATGACTTATAATTTGTTAATTTCTATAATGTGTGTCTGTTTAATTGTTGGAGCTTTTCTCCCTGGGCCTCCACTGAAAAAGGACCTGTGTCCAGGCAGACTTTCCCAGTAAACAAATATTAAATAAATATTACACCACACACAGTGCATACATGTATATCCTATTCCTTTATGCATACAGTGCATGTCTGTATATCATATTACTTTATGCACACAGTACATACTTGTATATCATATTACTTTATGTACATAATGCATGCTGGTATATCAAGTTACTTTAGGCACACCTTGCATCCTTGTATATCATATTACTTTATGCTCATAGTGTATGCATGTATATCATACTACTTTATGCACATAGTGCATGCATGTATACCATATCAAATTATGCACATTGTACATGCTTGTATACCATATTACTTTACACACACATGGCATGCATGTATACCATATTACTTTATGAACATAGTGCATGCTTGTATATCATATTACTATGTGCATAAAGTAATATGCTTGTATACAATATTACTTTATGCACATAGTGCATGCTTGTATATATTACTTTATGCTCATAGTGCATGTTTGTATATCATATTATTTGCTTGTATATGATAATACTTTATGCACATAGTGCATGCTTGAATGTCATATTACTTTATGCACATAGTGTATGCATGTATATCGTATTACTTTATGTACATAGTGCATGCTTGTATATCATATTATTATGGCCATGAAATAATATCATATACATATATAAAGTAATATGCTTGTATATATTACTTTATGCTTAGTGCATGCATGTTTGTTATATTGCTTGTATATCATATTACTTTATGCACACAGTGCATGCATGTATACTAAATCACTTCATGCGTATAGAGCATGCATGTATATCATATTACTTTATGCACATTGTACATGCATGTTTATCACATTACTTTATGCACATAGTGCATGCATGTATATCATATTACTTTATGCACATAGTGCATTCTTATTTATCACATTACTTTATGCACATAGTGCATGCATGTACACCATATTACTTTATGCACACAGTGCATGTATGTATATCATGTTACTTTATGCACATATTACACGCTTCTATATCATATTACTTTATAGAGATTAATATTACTTTATATAGATTACAGTCTAGCACATCAAAAGCACTGTTTTTAATAACATGTAACACATATTCAATTAGATTTTCAAAATTGTGATTAATAATCTTAATATCTCAACTTTTAATCCCTAGATATTTTACTTCTCGTCCTTCAAAGTTGTATTTATAATTATCTTTTAGTTTACTATCTAGTTGCTGAGTCACCACTATAGTTTCAGTTTTGCTATTATTAAATTTCAATAATGATATTTCTTGAAATTTTTCAGTTTCTTCATTTATTTCTTTAATTGAGTCATTTTGATCTCCTGTAGTTAATTAAACATCTACAAAAAAATCTGTATTTTAGATTGAAATTTCTTGCTTTTAGAAAAAATATCATTTTTACAATTACTTCTTAATGATTATTCTAGACCTTCTGTCTATAAAAGCCAAACAACAAAAAATATGTTGGAGTCTTCTTTTAATAGCTTGGAAAATTATTAAAAAAAAACTGGAAAAGAAATTTGGCTCCTATGCTTAAAGAATTTTTAAATTTAGCATCAATTTTATGTAAAACTGAAAAAAGAAGTGACTAGAATGAGGTCTGTAAATAATAAATAAGACACCTAGTTGTTGTGATAATCCTGAAATGTTATTAAAATATCAAGAAAATGAACTTTTTAATAGCATTAGATTGTGCTCGTGATTTAATATTCTTTTGATGCCATATGACATTATATGTAATACTGAATTTTTTCCTTTCTTTGCATGTCTTGTATATTTGTTAAATCAATAAAAAATTTTAAAAAGCAAAGCACTGCTATTATGCATAGACCATCATCAGACAAGTATTATGCTGTGTAAAAGCTCACTTAGTTGCTCTCTGCATGTCTCTACATAGGCATGCATACTTAGCCACCTGTATGACATGGGCTGGTGGATGTAGGCATGCATACTTAGCCACCTGTATGACATACTGGTGGACATAGGCATGCATGCTTAGCCACCTGTATGACATGTGCTGGTGGACATAGGCATGCATGCTTAGCCACCTGTATGACATACTGGTGGAGATAGGCATGCATGCTTAGCCACATGTATGACATGTGCTGATGGACATAGGCATGCATACTTAGCCACCTGTATGACATTTGCTTGTGGTGATGCTTCCTTTGTCTCATATTCATCTAGATGCATCCTTGTATATACTGTACTCAGCTACCTCTTTTGCCATGTTACTCTCTCTCTCTCTTTCCCATCACACCTCCAGCATTTGCTATCTACCGAAGGAGAGTATCTGACATCTGCCTGGGTTATGACAATACCCATGCAAACACTTCCAAGAAAAATCCTAAACCTTCTGGACTTAGTTTCATACTTGACAGCCATACAGATGTCATTCTGCTGTTGTTTTGTAAATTCCATTTCCAGTCACTCTTCCACATCTTTTCTAGCCTCCCCTGACTGATTCTTATAGTTATCATGCATTATTTTATATGCCTACTTATTATCCCTTTTTTAACAGCAGCTTCTGTTCTAGACTCTGGTATAAACTCTCCATAGTTTCACTTATGATTCCCCTATCCCTTTCTCTTTGTCTATAGTCTGCTATTACTCCCTGGTAGGGAAGGTAGTCTGTAGCCTGAGACTAAAGTCCAAACGTCTGACCTCATTTCAGTCTATTGACTTTACCCTCTTCTCAGTATTTGCTCCCAGTACCTTGGTTTGTTTGCTAATTTTGTACAGTAAATTTTTTTTCTTCCTCTTTCCATTTTAGTCCCTTTAGTTTTTTTTTATACATGTCAGGCATAGTTTAGCAATCAGAGAAGTTGTAAATACATCATTTAAAAATCAGAGAAGTTGTGGATGATAATTAAAACCTGTTTGCAGTCATCCCTATTGGTAAATTTTGCTTTCTCCACTTCCATGTTGGTTGAATAGTTCTTAGAATATTTTCTGTATGTTTATAAATATATTATGGAAGGTTGTTATTATTCTCCTTAAGGATCTACATCCAAAGTCCTACTCTCTCGACTTATTTCTGGAACTACCCCCACACCCAGTTTCATCATCATCCTTTTTCACTTTGATTTAAAATCTTCTGCTTGTATTATGTATATGAGCTTTAACTGTGTTGCTCTAATATATCTTTTTAAAATCAGGTAATCCTAAACTGCCTTGTATGGGGAGAATCCCACTTAATTCTTGCCCTGTTTGCCTCCCAAACTATTGTCCACAATGTCTTTTAAGGTTGATAAAAATATGCCTGACATATATATGTATATATATATCTATATCTATATCTGTATATATATATATATATATATATATATATATATATATATATATATATATATATATATATATATATATATATATCTATATCTATATATATATATATATATATAACTTAAGGAACTAAAAACATTTTTTTCACTACTTGTATTTTACTATTAATATCCATAGTCAAGAGCTGCCAGATTTTCAGTTTTTGTGTTATCTTTTATTTAGTGTGTTCTCACATATCCTTAGCTGCCATAGCAGAATCCCTTTTAATCCGCACACCTAAATACATACCCCAGAATTCAGCAAGCTCTATACGGCATGCAGGAGCTGCTGGAGGCAATATGGCTGCCATGCGATTCAGTAATAAGCTCCCGGGATGTGCACGAGCGCTCCTGCCCTATTCCTGCACGGACACAGCTCCTGTATGCAAATTACTCCATTTGCAGATGAAAACCATGCAAATGAGGTGAAGTTGCGATCCAGGAAGCTGGCAGTAAGCTGGCTGGTTAGTAACCGAGTACATTTCTGCAAACTACAAAATGGAGCCATGACAGCTCCAAATAAAGGATGTATATAATGTGGAAAGCATGCCAATGGCCAAATATATGGCCATTGGCATGGAAAACAGTTGCAAAAATAAAAAAAAAAATAACTGTTATTTTTTTTTAGCCAATTTCAGCTGTTTAAGTGTAGGGCAGCTGCCCACAAATGGGATCAGACTGAAAATAAAAAAAAAAAATTGAAATAAGCATTCTATCCAGAATCACAATTTTGCCATTATACTCTATGGCAGGCAGAAGACAACGTGGCCAGGAAATAGTGGTTGCTAAGGGGGAAGGCTCAGTGTCAGACTTGTAACTAGGCATTAGCAGGCAATCCTATGCAAATGAGGGGAATGATACTGAATCACAGATTCTCCCCCCCTCATGGCTAGCTTGCGCCCAACCGTCGGTTGCAGGAAGACCATGGTGCAAGCCTAAGAGCTAGCTGACATCATAGAGGGGTGTGTTAGGTATACTGTAAGCTTATTGGAGCCCTGTGGCTCGGGTATGCCCTTAGCTTAGCAGAGCTAAGCAAGGGGGTGTGTCTGAAGCTGCCAAGCACACTTTACATTGCCTAAACAGGTGTGCACACCACGCACCGTGTTTTAAAGAAAAAAAAGTAAACCAGGAAATAGCAGCTCCGTGCACATCTGAGCACGCTGTTTGCGCGGCACGTCCCTGGGCTTAAACAGGAAGGCAATGGGAAGGAAAAACAGCAGTAGGAGGAAGGTAATCAAGGAAAGCTAGCATAGCTGGTAGATGAAATGTATCAGAATCAGCCAATTACACAGGCAGCAGCCCAGCCCAGCACACCACTATAAACTATGCAAACAACTTTCCCTCTGTTTTTCCCACAAAATCTACACCACCGGTGTACACAAGCAGGGAAATTTTACCAAACAAAAGCAACAAAATGACAGCTGCTGAAGCAGCTATCATAAACCAACATGTGTAAGAGGCTGAGGGTGGTGAGGATGAGAATGCTGATGACCAACCCACAGTGAGGAGAAGGAGAAGAGTGCACCGACCCAGGGGCTACATGAGCTGGAGATAGTGGAGCGCTATAGTGTGGACAGGGACCTCCTACAGCAAACTGTTGAGCTGTGCCAGCCACACCTCACACACAAAACCAACAGAGGGGAACCCATCCCAGTGGATACCAAGGTATGTGTAGGCCTAAGAATACTAGCCACAGATACCTTCCAAAGGCCAACTGAGGAGATCATGGGGATCTCACAGACATCAGCATCCAGGGTACTCCACCAGTTCCTAGATGCCATGTCAGCACATGTCAGTGAGCACATATATTTCCACAACAGCCATTAGGTGGTGACCAGCAATATGCATCTCTTTCACCAAATAACAGGATACCCTGAGGTAGTGGGTGCTATAGACTGCATGCACATATGCATCAATGCACCACCCGATGAGCGGGGTAGGGTCTACATCAACTGCAAGGGCTTCCCCTCCATCAACTGCCAGGTCGTGTGTGATGCCCAGGGCATTATAATGAATGTGTGTGCTGGCTGCCCTAGAAGCTATCACAACTCCCATATCTGGCATATGATGCAGCTGTACCAGAGATTTGCCAAGGGGGACATCCCTTATGGCCACCCAGTGGGGGATGTTGGTTACGCACTGGAGCCGTGGCTGATGATGCCCATCAGAAATGCACACACATCCGAACAAGAACTCCATAATGAGGCACACGCACAGACCAGAATCATAATAAAGCGTGTGTTTGGGATGCTGAAGTCACGGTTCCAGTGCATGGACACATCTGGTGGAGCCTTGCAGTACTCACCAGCTACATGTACCCAAATTGTCATTGTATGTGCCATGCTACACAATATGATCCTGTAGAAACAGCTGCAGCATGGGGCAGGCCTACACAGCCCCCCACCATTGCCAAGGCCTGCACAGGCACAGAGTGACTCAAAGGAGGAACAACATGAGCCTGCCCCAGTAGGCAGAAGTAGGCATGCCCAGTATCCCCAGGCCATGGCAAAGAGGCAACGCATAGCACATACGCTGACACGGTAGGAACCCAGGGAATGACACCTCTCTTGGACTCACACATACAGTAAAAGGGATGCCAAACATATGTTTTGGGTATACTGAGATGGGGTTGGGAGGGTGGCCTAATGTTTGAGGTGTTTGCCTTACAAACACAAGGTACAGGGTTTGAATCTCACAGGGGATAATTGGCTAGGCTTAAAATGGCTCGTCTAAGGGCAGTAAGCCTAGTACTAACCTATGAACCTATGAACCTATGACACTACCTGTGCTTAACCATGTATAGGGAGTGTACTATGTGCATCGTACATAGTCAACCCTCCAGCACCATCCTCAATACTGGCACAGGCACAAGGTAAGTCACTCTCCCTATCAATTGCCAAATGGAGTAGTATGTTTTGTTACTTGTATCTACGGTATGGATGTGAGCATGCAAGGGAATCGGGAGGTTGAATAGGATGCCAGCAGATAGTAGACACCTATAGTGGCAGCATGAGATCTGTAACAAATACTGGTGTCACCATAGTAGACAGTACTAGACAAGGTGAGAAAACTCACTGCAGGAAATGTGGTGTGCCACATGTGTGTCCATAGGACACACACATGCCAGTCAGGGAGGCTCACATACTCAACAACAGTCTCAGCCAGCAGGACAAGCATAGACAAACACAAATAAAGGCTGTGCTCAGGCCTCTGATTGATGGCAATGGAGAAGATCCCCCCTTCAGACCTACACAGACAAGCTACAACAGGTCAGGCAGTGGTATGTTAGTTCTGAAGGGTAAGAAGTCAGAAACTGAAATGGAGGTCAATTAAACCTAAGACCTATAGTACAATGATATGCCTCTAGTCAGCATGATAGGTCAGAATACAGAATGAAATGGAGTACCTGAAATACCAGTACAGTCATAGCAAATGTGTACAAGTGTCAGCTGTACCCCCCCCCCCCCAGATCCTATGTAGAAATTTAGTAACATGTAGAATTACACATGTAGGTATAACAACAGTGGAGCACAGATTACCTGAGCTGGCCAAAGTAGCAGGATAGATTGTAGCATGTGTACAATATTCAGAGCTGCATGTGTTAGGTTGGTGTGTGTTGTATATTGTGTGAGAGTGGTCAGTATGAAGGCATAGTGAGGTTTGTCCTATTGGCCACTGGCCAGTACTGCCGATGACAGGGCCAAGTTCTCACAACTGCAGTGCCAAAACCAATGCATCCCAGCAAAACACATTCCAGCAGTAAGCCATAGTAAATGTTTGGAAGTAATATGCGTCATCATCTGAAACATGGACATGGCATGAATGTGGGCCCAAACATACAGACAGTACAAAGGAGGAGGCACCCCAGACAGACAGTGTATAATATGTTACTGTCAGATGGACACAACTTTGGAATTGTACATACATGTTAACAGCACATTAGCTGGGGTTGTAGTAGGGAATACCGATGTCGTCTGGCCAAACACTGGCAGACCACAAAAGTCACAGGTATGAAGTATTGAGAAACAGCTGATGTCCCTGCACAAGCCAGCATAAGTGGAATTCCCCATGCATATCTGCACCCAGCTCACCTCACCATCACCCACATGTACCTCTCTGATCTTATCCCTGCTGTTGGGAATGAGTACAATATGACCCCCACCTCTGTATGGCAATAGTCAAAGAATGCAGCATGCAGAACAGATGTCCCATGCAGGTGTGTCCCTAGCTATAAGCAGCACCCTGTCAGCATCCACACCACTGGATTAATAATGACAGAAAGTATTGGCATTAACACCTTGCACACCTACCCTGTCACCCCAGGGGAATATAGTGTACTGCAGTCTGGGACTGTAGGAGTGACACAATGCAACAGCCTGCTACAGCTGCCCTGCATCACTACCAAATGGTCTACAGTCCTCTGCCAAAGGCCTGTGTCTCACCTGTACTGCCAATGTATGTTATGTCATGGACTCCTAAATAACAACACAACACAGTCCACAGAACAAAAAGGCAAGGCCATGTGGACAAATCCCAGTAACATGTCCACTATGTCCTACTGCATGAACTGTGGACCAACACCAAATTACTGCTGAGATGAGGTGATAACTATAGGGAACTTATCAGGTAATGTTTGCATAATGTTTGGAAGAGGACAGAATAATAGAGGAGGGGGTAGAAGCATGGGCGGCATGGAATGTGTGAAGTCTGAAACTCAGCCTTGTACATATACTATCACTGCTTGCAAATACAGGAATGAGTGGCTACAAATCTGCTCATAAACCACAATGTGAAGGGGTAATGCCCAGAATTATGACCCCTGCCTCTGGGTAACCTGTGTGAATCTGTACAGCTGCGAGGTATATCCACAGCAGGATATGGCCACACTGTCAAGTCAATGGATGTACAAACACGGGACCCTCAGCCACCACTGTACCAAGGTGCTGAACCATTTACACAGACCCAGCAGTAAGTGTCTGCAGCTTCCCCTCCAGAATGCCATGATTGTGCAAGAATATGTAGGTTGCAGACCACAATACTAGACACAGCTGCATTCACCCTGTGTTCCCCAGGACATCACTGCAAGCAAATATGTATACCTGACAGTACTTGATGACATAAAACATCACAGTGTAAAACAGTACATATGTCTGAATATCTCTGCTAACACCATGACCATGTAGCAGAAGCAGCACAGACACAATTACCTACAGTAACCCACTATCCTTTGCCCATTTTGACCCAATATCGACAACCAATCTACAGATATCCTGCAGAAACAGGTTGCTAGCTATAGGTGAGAACACAAAAGCCTGCACTGGAGTACAACCTACCTGGAATGGATTCACACATTCAATACAGAAGGTCATACTGGGCATGCTCCCACACTTAGAAAAACAAAGGTCATGTCTGACAATGAAATACTGAAAGGTCATACTGGGCATGCTCACACACTTACAGAAATGAAGCCCTAGTTTGGCAACAACAGTGGACTATACATATCTGACAGTCACAGATGTTTGTACACACACTCCTCACAGAAATGAAGCCCTAGTTTGGCAACAACAGTGGACTATACATATCTGACAGTCACAGATGTTTGTACACACACTCCTCAGTACACACCAGTCATGCTTTGCAGACACATTGGATAGGATTACACACATATATCCAAGGACAACACACTATAATAGGCCAAAATCACAAAAGACATAGATGTGTGGAAGAGTGACAGAGAATCTCCCATCATGAGGCCTGTCCCACCCAGCACACATCCAACTGGCTAAAACCACATGGTGTGCAACTGTCAATCACTGTAGACATTTGCCTCTGGTATCCCTCAGCACTATAGTGTCTGTGGTGCTTGTGCTAACTGTGTAACATGACTGTACAAGTCAGTAGTCATCTAGCAGTTGTATGCACGTACCTGTGGAATATAAACCTGTGTGTGCCTGAGTGTTGTGTGTCTGCTTCTAGATGAATGGGTTATGGCTCGTGCACAAACACTGCACTCCCAATTGCCCTACTATAGCAAGCCTGCTGATGTCTTCACCTTGAAATACACCTTTGGGGAAGGAGTAGCCCTATAAGCTCTGTGGTGCATGCTATAACTGCATAATGCTATAGTGTGATGTACTAGTTAGGTAGGAGTTCTAATCCCAGACATGGCAATTTTGTGTGTGTGTGTCTGTGTAGGGATCAATGCTTTTGAGGCCATTCACACTCACTACATTTTCAAATGCCCTACTTTAGCAGGGCTGCTGATGCCATTCACTTTGAAATACACCTTTGGGGAAGGAGTAGCCCAGTAAGCTTCATGGCACGTCCTATAACTGTGTAATGCTGTAGTGTGATGTACTAGTTAGGTAGGTGTTCTATTCCCAGACATGGCAACTGTAGAACTTTGTGTGTGTGTGTGTGTGTGTGTGTGTGTGTGTGTGTGTGTGTGTGTGTGTTTATCTGTGTAGGAATCAATGCTTTTGAGGCCATTCACAGTCACTACAACTTTCATTGCCCTACTTTGGCAAGCCTGCTGTCATTCACCTTGAAATACACCTTTGGGGAAGAAGTAGCCCAGTAATCTCCATGGTGGTCCTATAACTGCGTAATGCTGTAGTGTGATGTATTAGTTAGATAGGAGTTCTATTCCCAAACATGGCAACTGTCGGACTTTGTGCGTGTGTTTATCTGTGTAGGGATCAATGCTTTTGAGGCCATTCACAGTCACTACAACTTCCATTGCCCTAGTTTGGCAAGCCTGCTGATGTCATTTGCTTTGAAATACACCTTTGGGGAAGGAGTAGCCCAGTAATCTCCATGGTGTGTCCTATAACTGCGTAATGCTGTAGTGTGATACACTAGTTGGGTAGGAGTTCTATTCCCAGATATGGCAAATGTGAAAGTGTGTGTGTGTGTGTGTGTGTGTGTGTGTGTGTGTGTGTGTGTGCTTGGTTGCGTGTGTGTAGGGATCAATGTTTTTTTGGCCATTCACAGTCACTAGGCACACCTAAATATAAGGAACATTGATATGTGTCCAGTAAAAGAGACCTGATCCAAGGCTCCAGAGAGCACCCCTGCAATACCAGATACAGCTCGCACCACACCTGTTGGCCACCAAACCAGGACCAAAACAATAAAGGTGGAGTAGTGTCCATATTCCCCAAGGATATTCACATCACCATGCTACTTGCCCAACAAAATGTGTCTGAAATACCCGCAGTGCAACTAACACCAGGTTAGACTGCAATCCATATTATATAGCTTGCTACAGATCCCCCACCATGCCCCAAGATTCCCACTACAGCTTTTGAAACATACTGGGAAATCTTATGATACAACCAACCACCCTAATACTGGGTGACTTACACTACCCTGCCATTAACTGGGAAAAATACATGTGTACCAATACATGTGCCCAACGGTTCTTGGAAGTCATAATTCCCAATGCCCTGTATCAAGTAACCCATAGTCCCACCAGGGGCTCAGATATCCTAGTCCTAGTCATTACCAACATGGAAAATCAATGCTCCACACCTATGGTCACCCCATCAGTGGTCAGGTCTGCCCATGAGCACCTTAACATGATCATCCTTAACATCCACATCCCTCCCTCACACCCCATTAAGGAAACCTCCATAACACACATCTCCAAAGTAAATGTCATGCTACGCATGTCAGATGTGACTAATGTCATAACACTCATGCAGATCAGAACTGAAAGGATGACTGCTGAATCCTACATGAAGGCAGTGTACTAGCACATCCACTCGTGCATGAATTGTGCCATCCAATATAGAACCAAGATGCTCCCCACCAGGAAAAGGAAGCCAATGTGGTGGCCCTCTGCCATAAACATACTGTACAACAAAAGGAAGAAACTGTTGCAGAAACGGGGGAATTTCCAGGGTGCAAAATACTCCCTTATCAGCCACAGTAAGAAGCTGAGATCCCTCATAACATCCACCAAAGCTATTTATGAACATAATATAGCCAAAGATGCCAAAGACAACTGGAAGCCATTCTATAGCTATGTCAAGAATCTAAATGGCAATGCTCAAATCTGCTCTAAGCTACAACAGGATGGTATTAAATATACTGCTCCCAAGGATATTGCCAATATCCTGGCAAATCGATTCAGTGCCAACTGCACCCCCCTCCAACCCCCGAAAGGGCCCATCTCAACACTGAAAGATTGCCAGATTCCAGTAATAATGGCCACATAGGTAAAAACCACACTCTCCAGAGCTAAGACAAGAGCAGCCATGGGACAAGACAACATCCCGGGGGTGTGTACTACATGAGTTACAAAATGAACTGGCACCACACCTACATGCCATGTCTAATCATAGCCACACCTCAGGCTTTGTGCCCACTGTGTGGTGCACAGCTACAGTTATCCCAGTCCACAAGGGGGGATCCACCTTGGATCCTGGGAACTACAGCCCCAGCAGTATGACGTGCCTGTTCTGCAAGGCCATGGAATGTATCATCATGGAAATTAAAACAAAGACAACCTGCAAACACTGGATCCCAACCAGGTTGGGTTTGTGAAGGGCCGATCATGTCACCTCAACCTGATGACAAGTGTGAATCCGTCTCCAGAGCTGTGGGCGAGGGTAAGGTGGTTCACACAGCCTATCCGGACCTCACCAAGGCCTTTGAAAACATCCCATCTGGAATCATATATAAATGTTTCAAGCTGGCCATTAATCCCTATGTCACCTGATGGGCTGCCAAACACTGTACTGACAGCCCTAGACAAGTGACAGTTGGAGTACCTTAGGGTTCAGTCCTGGCATTGCCCTTGTTTGGTATCTACTGCTCTGAAGTACTGTCCAACAGTAAGAGACTCTGGCAAACAAAGGTTGCAGATGACTGCACAGTGGGAACCAATACTGAATCCCCACATGATGTGGATATTCTACAGAAGGGCCTTACAGAAAGACATGCTTGGTGCCTGAGCCATGGCCTCAAGATCAATGCCAAGAAATGTATAGTTATCCCCTTTGGGAAAGGACATGTACCTGTAAAGTACCACATCGGTGGCAGTACACTAAACACCTAAAGTGTGATAACAGACTTATGGATACAGGTGGACAGTGGTCTCACCTTTGATAACCACATTGCCACAACAGTCAGGAAATCCACCTATGTGGCACACCTCATAACTAAGGGCTTTACATCCAGGAAAAAGGAGGCCATTGTCCCAGTGTAGTCATCTCTCAGTAGACCCAGTACAGACTACAATGGCCTGTTATGTATGCACCTCACAAGACACTTGCAACAACTAGAAAGGCTGCAGACATACCTCACTATAAGAATCACAGGCCTAAACCAGATGCCCTATGCTGACCATCTGAAAATCATCCAGCTATACTCTGTCACATATTGTGTTCTCAGAGGTGATCTCTGCTTAACATACCATGCCACATCAAACCCACAGCTGCTGGACATGCTACACTTAAAGAATTCCAACCCATCACAGCCACATGCTCCAGGGATCCGAATCTTGTCATCACAATATATGCTGGAGGGATGTGTTCCTGACCCACAGACTCCCCAGACTCTGGAAGAGACTGCTCATACATGTCAAGCAGAGTGCCTCTTTGGCCCTCTTCAATAGAAACCTGGACAATTGGATGGGAGATAGGAAAATGACCCTGGGGATCATGTCAGTTGCCCTGCTAGACAGGGGCCCAGGGAAGTAAATATTGTGGGAAGACATAGCCAGGGAATTGTCATGTCTAGGCATGTATAAGCCCTAGGGCCAATAGCCTAGTACCAACCAATGAACCTATGACCTACACTTTCCATTGCCCAACCTTGGCAAGGCTGCTGATGTCATTCACTTTGAAATACACCTTTGGGGAAGGACTAGCCCAGTAAGCTCCGTGGCGCATGCTATAACAGTGTAATGCTGTAGTGTGATGTACTAGGTAGGTAGGAATTCTAATCCCAGACATGGCAAGTGTACATGTTTGTGTGTGTGTCTGTGTAGGGATCAATGCTTTTGAGGGCATTCACAGTCACTACAACTTCCAATGCCCTACTTTGGCAAGCTTGCTGATGTCATTCACTTTGAAATACACCTTTGAGGAAGGAGTAGCCCAGTAATCTCCGTGGCATGTGCTATAACTGCGTAATGCTGTAGTGTGATGTACTAGTTAGGTAGGAGTTCTAATCCCAGACATGGCAACTGTGAGACATGGTGTGTGTGTGTGTGTGTGTGTGTGTGTGTGTGTGTGTGTGTGTTTGTCATACATATCCTGTATGGAGGTAGCTGTGAGTGTGTAACAACAGGACTCATTGTGGAGCAGGTTCTGCAAATTTCTTATATGGTGGGCCTATTATATGTCACAATGTCCACCTTACAAGGATAAAATATGTCAAACAGCAGAGAGGCTGGGGTAGACAATTCATACCCCTACATGTGACATCATGGCTTGGTGAACAATATAGGCAACCCTTGTCTTACCCAGAGAACCCTCTCCATTCAAGTCTCATACACAAACACACTCAGCTAGGCAACAACCACTATGTTGGTAGTTCCCTGCATATTGCCCACAGATAATAAACATGGTGTGATTGCAGTGGACTACAGAGGACATGGCACCCTCTCTCATCCCTACAATAGGCAATTCATTGCATACAGTGCTCCTTCACTATGTTCCCCACTGGATACCTACAACAACTGTAGAGCCAACAAATGTATCCCACAAAGGACATACCATGCCTTATACACATGCCCTGTATGGACAGATGCCACTGACACCAGGGAATACCTGTATCATGCTTGTTAATGTAAGCGCAGGGTCAACCTGGTGTCCATTGCCAGTTCTCACCACATGTGGTCAGGAATGGCACATCTGATGATAAACTGTCTACACAACATGCCCCAGACACCCCAGGTACACTTCCACATGTCACAGAGCATGCATGTGAGATGTGCACATCCCAGACACCATCCATGTTATGGAATATAGAACACATACATGGCAAGCATTGCACAGCACTGGCCATCCACAATAGTAACCCAGATGACTGGATGAATACAATACCCACCTGTGTGGGCCAATCGACACTACATCCTTGAGCCACACTGCAGACCTTTGTCATGTGGCCTGATGCCAAGGTATACCCTTTACCTAGCCTTGTACAGCCATCTGGAACAGTCAGCCACTACAAAGTGTGAAGCAATGCACCCATGCATGTCAGTACTGGCAAACGTGTGTGTGTGTGTGTGTGTGTGTGTGTGTGTGTGTGTGTGTGTATGTGGAGTATAATGATTTGGATGCCATTCACACTCACTACACCTCCCATTGGCCTACTGAAGCATGCCTTCTGATGTCAGACACTTTGAGATACCCTTTGCCCATATGTCATCCTGATAACCCCTGTGGTGCATGTGATACCTGTGTATTACTGTATTGTGGCAAACTAGCTAGTTAGGAAGTCTACTCATGACCCTGCCAACTATGATAATGTGTGTGAGTCCCTGAGAGAGTGTGGCTGTGTCAACCTTGACACCTGTTCATGTGGACAGGCATGTGTACTACACCTACCTTATCCCTCCTTTATCACTGTTGCTGATGTCACTCACCATCGAATTTTGTGTGGATATGGCTGGTCTACATGATTTAATACCTGTCATGACAGTGTTATGTGTTTGAGGAAACTCCCACCTGTAAGGTTATCTGCAGACTGGCCAGTGTTTGGAGTCTTATGTTTCTTGTGTTACTCACAGATCACCAATTTTAGAACTGCAGAAGCATAGACTGAGGATTGCAGTCAGTACATAGTGACAGCCATAAGATTTACTGACTTCATATCCCTCATAGGACATATGTCACAACAAATCCTGTTACAACAGTAAATGTATGAGATTATCACAGCAACATGCCAATATTGGCCCAGTGTTTGTGCCTCCAGCCACAAGTCTGTCAAGCTTTGTACATATGTCATGCAGTAAGAGGTGCATATGTTCTGTACACCATTGTTTATTGACAACATATCTGATAACAAGCCAGTCAGATATCAAACTGCTAGACATGTTATGTATAGTAGGGGTTATATATGAGGACATAACCTGGGCATTCTGTGGTTGTGTGTACAGTAGTGAGGTCTGTGTACTTATGGTGATTGTCGACAGTATGTGTATTGCAAATACGTACCTTGGCCTGTGGACAGACTGTGGTAGATGTCAGTGTTCTTGGTCCTGTTCTATCTGATGTTACATGCTGCTCCAGTGTATGGTACCCTTTCGGCTTACATGTTTGTAGGGCCAAACACACACATGTCCCATACTACAGACAGGCATGGGACCACACTGTGTCATGGCCCAGTATATGTAGGGTTAGTGTGTGAGTGGCACATATGAGGATGGTGTTGATCAGACAGTCTATATACTGTAATATTAAGCTTGTTTACCATATGTGGCTGTGTTCACATTGGTTGTGGGTATGCACTCACACATAGGTGTCTGTTACTCTGTGCTGTGACATGCCTGTAGAGCCTGCTATATTTGCAGGTACATGAGTATTGTCCCATAAGAAATGTAGGCCAGTGCTGTGGCAGTCTGCCTGTAGTTTGCACAGTGCTTTGTTACATGCCTAGCAGCTTAGTGTAATTACCCAGAGTGATGTTATGTCCAGATATTTGCCATATGTACTGCTGCCGGGCCACCATAACTGTCATGTATTTCTGACAAAGCAGTGGGATGCTGTATGTCACTAACTAGTGGGTAGTATGTGGCCATGTGACCTCTGCACCACCAGTTATCTGTCAGGACAGACAGAAGTGTGTGAATGCATAAACTGTGTGGGCATATGTAGTCCAGTATTTACGTGATATACCCATGTAGATGGCTGTTAACATCCACATTGTCAGGCTTGGTCCACATGTCTCGCACTAAAGGGATCTGTGTATACCTCTGGATTTATCAGAGTGTGCCAGACTGTCCACATATATTGGTCATATCTCTGCTGTAGTCCACAGGATCATTACTGTGATATCAGTGGTATTATACTATGAAGCCAAAAGTGTTGCAACCTCTGCGAGTACGGCAGTTGCAAGGTCCCAAGAGAAACAGTAATCCCAACAAAAAACAAGGACCAACATACAAGGCACCTTATTGTAACATAGAATACTTTAATAAAAGTATTTTGGTTCTTTTGACAGACCGGTTTCGGCTAATTCAATACAGAGCCTTCATCAGTGTAAAAGATTCACAAAAAAAGAACCATTTTATAAATAAATGAATAGACCATGTGATTAATTACAAATGCTCATTAAGACCTGGCTTAAAGAGACCACCAAGTTTAATAATCCATTTTCTCTCCATGGAATTCAGTAATTTATGCCAACCTAATTTATTGTTTCTGGATCTGTTTATTTTATCTATAATGGTGAAACTAAAACATGCATTACTGTGCATTAATGAATGCTTATAAAGAGCTGAAGATTCTTCTTCAGGTTTAGACACTGACTCTGTGGGTGCTACAGGCTTACCAGCATTGAAAAGAAGGAATTCCCTAACAATTCAGGGTTTACACACAGGAGGAGGGGGGGCAGAAAACATATCAGTGGCTTACTGGTTCAAATAAGGACCGGCAAATGACCTGGTTTAGTCCACATAGTTCTTTTGGTGGCTAATCTTTCACATTTATATATTACTACAGGCTTATTGCTTATTGATCCATGTTTTGAACCGGCTAAGGTCAATTCATATGGTATTTTGGAAAATACAGATTTTCAAATATATATGACAATTTTATGTTCTTGCATTTTGTCCATTAGTGGATTATTTTTCTATATATAATTTTTGTATTTTTCAAGTCAACATCATCTCCAAGCTCAACATGGAATTGGATCATTTACTTACAGGCTTATCTGCTGATAGAGATGATCTATCAGCTTTTGGATTAGGGCCACTTGGTGAATGTTTGGAGGGTTCTGGTGCTGCATCCAATAATGACAGTTGTGAGAATATTTTCTCGAACTTAAATAAACATATGAGATCTTTGCAAAATAATGTTTAGCATTATAAGCTTTTCTGTGCCTATTTGACCAAAAGAATTTCTCCACGTGGTTTAAGGATACACACACAACCACTGGTGAATAACCCTGATGATCTCTTACTCAAACAATGGGGGGAGGTACAACAAGAAACATCTCTTAAATCTGTTGAAATATTGGCTAATTATCACAACAGGATTATTGAACAAGAAATAGCATCCATTACCTTACACAGTGATAAAGCCAAATGGTTTGAGGGACACACTACATATACCAATAGCATAAAAATTTAAGTAAAGAATTGTTAACATTAGAAACCCAGTTAAAAGAAAGGAAAAGAAAGAAGTTTCAAAGAGACTTAGATGATTACACCAAAGGTGATCCCTTCAATTTTGAAAATAAAGTAAAACATGTCCGATTTAGTTCACAAAATCGGACTACTTCCAAAAGGACATGCACTAAATCTATTCTAAAAAAGGGTGCACTTTACAACACAGACACATCAGCTGAAGATTCTTCTTCAGGTTTAGACACTGACTCTGTGGGTGCTACAGGCTCACCAGCATTGAAAAGAAGGAATTCCCTAACAATTCAGGGTTTACACACAGGAAGAGGGGGGGGGGCAGAAAACATAAACGCTGTAGACAACATGGAAAGTCTACTACAGATATTTGTGACCAAAGAACAAATTTGAATATAACAAACATTTCATCTCATGTCCTTACCTCCTCTGAAATTGAAATTCTCAATAAAGGGTTATCATTTATTCCTGGTTTCTTTGTTTCAGAAGAAAGTTTTGTTAATGACATCATTTCATATTGCCGGATTCTCAACCTCAAATTATTTTTTCAGGAACAACAGTCATCAAAGATCTCTGATGAATTTAAATATCACAAATCCTCTTTTATGCCTCCCATGAATCAACGTTTCCATGTTTCAACATGCGATTATTAAAGACCTTCACGTTCAATACAGGCCATTTCCCCCTTTACCCAATAATATATCCAGAACATGCATGGATAACATTACACAAACTAGCCAACAATCAGGAGCTGGTTATCATTGGTGCTGACAAAGGGGGTTTGAAAGTAGTACAGGATCTGTCTCAATATGACAATGAAGCTTTTAGACAATTATCCAATGTACGATACTATACCCAATTAACCATTGACCCAACACCTGTCTTCAAACAACAGATTGATTCTTTCCTTACATTAGCTGTTGAAGAAGGTATCATCACCAAAAACACACAGTCCCAACTCACTATATCCAACCCTTGCCCACAGTAGATATATTTTCTACCCAAAAGACATAAAAACCTCCAGAATCCTCCTGGTAGACCTATTGTTTCTGGCAGGGATTCATTAACCGAACCTTTATCTCTCTTCTTAACCAAATACTTACAGCCGCTTTTAAAATGTGTCAGAGTAAGGATTAGGGACACCATGGAATTTCTTCAAATCATTTCTGAAACACAGTTGGAATCAGACTGGTTACTTTTTACATTGGATGTAACATCACTATACACCAACATTCCCCACTGGGCTGGTTTGGAGGCCTTAGAATATTGGCTGAACAAGAGTGAATTATACAAACCCGGCTTTAATACCCTTTCTGTTGTGTTTGACAGAACATGTATTGACGGAGAATGTATTCTTTTACAAGGGAAATTGTTATTTGCAAACTAAGGGGACAGCAATGGAGGCTTCTTTGGCTCCTATATACACAGATTTGTTCATGGCTTATTTAGAAGAACAGGTAATTTATGACACTTCGTACAATATTTATATGGAAGAAATGGACATCTGGCATAGATATCTAGACGACTGCTGGTTGGTATGGAAGCCAGATACTGAATATCTTTTGGAATTCACCACATACTTGAATGAAAATAAATGGGGAATCGAATTCTCTGTCAACTATGATAAAAATAAAATGATTTTTTTGGATGTTCTGGTTTGTCGCGCATCTGATCATACGTTGACTACAGAAATTCATTGTAAATTCCCTGATAATAATTCACTCCTCCATGCCTCCAGCTTTCACCCCCCCCCACATTTGCAAAAACATTCCCAAATCCCAGTTCATGCGTATTAAACGCATTTGTTCTGATCGACACACCTATACACGATTTAGGGACGATTTAGTTCTCAGATTTCATGACTGGGGTTACAAAATGGGTCAATTATTACACAAAAAACACACTGTGGACAATATGAACAGGGATGATCTCCTTCTTTACAAAAATAGGAAGCAATCAAATTCCAAACCACCCAGACTCATCACTACATATGGACGTAATACTAACATATTAATCAATATTGTTCAGCAAAACTGGAATATATTAACATGTGATCCAAAACTCAATGAAATACTTGGTGACAGATGCCTGTTTTCTTTCCGTAAGGCAGAAATTTATCTGCTTTTTTCAATAATTTCAAACATTCCGAAGCTAAAATTACCAACACTATCCAAACCACACTATCAGGTGAACATTTACTTGGATGCTTTCCTTGCGGACACTGCACACATTGTGCCAAGTTACTTAAAACAAAAAAATTTAGTAGTCAAAACACCCCCGAGGTTTATAATATAAAATTTTTTGCCAACTGTTCCTTGGACTGGGTAATATATTTGGCCAAGTGCAACTGTCCTTCATTTTACGTTGGTCAAACTTCAAGACCCTTGAAATTCAGAATATCTGAACACCTCAGTAACATTAAAAACAAGAGAGAAACCAATGCTCTTTATAAGCATTCATTAATACACAATAATGCATGTTTTAGTTTCACCATTATAGATAAAATAAACATATCCAGAAACAATAAATTAGGTTGGCATGAATTACTGAATTCCATGGAGAGAAAATGGATTATTAAACTTGGTGGTCTCTTTAAGCCAGGTCTTAATGAGCATTTGTAATTAATCACATGGTCTATTCATTTATTTATAAAATGGTTCTTTTTTTGTGAATTTTTTACACTGATGAAGGCTCTGTATTGAATTAGCCGAAACCGGTCTGTCAAAAGAACCAAAATACTTTTATTAAAGTATTCTATTTTACAATAAGGTGCCTTGTATGCTGGTCCTTGTTTTTTGTTTGGATTACTATACTATGAAGACCTTAGGACGTCTGTCAGTAAGTGATGGCATACATGTCAATAGCAGATGTGACCTCTCACACACGTCTGTTAAGACAGCCCCTGTTACAGTAGCAACAGTCTACACATATGCCTGCAATACATACACGACATCCCCTTGTACTAAGAGGTTGAGACTATTGGTGCTGAGGTATGACTCCACTCCATGTTCTGGACATATGGTAAACATATATGTATGCATATATATATATGGGTCTACTTCTATTCGCTGACATCCCATTTCACTGAAACCCATTTGGTCGACAGCCCCATTTCATAGACAAAAGTAATCAGGGCAAAAACATGGGATTTTCCCCCCTCCCCACTGTTGTGTGACTGTGGAGTTGTAATATATAGTTGGGTCTATGAAATGAGCTGTCAACCAAATGGGTTTCAGTGAAATGGGATGTCAGCGAATAGAAGTAGACCCATATATATATATATATATATATATATATACATACACATATCTACATACATATATGGATATATATATATATATATATATATATATATATATGTACATACATATATATATATATATATATATATATATATATATATATATATATATATATATACATATATAGAAATATATATATATATACACATATACAGATATATATATATATATATATATATATATATATATATATATATATATATATATATATATATACATATATATATATATACACACACACACGCATATATGATGTGTGTGTGTGTGTATATATATATATATATATATATATATATATATATATATACACACACACAGAACTATATATGACCATATATATGATGATGTGTATAAATACATATATATGAATATATATTTGTATGTACACGTAGACATATATCTACATATGTATATATCCATATCCTTGTCATGTGTAAACATTACTGTTGGGTATACCTTCCCAGATGGATCACACCGTATGTATCTGATATGTGTATATTTAAATATAACAATATATGTGACACAACAGTAATATCACTAACAAGTACTACACAATTGTAGAAGTCACAGCAATTGTTCAATACTTATCAATATGTGTACTGACAGATATATTGGAAAAACAACTGTCTTTACAGCTGTCATGACGTGGTGGTTAACTGTTGTGACTAAAATGTACAAGGGTACTGGGTTCAAGACCTGCAAGGGCTGTTCATTTTGTTGCTGGGCAGAACAAGGGCTGTTGGATACAGAGTGGTTAAGGCAGTTTTGGGCAGCTTTAAGTGCATTTTTGTAGGTTTGGATGAAGCTAAGTGGTGCTAATGTATGGTTACACGTATGGGTGCTTACACCATGTAGGCTTCTCTTACCAGTGCGCAAATGTGCTTAGCTGTTATATTGCAGCAATGCTTAAACCTGCTAAGCATGGCTCAGCCCTGGTAACCAGTGCTCACATCCCAGTCTGATAACATGGCAGGGTAATGACATCTGTAATAAGTGTATGTAATGCCATGTACATAACATGCATCTATGTGCTGTCATTACAGTAGCAAAGGATGTGAGTCTCCTGTCCAGGACACCTGAGTATATATGGCTTGTACAATACTCATATCCATGTGAATGTGTTACATACAAGGGTACTATCCCAAGTTATATGCAGTCACACTGGCATGTAGTGTATCATTACATTACTGCTGTTGACAGTGCTTTCCCAAGCAAGAGTAGATTGCTAATTGTAGTACTGGAAACAAACACCCCTGCAAGCATAGATGGAATCTGAGTCCTCATTCTCGTGTTCCTGGTGTGTGAGCTGTGTCACATTATATATTTCCTACTGGATAATGATGTGACATGTGGAAAATAACTGTAGAATACTGTCTGTATAGCACGTCAGTGAAGGCTGCCATCATGTATTAATGGCACACCTATCGGTGTCAGACGTCTATCTGTCAACACATTCATCCTACTGCATAGCTAGTTGGCGAGCTGATGTCTGTCAGTCCCTGTACAGATGTGAGGTATCCATCTTGGATAAGTACAGGCAATCTATGCTTGACTGACACTAACATGTCTGCCCAGCTGTGTTATAAATGGCACAGATAGGACTCAACACCCTGTATGCACCACATGCCAAGGATACCTCAACTACACTACCACAGTCAACAGAACATTCTTAGGTACAGGTCTCCAAGACAGACACTAACCATGTCATGTAATACATGTTGCATACATGTCAATTGGAGCACCTCACCAGCTCACTGCTGGAGGCACCCAGAGGATTGGTTGATGCATGCCACTCAAACCATGAGGATCACCACAGTGGTGTCTGTTGATAGATGGCCTGCTGGCACATGGCAGGTGGCATGACACCACTGTACACACATCCCCTACACTTCCCATCTCTCCATGGACACTAACTTGGTGCACACACCTATGAACACCTTCACTGATGCACCCCAGTACTGAGAAATGTGTATGTGTGCATTACTGAGAATATCAGTGCCTGTGTGTTAGTAGACCTGCAGTTGGGAATACCCTGAAGCCCTTCACACCCACCACACCACCCATTGCCATAGGTAGATGTGGCTGCTGCTGTACTGGACATTACATGTACCTTGTTACGCTCCTCACCCTAAGGGCTACCTGGGCCTTGCAGTACCAGTACAACACTGTTGTACAAATAGGTTGATAGACATGGGATACCCACTGAGTTCTGGCAAGTGTGTGTATGTGTGTATATATGTAGGGTACAGCATTCCTAGGCCACATACTCCTATTACAATATGCATTGCCCCACATTATTAGGGATAGTGATGTTGCTGCCCATAGGAGAGGTATGACAATACATCACCCTACTATGCCTGTGGCATGTGCATGAGATGCATATCCCTGTAGTAGCACTCTTGGGATGGACAAGGGGTTGTATTGCAGTCCTGATCAATGTGTGATGGTGGGTATGTCAGAGTGTCATCATGGGTTCCAGTGCGTACAACATCCACAGTGGGATGTGGGTGCTGGGTATAGTGTCATTATATCATGATACCCTCGGTACATGTCCCATGTACCACTGTATGGTGACCACTGTCACCATCAACCATACAAGTAACTGATAACACTATCCAGCCCAGTTATGCATGTGCTGTGTGCAAACTACCTGTAACACACTGGACACACTGACAAGGTAGTTAGCACTGATAGGCCCAGGTCTCTTGGATGTGTGTCTGACTGTTATGTGTTTGTCAATGTGTATATGATGGTATGTCACACTATGTATTGTCTATATACAACCATTACATCCCCCATTACCATACTGTACATGCCTGGGGATGTTCTGCATGTAACATGTAACCTGGAACACATTTCATCCTAAAAGCTGTGTGGTGTGTGCAATTAAAGCCACACACATCAGTAGCACTACATACCTAGGTAGGGGTCTAGTCCCAGTGTTGCCAAGTAAGAGTGTGTGTGTATGTGGAGGGATCTACTTCAGGTTGCAGAATATACATGTCCCAGGGGCTCATCTGTCCAAGAACTGCATGGCATATGCTAGTATGTCATAGGTATCATCCTGTGGATATACATTCCATCACAACTACTGTTAGCTGTGTAAATGGCCCCTTCCCCACTATATAGGTGTGCAGTGATACTGGGGCTGGTATATATAGCTGGATGTGGCTGTTGTGGACACAGCCAACATCATTGTAGTTATTGTTGAGTGTATCCCCCCGTGTAGCTGGCTGTAATACTGTACAGTTCATGTTAACAGGTTGGGTATTTGTCTATCACACTAGTTGTGGTTCTACAGCACCTCTCACCCTCCAAAAGTTAGGGGTGTGCCACCTACTCCAGCACACATATGTTTACCATGTTGAGGATCGCAGTACATTGAGGAAGGGGACGTATACCCTGCCGGTACCATCATCAGTGACATTAAACTAGCGGACTGCTTATTCCACAATGTGTTGCTCTGCGTAGTCTCTCTTGGTGGAATTACAAAGGCTAAAATTGGTTCCTTGCACAGGTACGTACATCCATGTGTACAGTATTCTCTGTGTAGTGCATCAACACCTAAGCCTCTGTGTGTGTTATACACAAACATGTGGTGTGTACCACTCAGTACAACTACCATTGTCCACTGTAGAAGGGCTGCTAACAGCAGCCACCATGCACTCACCTGTATACACCACCCCCAGATCTATCGGCCATGTGGCACAGGCAGTAACTGTTATACAGACCTGTGACATGTGTTCACCTGTACCCAGGATATGGCACAGCCAAGGTGTCACCACAGTGCCATATCCCTTGTGAGATATGACAGCAGGCCATCCTCCTGCTGACACATGGATGCCTACAACACAAATGGATAACAATATGGGGACCACAATCACTCAGTGTTACTAACAGCTATAATGCATCATGGCTGGACAGCTACACTACCTGACATGTAAGCATTAAATGTTACTACTGACAGCATGTTACACAACAGTACATTGGTACACTGTAGTACAGTGACCATGTGCATGACAACCATATTAGCCTGTCCCTGCATCAATGTTATGGATGACAGGGATGTGGCAAAGGTATCATCATATGCACAGGGTGTGTTGTTGGTTTGCCAGAGACCTAGGCTGGGCCATACGTTTGACACCATGTGTGTGAGTGAGGGGTTTTAATTACTGATATGGCCGTGGTGATGTGGTGTGTGCAGGTATGGGGTTGCCCTATGTGTGTTTTTACTGTGTGTAAGTATGCATGCACACAGTTCTGCTTTGTGGCTGCCCTATACAGGTGTTTGTTGGACAGCTGCAGACCATAACCTGGCAGGGTGTGCAGTTCACCATCTCTGGCAATGGACACGAGAACTGTGCCTGCCAGGGGTTCCACGGGCACGTCCAGGTACACACCTTGATATACTACTCCCCCCTGATGATGACATATGTCCTCTGGAACCAAGTCCCTCCTGGGACTGGCCAGGATCACCTGCACGTGTCCTGCTGTAGTGTGGTGTGGACAGTGCCCCCCTGCAGTGCTGGGGCTGGTACTGCCACTATGGGAGCAGCTTGGTGTCCTTGCATGTCCACGTCGACCTCCAGATGTTGGTGTTGCTGGCCTACGTCCATGTGGCCATCACACCACTCCCACCACATGCTGTAGCACAGACAATCCACAGTCAAGGAGGCCTACCATCTTACCCCACCACCTATCCATGACCTCTGTATAATAATGGAGGGCACCTGGAAGATCAAGGATGTTGTCACAGCTGAAAAAGCAGCCCTCTGCAGCCTCAGATCCTGTCTGGTGTACTGTTCCATACATGCCTGCGCCTCCACGACAGCCTGAAACATGCGCCTGGTGGTGCCAGATGTGGCACTTCTGCCAGGGGCACGATGACCAGTGGCCCTTCCACAAGCACCCCTGTACATCTGCCTATGTGGTACCCTGATTACATCCGGCTATGGCTGCTGTATCCAGACATAGGAACCATGGATACCACACTGTCCTGTGCACTGCCACCAACCGCCAACTGTCCCTCTGCTATGGCCACTGGTGATGGGGTATCTATAGGCACTGTGACTGTGTGCAGGGATGGGGTGGATAACAGGGGGATGTCACACGATGGTGCAGTTTTGGCCTCGGACAACCCTGCCTGTGCCTCAACACACCTATCATCATTTTCAGTGTCTGTATGGACACCAACATCAGACTGCATGCAGGAGGGACCCTGACCCACCTCACCACCTGTGAGGGGAAAACATTGACACACTTTAAGGCCTGTGTGTCATTGCTTAACAGTACACACACACACACACACACACACACACACACACACACACACACACACACACACACACACACACACACACACACACCCTGACATTCCACCATACCTGCTTGTCCCTGCGTTTACAGACTGTCCCAAGTTTATTCACTTAAGTTCCCCATCCTGCATCTCACTTGAAAATTTACAGTCATTAATACCAATCATTAATGTATCATTCTTCTAATTGCCTAGACAAGTGATCACAACACATGACCTGTTACTCCATTACATCTTTGACTTGATTGGAGTTGGTTTTACAAGGACTCACTACTGTCATCCAGTGTTCACCCTGGGTTTGTCCAGACATCGTGAGCAAGGCCCCCATATGTTAGGGGCTACTACAGTCACTTTATAATGTCACACACTGGAGTGTCATACATAACTACTGCTCAGTAGATGCCAGATCTGTTGCTCTATTAACTTATTATATGGACAACAGTAATATTTAGATACACTCACTGGTGTTGTCTAGTAATTCCCCAATGCATCTGTAGTACTGCATACATCTGTATTCTTTCACCTTTCTGCTGACTGCAATTTTAACAGCATACCTGGTGTCTAGTTACCCTCCCAATGCATGTCCCATGCTACAGACCTTATTATACTATCAGCTGGCCTGAGATTACACAGACAAGTATTCCTGGTGTCTCATGTGTCAGTCCATGTCCATGTACTGCGTATTTCCAAAGGGAAGCCGAGATGCATGAACAGCCCCACAATCACACATGTGCATACATGGACACACACACACACACACACACACACACACACACACACACACACACACACACACACACACACATCCTACATGCATAAAACCCTCTCCACTTCAGATTGCACTTACAGACAAAATAACACCCCACACACACAATTACAGGTGAGGTGGCATGAAGATATTACACACAGACCTTCCATTACCAATCTGTCAACATGCATAACATATGGTGCACAACAACATGCAGTGCAGCTAGAGTCTATACATGCTAGCAACAGTATACATGTGTGTGATGCATGGGCTGTGTTAATAGGTGATGCCCCTTCCCCTGGAAAACACTGCACCCATGTACACAGTATTCCTGAGCACCTGTTCAGTACCCTGCCATGTACTGTGCACCATACCTCACAGGTGTACACACAATTGCTGAATGTGTATTACTGTGTCAGTTATGACTACTTTGCTGTTCACAGCCCATGTGTGGTTGTCCGACACATACCTGGGATGATATGTCAACAGATGTCATTTGTGAATGCCTGATGTCTGATTTACAGATGTCATCATCAACGGTGCATGTATGAGCAATACGATAAAATTACACTGACAACTGTCAAACCTTACTGTGGCTATGGGGAGTGTACACACCCTTATTGATATGATGCCCTCTTCCATGATATGCCATGGGACCACATTGCTGCATATGTTAACATTACATGAGCCTGATATGTGACATATGTCCTGTACAATCAAATGCAGTGTCAAACAAATGTGTTAGTTGTGCTGATGCTGATTGAGATGCATACACTTTGTTGGTGCATGCCCTTATCATGATGGTTTGTTGCACCTACTGTTATGTGTATTATAGCAGTCACTATTCCTGGAAGGGGTATACTAGCATGGGCCATCAGCATTTGTCAGTATATGGTCTGTCTGCTCTACAAATGTCCCTGAACTCTGCATGATTGCAAGGTCAACTCATGTGCACATTCTTTGGAGTTCACACACTGCTATCACTATTGCTGTGGAGTCAGGGTTATGTCTGCCACAGTTCCTGGCCTTGATGGTGTGCAGATACAGCTATTTGTAGCATCCTTTGGATCCCTGCTGCAGTGCACTGTTGTGTCATGATGACACCTCCTCCCCACCTTCAGCCTTTTTGCAGATGCTTGACAACTACAGCCTACATATGTGTGTCAGTTTGCAGTGTCCCAAACACTGAACACCATGTGTAACAGCCTAGTCCCAGCTAATGAATGGCAAACATGCAGGTGTACACTGGCACTGGCATGGTACAGATGGGGATGGTGGGCCTGAGGTGTTGGTTGTGCAGCACATGTATCTTACGTGATACTGTCTGTAGGTTTCCAACGTGATCTTGGTACACCAGTACACATTGCAATGCATGCCTTTTGGGGACCTCTTCTGTTATGCATATTCTACCTGTACAGAGGTCTGGCTGATGTTTCCTGTGGTACAGCTGTTACATCTGATTGCCCTTACCCATGGGCCACACATTTGCAGTGTCCAGGCAATTGCTGACATGGGTACTGCACATCTAGTACTTGCTAGACTATCCTGCAACCTCCTCAGTGTTGTGGCATGTTACTAGGCAGCCTGCATGACCAGTTTGATACATGTGACATCATCTGTCTTGGATGGCCATCTGTTCATTTACTATATTATTCCTATCCCATACATCCTCACCATGTACATGACTGTCTGCATTGTTTGCCATGGTATATGCAATGGTGAGGTATGGCTACATGTCCAACTCCTGGGTGCTACTTGTTGGGTATGGGGCCCATGCCATGGCATTTAAGATGTGTGCAAGCCACAGCTGCCTCTGTTGCAGGTAAGTGGGCACATTTGATGGCCAAATGTCTTGGACAGTAGACCATTTCTTGGTGTGACATTGGAGATGTGTACTTGCTGTACAGTGCATTTCCATGACAAATGCATGTGGTCAGTACCTCGACAGCTACTTCCACTATATTTTATCTGGAGTGTGTGCACACATATGCTTCCAGTGTTTGCGAAGGTATGTATTCCCCATATTTGCTGTCCTAACATACGATTCCATATTATGCACTCATTGGACATGTTAGAACCATATTGCAGGCTGTTAGTGTTGTGGACTGCAGTATTGTGATATGCCGTAGTGTAGATCTGTAACAGTTGCATTGTAATACTGGTATATACACTGTTGTAGCACTGTATAAGGGTGATGTTTCACACATGTCCCTTCTGTAGCCAATTTGTCCCACCATTATGTTCTTCTCTGTGCACAAATTTTGCAATGACAGAATGTTAGTTATATTGCAGGAGACTGACATACCCTTCAGATACACCATCATGGTGAACACTGTGATGCAGTGCAGTTAACAGCAACAATACATGAATGTGTACGGCATGCATTATGGGTAGGTGTGTTAAATGTGTGCATGGAATATACCATAGCCATAACATGACCATTGTATTGGCAAACCTGAACAAACACTATACTCACCAGCTATAGGCTGCTGCCTTGGAGGTATACCAGAGGGACCTACATAAATTTGTGAGAGATGTGATGTCAGTAGCCACAGCTGTGGCATTGGTACAGGGTGGATGCAGCATTACAGTACATCATCAGTACATTCCCACAATACTACAGATTATGCACATCTGTTTATTACTACTACGCAGCCACAGACTATATATATGTCATCTCACATATGCATGATCTAACTGTACAGATGCAGATGGATACACAACAGTGGTCTACTGATGTGCTCTGTGGCCTTACCTGCATGCTCCTCTGCCATTGTATGGGTAGCACCCACCTCCACTATGCTGTCCGTCAGGTGTTGTGTGTGAGGGCAGGCAGGTGCCCTGAGGATGGCAAGGAGCTCCTCAACATGTGTCAGGGGGGCTGGATGGCATGACCCCCCCACTGTGAGCTGATTCCCTCCTGACTGCAGCAGCATGCCAATGGACATTGCGAAGTAGGTCTGTGCAATGATGCCGGACCTGCTCATAACTGCAGTTATGCAGGCCTACATCATTTGCCCTGTGGACAAGATCATTCCACAGGGTGGTCTGCTCCTGCTACTCATTGGCTGTTCAGCCAAACACCATCTGGTAGTGCTGCACCAGGTGTGTGATGATGACCTCATTCTCCTCCGGTGTACAAATGGGAAGCCTCTAATGGGACATCTTGCCTGAAAGACAAAGATGGAAACAGGTCTGAGCACCTCATACAGCAAGGTTATCATAGTTTTTAATACACATCTCTGTCTCCCCCACCATATCTGCAACAACAATCTGATCACACAATTCAATAGGTATGTCTACAGAATACCTATCATTGGGACATATATCATACAACACTTTGTGCTATGTATTTGTAGCCATGTTCCCTGTGGGGACACTATGATTACTGGCCTGTTATGGACAATGTCACCTGCATGTCATTGTAAGGGCCACTACGGTTCCATATATGCACATGGTCTGTTTGTTATGTGATTTCTGCACATCTGTTGTTTTGTGTTATTGGGAATATCTACGCATGCTGTTGGACATGATCTGGGAATGTGTGGACTATTACTACCCACATATGTTCTATAACAGTGACACAATAGCATGTTTAGGGAACAGTTGCCAGCAAAACCGCCTCTCCCACCTCATCTGGCCATGTTACCAAGCCACATCACATGTGGAACCCACCCTGGGGCCTCCTCATCTACTGGTCCTGCACTACCTTCAGGTGGAACCACTTCAGGGGATGGTTTCCCCTCCTTGGGAGCACACACAGACATGATCCTGTCACCCGAGGGAAGGTCCAGGGTGGACTTCAGCTGCACAAAACATGTGTGCCCCTCTGCAGTCCAGAGGTCAATGTATGTAACAGCATTATATGAAGTAAGTCAGTCTATGGGGAGGGGTATGCACCATATATAACTTAGGCTGTTACAACATGCGAGGGATATTGGTAGTAAGCTGCCTTAAGGTATATGGCTGTACATTACCATACATTTCACCTTGGGAACATTGGTGCCTTAGTGCTTACTGTCATACAGACTGTTCTGTTTGTCAGTGTAATTGTGATGCTTTCAGTTAACTATTGTTATGTAACAGATACATCCTCATTGTGGCAACTTAATTATTTTCCCCCTAGGGGTTGAGTACAGTGTGTAATCAGAGACTGCTGAACTATACATCTGGATTACTTATTGTTGATTGATTGTTATCCTCTGGCCCAGTCTTTCTTTACTGTTGTACTACTTGAAGGCCTTGGCCTGGAGAGCAACATATGTTATGCTTTCGGATTACTGTATAAAATGATCTGCTTGGGAGTTGCATTACTCAGTATGTATTTCAAAGTCTTAACAGCTATATGACATGGCATATATAAATGTAATAGTACACAAATAAACATTTCTTATGTATGCAAACCTGTGTGTGGTGTCATATCCTTTGACATCTCTATGGGTATATGTTTCATGCAACAATTGTCTTTTGTATGAGTGAATCATGCACTGTCCATTTGAAAATATGGCAACTGTAGGAATACTGGCTGTTTAATATGCTGTGCACCCTCTAAATATGTATCTTCCTATACATATCTGTGTGTGTGTATGTGTAGGTACACACACACACACACATATATATATATATATATATATATATATATATATATATATATATATATATATATATATGTGTGTGTGTGTGTGTGTGTATATGTATCTTTGGAATGCTTACTGCTTCCATATTGTACATTCCCTATAGTAGCCAGACTGTACTGCATGATATGTTACTGATACCATCCTGACATCATACAGGTGGGATGGATTACTCAACATCTTGTGGCTAAGTTGTGTAAGGTCCTGGGTATGTGACTTGCAACAGTTTGTACTGTGTTGCAGGGCAGAACTGTTTGGCTGTGGGGGAGGGGTGATATCAATACTTACAAGAGGTATTTAGCTTGGGCCCCCTCACCTCCATTAACGGTGCTTTTGGTCATATTTATAGATATATATCTGTATATACATATATATATATATATATATATATATATATCTGCTTACATATATGTATTGCTATATATATAGACATATATATCTATAGATGCATGCATATGTGTATATATATATATATATATATATATATATATATATATATATATTTATAAATACATTTCCTGTACTGTTGAATGACTGTGCTGGATGGTATGTTTGTGAAAACATCAGAGTTAAGTATATCTGACATGGCTTAGTGGTAAATCACTTTGGCTATGGTGTGCAGGGTCCTGGGTTTGAGCCTTGCAAAGGCTGCTTATTTTGTTGCTGGGCAGAACAAGGGCCGTTGGATGCAGAGTGATTAAGGCACTTTTAAGCAGTTGTAAGTGGGTTTACGCAAAGGTAAGCACTGCTAACTTCTGGTTACAGTATACTCAGTTAGCTTCTAAATTGCTTATCCTGTGTTGCATTGCTTACCCCTGTGCAAACAAGCTTAAACCCACTTACTGCTGCTTAAAAGTGTTTACTCCCACTTACCCCCGTGCTAATTTCTTTTAAAAGAAATGAAAAAGGGTTGATAGGAAAGTGGTGAAAAAGGTGCACAAAGAGGGAAAGACAGTAGGGAGAATAGATAGGGATGTGCAGGACGTGTGTAGGGAAGATCCATAGCTGCCCATTTCTTCTACAGCAACAGCTGTGCATATACACTGATTTGGAGGTAGATTTGGACACTCATACCCCCTGAGAGAGGGGTGAGGACAACAATAATATGTTGTAAAGCCAATTAGTCCAGATTACGTGTCCAGTGGACATGTGTGCAAAATGGACAGCTATGTATGGGGTGAGATATTTTTTTTTGGGAACAGATTGCCCTTTTTTTTTAAAGTGGGAGTGGGATGTTCGGGAGGGATAGTAGGTATATTTGGGGAGGTAGGTTGGGTAGGATAACAGACAAGATGGACAAGACAGCATACAGCGACAGTATATGACTTATGTGGGGGGTAAACACCTTGGATGGAGAGGGGTGTTTGGAAGTCAGAAGCTCATGAGCCCCCTAGTGGAAACAGTGGGACTGAGGTCCCCATCTATGGACAGTCATCACTGCACCTTCATGGCCCCGAAGGTGGCTGTGCTGGGGGCTGAGTAGGAGGGGCAGGGTGACCCTCTAGTTGTGTCATGTGGCTCTCAAGCTGGTGTAGCAGATCTCCAAACTCCCTGTGGAGCTCGCACCAGACCCCGGACCTGGCAACAGGTGACAGTATCCTGTCTGTGCCCGCTCCCGGGGGGGGCAAGCCCCATCCCCTGAAGCGGTTCCACTCGAAGTTGGTGCAGGACCAGTGGACAAGGAGGTCCCGAGGTGGGGCCAGGATGGGCTGGTGCCCGGTGCCATGGCCAGATGAGGTGGGTCCGCTGGGACCGGCCTTCCCAAACATCCTATGGTGTTTCAATTTTGCAACATATGTAGGTTAGTAATAGTCAACACATTCCAGGATAAGGTATAACAGCATGCATAGATATTCCTATTAACCCAAAACACCAGATATGGAACAGTTGCTTAGCAAACAGAACACATGCATATATGGAACCACAGTGGCCATTACAACAGCATGCAGGTATACTGATGGCAGCATGTCACCAATGTGGGATTATTTCAACATGACACATGCATAGAACACATTTCAATATTTATCAAACAATAGGACACATGTCCCAACAGTAGATTTAATAGTACACATACCAATTGAGTTGTGTATTTAGTTTATTGTTGCAGATATGGTGGAGGGAGATGTCAATTAACTTGTATATCCCTGTAGTTCTCATTACTTTCCTAGTCAGTGCTGTGATCTGTACCTTACAGGTATTATTAGACTACCCTATGGCCTTAGTTTGGACACTGGTATGGATGTAGACAACTATATACATGAACTGAGTTTTACCTGCAGTATACACCTCTTACCTGGTATACCTGTGCAGGTATTGTTTGTTAACACTACCTGACTGTTTCTATACATATTCCCAGATTCCAGGTTGATGTTATGCACATACCTCTCCTTCTCTTATTGCACACTCTGGACATGTCTTGACAACATGCAGGTGAAACTGGGACATATTTTGACTATTGCCCTCATAAACCTTTGGTGAGTTGTACAATGACAGGTTTGTTTTCATAGACATTTTCCAAATATTTACAGGCCTGATAGTCAGTTATATGACATTAAATGCTGCCTACATGTCAGAGCTTAGCACGCTGATATGCCAGGGGGACAGGGTAACAACCAGCAGATATGGGCCAATTAAATGGACATTCTGGACAAATCTGTACAGTTGAGGTGTATGATTCTGCATACAGCTTACTACCACTCCCAGGATTCGAACCATGGCTGTGTCTGCTAAAAATTAAACAGTGTACATCACAGTTGAGTGTCCTATATATATATATTGTTATGTATCTCTTCTCTAATTTCTGTCTGTAAGTCTCCCATGGTTTTCCATTCTGACCTTGTAATTACAACACTCTTATACAGGGTTTCCTAGACAGTTTTATTATGTAGCACAGTGTGGATGACAGTGATGAGTAATACCTTATTATTCAGAGAAACTGCAACACTAACAATGCCATAGAATACCAGAGTAAACAGTACCAGTCCAGGATTTCAATCTTTTATTTTTAGGCGCAGTTTTTGTATCTGAAAGAGCTGTGGGGGAATGCTTTTTAGCACTACCTGAATGTTGCCACACATATTACCAGATTCCACATTATTATTATGCACATACGTCTCAATCTGTTACTGCACACACTCTGGTCATAGCTTCATAACATGGGGGTGGAGATGTGACATACTTTGCTTATTACTCTTATAACATTTTGGTGAGTTGCTAGAGTGACAGGTTTGTTCTTATAGATATATTTCTGTCAGTTATGATGTCTGACAATCAGTTGTATGTCATTGTTTACTGCCTAAACTTCTGGGATCATCCAAGTGATTTGCCGGGGGACAGGATGACAGGCAGCGGATATGGGCCAATTAACTGGACATTCTGGACAACTCTGTACACTTGTGGGGTATGATTCTGCATACAGCTTACTACCACTCCCAGGCTTCGAACCATGGCTGTGTGTGCTAAAAATACAACAGTGCACGTCGCAGTTGAATGTGCTGTTTGAATTATGTTGTCTACCTTTTCACTGTTTTCTGTCTAAGTCTCTCTCAGTTGTACAATATGACCTCTTGTGATTACAACAGTCACAGACATTCCTACACATTTTATTTATGTAGCACAGTGTGGGTAACAGTGCCTAATACAACAGTACATTACCATATGATACCAGAGTAAACACAAGCAGTCCAGCAGTTAGACCTTTATTGTAAGGCTGTTAACCTTTTATTTACATACAACCTATATGAGACTCTTCCTGACATATTGTCTGGTGTATTCAGTACATGCCATACACAATACAGGTTTTATACTGGCAATTAACTTTCTACTACTTTTAGATATATTTCTTATGACAGTACATGCAAGAGTATTACTAACTTGCCTCGCGACACAACCTCTGCAATCTACAGGCATGGGCTTCCCGGTTCACAGCCTGCTCGTCTGCCACTGTCAAAGACATAAGAGGAATATTTAGCCATAGCTATCCATAGTACACATATGCTGGCAATTATTAAACAGGTAGTAGACTGATACTAACACATGGCTGGGACATCACCCGTCTGCCTAACCTCTTGGATCCACTGATCCAAGAGCTCCCTCTTTCTCCACTTCAGGTTGGCATAGTGAGGTCTGACCTGCTCACCAGTTTGAGGTATGCCACTGGCACTGGTGAGGTCATGGGCGAGACTGTCCCAGTCTTCTGCTTTATATTGGGAACCCTGGTACTGGCCCTGCAGCAGTCTCTGGTCATGGTCTTTAACAAGGAGTCCTGCCATGACTTTGGACTCCTGGATGCACCAGCGCTGCGACCAGAAGTGCACTCCTTCTCCCACACCAGTCATAGTGCCTACAGGAGGAAGCTGCAACCAGTTATGAGATGTATTCCCACCTGTTGGGTTTAAATAAGGCTGATTTCCCACACTTTGCTGTGACTGGACGGTTTTGAAAATGCTAATGGGCAAACCTGCTTACCTAAGATTGGCATTGCTTAAAGGGGTGTACCAATGGGTAAATTGATTTAGCTGGCCTACACATTGCTTACACCTAGTAAGCAGGGCTGTGCAATGCTTAATGTTGCTTAATTTTTAATTTACATACTATTTGCTGTTTGGCATTGATTTATTATTCATTGCATGTTATATATGTGTTTGGTATTCATGATTCATGTGTATGTACACTGTATGAGATCCTTGTGTTTATTAGGGGATTTTAACACTTTATTACAATGATGCCTCACATCTGGACTTAATGCAGTACTCCAGTTCACATATTTATGTTATGTAGTAGGTTATACAACATAAAACTGTATATAGATTCCTTTCACATGTTAAGTTTGATTTTTCCTATAGTGAGGATCTGTTTGGTGTTACCCCAATTTTATGTACTGCTGGGATGGCTGACTGGTTAACTGCTGTGACTATAGTGTACAGGGTCCTGGGTTCAAGACCTGCAAGGGCTGTTTATTTTCTTGCTAGGCAGAACAGCGGCTGTTGGATACAGAGTGATTAAGGCACTTTTAAGCAATTGTAAGTGGGTTTGCATGATGGTAATGCTAACTTCTGGTTAATATGCTTACAGAGGGTTAGCTTCAATATTGCTTAACCTGTGTGCACATTGCTTACCCACGCACAGACAGGCTTAAACCCGCTTAACTGCTGCTTAAATATGTTTACTCCTGCTTACTACTGCTTAATAGTGCTTACTCCCGCTTACCCCCATGCTAATTTAGACAGATATGTAACACGGTTCTTGGAAAGGTGGTGGATTTGTACACTGTATGGAATTATCATTCATTACACATTAGACCTTTGATTTGTATACCAGAGAAACAAAATCAGAAGAATGTGAGCAATCCAAAGGACACCACAGTTTATTTCCAAAACAGTTAAGTGCTTTCCTGTCCACTACAGAGACTTCCTCAGAACAAAACATTAACCTCACCCAACCAAGTTAAGTACCCCTATCAATTATTCAATTTGAACAATTGAAATTTAAAAGCAGTATCACAACATTGAACATAGTATTAAAAATTACAAAAACACATTTAAAAAGTCCTAAAAACATTGAACACATAATATTGCACTCAGCTCTATCATTAAATAACCGTTAAATAAATACAAAACTCAAAATAGTTTTTAACTTTAACCATCTAAAGGTTAACCTGAAATTTGATCAAGTTTTAAAACACTGGCAATACTAATGGTCTCATTTATGCCTGGGTATCGGGAGGCATTCATAAATAATTGCCATCTTAATTCCATAACATCTAAGTGTATGTCCAAAATGCCCCCTTTCTCATCTTCCTTTAATTGCTGTAAAACCAGGAATTTGAAATAATGTGTAGAATTTTCACTTATGTGTCTAAATAATGCACTTGTCAACCTAGCATATCTGATGTCCCCTAAATGTTTCCCCATTCTGGTGTTTAATTTCCTACCAGTTTTACCAATATAGAAAATGGATATCACTCTTTTACTGTTACAGTTGTAGTGGCCCCTAATATACAATTTTTGTCCATTTACCTTAACATAGTCATCAGTTTCCAATAAATGTTGACAAAAAGAACAAGCATTGCATTTGAAATTCCCCACTTTTCTACTTGTCTTGTGGGTAGGTCTTATCCCCTCTAGAATATTCTTGATACATTTACCACTCCTAAACACATACTTGGGGTTCTTACCTACTTTGGAACCTATACTAGCATCAAATTGCAAAATTTCCCAGTGGTCATTTAACACCTCTGTAATGGAATTGGCCATCCCATTGTAGGTTAACACCAGGGACAAATTAATTTCACTCCCTTGTTTCGTACTCTTACCATTCCTAACAAACCCATAACCCAAAATTGGTTTATAAACCCCTTGATTTTGCTTAAAAATAACCTCTTTGGTGAGCTCCTCCAAAAGCCAGTCAGGATATCCCCTCTGTTTGAACATATGACTGATAAAGTCCAACTCAACTAGAAAGTCAGCATCAGAACTAACCATCCTGGCTGCTCATATCAGTTGCCCTTTAACCACTCCCTTCTTTTGATGCTCAGGATGGCAGCTCCCATAATTCAGATATGAATTAGAAAAGGTTGACTTCCTGTGTATTTTGGTCAAAAATTTCATTTGGGCATAATCAATTGTTAAATCAACATCTAAATATACTATACGTTCCTTACTGAAATCAAAAGTGAATTTAAAAAACTCTACGGTTTCATTAATGTATAGAAAAAACTCCCTCAGGCTATCCTCTGTACCCTTCCAAATCGGGAACAAATCATACAGAAACCTAGTATAGTGGACTATTTTACCCCTGTACTGACTGTTGAACAAATACTCTTGTTCAGAATAGGACATAATGAGATTAGCAAAAATGGGGGCACAAGCGGCCCCCATTGCTACTCCTTTAACTTGTTTGTAATAAATCCCTTCAAACCAAATGTAGTTGTTCTTTAACACTAACTCCATAAGTGCAGTTATTTTATTAACTTCATCTTGTTCACACATTTTGGTTTTATAAAGCTGTTGTTCTAACCAGTTTATCCCAATGTCTTGGGGAATAACTGAAAACAGATTTACTACATCAATGGTAACCATAAACACATCACTTGATAGACCAATTCCATTTAACTTATTAATAAACTGCCAGGAATCTTTACTTATGTAGTCAAAAAAAGACAAGGCTTTTTGCATCAAATAATCCAAATATTTAGAAATAAAATAAGTTTTACTTCTTTTACTATCCACAATCGGCTGAAATTTTGGATTAATTAGCCCCTTATGTATTTTAGGAATGCCAAATATATTTGGCACCCTAGGAAACTCATTTTTTAAATAATGGTATTTGTCTACATCAATTTGGCCCTGAAATACCATGTAATCAAGCTTCAAATCAATTCTTCTATATGCCACCTTAATTTCATTAAGGGAACTTTCTTCATATGAGTCATCCATTAAAATGTTACTCATACCGTCTAGGTACTCACCTCTCTCCATTGCCACTGCTCCACTTCCTTTATCAGGCTTCATAAATCTGATGGTGGGATCTTTAACTAGTTCTAACATAAGTTGTTTTTCTTCCTTGATCAAATTAGAATAATCAGCCTTTCTATTGTACCTATATCTTTTTCTTATTTCTTTTTCACAAATATTCTCAAAACGTTCCACAAATTTGTTTAAAGGTGGATTAAAGATACTAGGTTTCTTACATTTATTACTATACTGGTACCCCTTATTTGTATTGTGACCAAACCATATTTTCAGGTTTAATTTTCTTGTATATTTTTTTAAATCTATAAGGGACTCTACCAAGTTTCCATTTCTACATGGGAAAAATGTAAAACCTTTTGCTAGAAGGTCAGCATGCTTCGCTTTAATGTCCATTTTAGAATAATTATAAATTTTAAAATCCCCTTTACTGTTAGTCACTATTTCAGGGCCTTCCATGCTAGAATAAAATTGCTTGTCCAAACATTCTACCAAAAGTTCTAACATTCCTTCACTTTCATTACCAATGCTATTCGTCATAACTGTTTCATTATTCCCTTCACCATTGGCTACCCCCAAATCAGGTCCATTTGACAGTTGTTCAATAACATTTATATTGACTTCCTTGTTGTTTCCTGGCACAATATCCTGAACATTTTCAAAATAAAATGACAAATCCATGAGGGTGTTGTTAGTCTCACAATTAACATCCTTGTTTATATTGCACATACCATCATGCCCAAAAGCCTCAGCCTCTGAGTCCAAATTTGTTTCTATTGGACTAACCTCGTTTATTAAACTGTAAGCAACATTTATGTAGTTGTTACCATGCCTAATTTCCACCATTGTAATATCACTCACCCCTTCAAAATTCATATCACCAACCCCCTTAAAACAACCATCCATTCTCTCAGTAGCATCGACATTAACTTCACAAAACGTTACTTCCCCAGACAACCTCTTAAAGTTGCCATCAATTGAACCACATTTCAAACCGCCGTTTCCCTATCCTATACTATCGGCTTTGAAATACATTTCATTTGTTTCAAAATTTTTTTTCAGTTGTTGTTCAAATTGAATAATTGATAGGGGTACTTAACTTGGTTGGGTGAGGTTAATGTTTTGTTCTGAGGAAGTCTCTGTAGTGGAGAGGAAAGTGCTTAACTGTTTTGAAAATAAACTGTGGTGTCCTTTGGATTGCTCACATTCTTCTGTTTTTTTTTTTCTTACCTTCGATTTGTATCCCTGATTCATGTGTACATATACTGTATGGGGCACTTGTGTTTATCTGTGGATTTTACAACATTATTACACTGATACCTCACATCTGCATTTAATGCAGTACTCCAGTTCACAAATGTATGTTATTTAGTAGGTTATACAACAAAAAATATCATTCATAACGTGATTTGACATGGAAAATGGAATTTACTGGAGTGAGACTCGAACCGGCAATGACTCCTTGTAAGGCAAATGCTGTAACCACTACACTATTGCAGTACTGCTTCATTTGCATGTATCTTGATATTTATCATCTTGTGCCATTTCAGCTACAGTATATGTAGCTAAGCAATGGGCAAACCCGTGCACCTACGGTTAAATTTAATTTGTTTGATAAAAAAAATAAATTGTTTATATTATTATAATTTAAATATTGCTCTTATAAACCTGGGGGGGTGTTGCTGGGGGTATGCAACCCCCTATGAGCAGTCTCGCTCATTGTAATAGCTAAACTGCAGTTCATGACTGCGGGGGCATGTATATTGTGAGAGCTCTGCTCTCAGACACGCCCCCTGCACTTGTCCACACTCTGTGTCCGTTTAGGAGCTGAGGCAGCCTGCCTTCATTACTATTCATGACGTGCTTCCTTGCTGCTCCTAAATGGTCTCTTCAGTGCAGGAATAAGCTATTCCTGCACGGAAGTTTACTGAATCCAAGGGATTATCTCATCATACCTCTGTAAATATGGGTGTTGCTGAACTGATGCATGTAGGTGGGTGCATAGTTCACTGCTACAGACATTATCTTTCATCATTAATTTTATGTCCTGAAAAGAACTGAAACCATCTCAAAGTGTTCCGCATGCCAAAATTTCCTTTTCAGTATTTATAAAGTATAAAATAATATCATGTGAAAATAAGGATAACTTTTCTTGACTACCATACCACTAATATCCTTGTAATTGTGATTCCCTTAATTTCTTTGCCAATGGCTTCAAATATAAAAGCAAATAGACCAAATAAAAAAGGAGAAAGAGGACACTCCTGCACTGTTTCTCTGTTCAAACACAGCCTGTCAGAGAGGAACCCTCCCACCTTTTTTCTTGCTTCAAACCCTTCATACATCTTCCAAATTAAACCTATTATTCTATCAGAAAATGCAAATGTTACCATTGCTCTAATCATAAAATCCCAGCTGTACTGAATGCTTTCACTGGATCAAGACCCACCAACAATATATTTTCTATGGATCATAATTGTCCTGTTAATGTTGTGAAGTGTTTGCCCCCTCCTTAAACATACATTGATCCATTTCTATCAATTTTGGCAATACCTTTGCCATTCCCTTAGCTAATATAGGCGTAAACACTTTATAATCACAATTAAAAATTGAGTTGCATGTTACCCCTGTCTGAATACATCCTGAGACATCCAGATACCTCCCCTTTAGTATGCATATCACTCTCTGTACCACGGGGGTGGTTTGATTATGACTCTGGTTATATTTCTCCTCAGTCTGTATCACTGACAGTTGTGGTTAGCAGTCATCATTCAGGGTTATAATGGATACACTGCACCACTTGTGTGCTGAACAAAGCATATAAATTAGTTGTCAAATATTCTCTGCAACAACAATGTCCCCATGCCACTATATACCCCACTTGGCAGTGGGCAGTGTCACACATCAAACATGCTTATGCAATTTCAAGCAGAATGGCAAAGGTATTGCCAAAATTGATAGAAATAGATGTAGGCAGTGTGTGCAAGAGGGTGTTTGCAGTAGATACTCCTGATATGGCTATTAACATCACATTCCAGCATGATACATATGAACACCAATCCCTTTCTGCTCAGCTACGTTAGCCCCTTTGGAGCATATTATGGCATAGATTGCTAAACAAGTACAGTCTACTGTGTCAAACATCATAGAAAGCCATGTTTCTTTATAGAATGCTTATGTGGTATTTCACTGTTCCTGGGGTCTACTAAAGAAAGTGCAGGTGTGGGTAAATATACTTATCATAAAAGTAGATATGTGTATTGAAAAATGACATTAACAGTAAATAACATCTGGATATTTCACACCTTAGTGAGTATATCACACAGCCAGAAGTTGTAAAAGCAGTGATTTTCCTGGTTCTGGGGTTTGGAGAGAGAGAGAGACCTTAATTATGAACCAAGTGACCATTGTTCAATTAACAGTTTCTGCAGAAGTCAGCCAGTGAGAGGGGAGGAGTAAAGAGATATGACCTCCTTACCTCTCCTAGAGGGCAAGGACGGTTGCACCATGCTTTTTATTGCTTATTTTCACTAGCCACACAATTCCAAGTGTTTTTTATTAACTTTGCAACTTATTTGAACTGTTTTTTGAATTCTGATACTGTTTACACTTTAAGTGATCATTTTTGAATGTTTTTCAACTTTTGAGGGCTAAACACTCAAATGCAATAGCCATTTTTCTGCTTTAAAAGTGTTTGTTTTACTGTAATTTTTGGGGAAAAAAAAACATATCTCTCTACTTGTTTCCCGCATTTCTATAACCAGAAGAGTCCGTTTTCAGATTTTGCTGAATTCTGGACTGTTTTGTAGTTTCTGTGTTGCCCAGACCTTACTAAGATAGATGGAAGCTTCTCTGTTCTTCAGTGAGAGTGGTGAGTTTTGAGTAGCCTATCTGTCACTGGAAGAGTGGTTTCAGCTCAGAATCTGTAGTTTTATTGGCCATTTTGGGCTATTTCTATCCTTTTCATCTTTCTGTTTAAAAACCCATGTTTGTGCAGTTTTTGCACTTGTGTTACGTCAGCAAGATCCTGCCTGAGTGTCCTGCAGAGTTCTACTGCAGCAGAGAGAGAAAAGGGAGACTTTGAGTGGATTAAGTACCTCTATTTTTCTTTTTATTACTTATTTCCACTAGCCACACTTTTCAGAGCATTTTCTATTAACTTTGCAACTTATTTGAACTGTTTTTTTTAAATTCTGATACTGATTGCACTTTAACTGATCATTTTTAAGTGTTTTTCAACTGTTAAACTGTTGGGTCAAAGCCACGGTGGTGCAGTGGTAGCAGTGTTGCCTCACAGCAAGAGGTTCTCCCATTCGATTCTCTGCCGGAGCGCCTTCTGTGTAGAGTCTGCATGTCCTCCCCGCGGTCGAGAGGCATTCGAAAGACATGCGTGAATGGGCATGCCTTCATTGAAGGTTGAGCATCGGACTGGCACCTCGGCACTGTAAAAATCTACTGTTAATCATTAGTGGACCGAAGTTCTGCTGTGGTGACCCCTAACCGGGAAAAGCCGAAAGAAGAAGAAGAACAACTGTTAAACTGTTGAGGGCTACACACTGAAGTGCAATAGCCATTTTTCTGCTTTAAAAGTGCTTGTTTTACTGTATCTGTTTTAATTTTTGAAAAAAAAAAAACAAACAAAAAAAAAGTGAAATCCTATCTCTCTACTCATTTCCCACATTTCTATAACAAACAGAGTCCGGTTTTCAGATTTTGCTGAATTCTGGGCTGTTTTGTAGTTTCTTTGTTGCCCAGACCTTACTAGGATAGAAGGAAGCTTCTCTGTTCATCAGACTGGTGAGCTTTGAGCAGCCTATCTGTCACTGGAGGAGTGGTTTCAGCTCAGAATCTGTAGTTTTATTGGCCATTTTGGGCTATTTCTATCCCTTTCATCTTTCTGATTAAAAACCTGTGTTTTTGCGGCTTTGCGCATCGCGCAGCACTGTTTTAACTAGGGTTAAACTATTCCCGGTGTCAGAAAGTCTGCTCTTCTAATTTCCCCTTAGAACTAGCCAGTTTTCTAGTTTTAGCTCTCAAAACTGTTTCCTTGTGCTCAACACTTGTTCAAAACTCATTGCAAGCACTAAATCTACAAATTACTGCAGAACTCAACTTTCCTCATTTGTTAGGAGGAAAACAGCTTTTACTACTTAAATTAATAAGCACCAATCCAGGCATGTCTAAGGGTCAGCTCCTGGTGTTTTCCCCTGTCCACCTGATGAATCTGGGCATCTTGGGGCAATGTAGCAATTGCCTCATGTACACTGACAACCCTCTCCTCCTACCAGCCAACACTATAACCTGTGAGAGATGCACTTATATAGCCATACTGAAAGCCAAGCTCTCTCCAGCCAAGACTGTACTAGACAGTCAAAAGGAGAAGGTAAACACCTGCACTACACCACACTCAACAAATAGTCCATCAAAACATACACCACCTAAACCCACACATAGTAACACAAAACACACACCTACATTCGTGGAGGGTCTCAGTAAAAATCTGCCCAAACAACAGAGACCACCAAAGCCGAAATGCAAGCAACCCCCCCAACACTACCCAAATGACACATAGCCCACAAAATCAGTGTGCCACTCAACCTCAGCCCATAAGGCAAAACAACGTACCCAACATACTAGTCATAGGTGACTCTATAGTCAGGCACTGATGTCCCACTCACCAGGCTAAACAAGCAGAAAGTTACTGTCAGCTGCCTGTCTGGTGCCAGGATCTGCCACATAATGTAAGCACTCAGGTCACTCCACAACAAGTACATATATGACTCTGTCATTGTCCATGTTGGTGTGAATGACCTGAGACATACCTCCCTGGACTACATGAAAAGAGACATGGAGGAGTTCTCGGATCATGTAGCCCAGGCAGGTATGACCCAAGCCCTGAGTAGCATCCTGCCATGACCCAGAATGATACCACAATACAAGGACAAAATGACTGACTTCAACAGTCGGCTAAGCTTCTGGTGTCATTCTAAGGGGACCCAGTGTCTGTCTGCCTGGGATGACATGATCAACAGACCACAATGCTTTGCCAGAGATGGCCTGCACCTGTTTCCCCTGGGATTCTGGATACTGGCTAAGGCTCTTGCCACCCCTATAGAGACTTTTTTAGGCAAGGTTCAAATGACAAACTCACCACCATAGCAGGTATAAGCAAGCAAATTCTGAGGTTTATGCTACTCAGTGCTAGAAGTCTAAACCTCAAAATGCACTCACTCAAGGCACTCCTTAAAATGGAGAACATCGACATCTGTGCAGTGACAGAGACCTGGTTCAAGGCTCCAGAGAGCACCCCTACATTACCAGGCTATAACTCATACCACACCTTTCGGCCACCTAACCTAGACAGAAACACTAAAGGAGGAGGCTTGTCAATATTCATTAAGGATATCTACACCTCTAGGCTAGTTGCTCAACATAATGCATCCGAAATTATCCAAGTGCAACTAACACTGGGCAAGACTGCAAATCCAGGTTGTAGCTTGTTACAGCTCCCCTGCCATGCCCCAGGATGCCCCCTCCACATTTCATGATATATTGGGTAATATTAAGGTACAGCCCAGTACCCTAATAATGGGTGATTTCAACTACCCCACCATCAACTGAGAAAACTACTCATGTACTAACTCATTTGCTCAATGCTTTCTGGAATTCATCAATTCCAATGCCCTGGATCAGATTGTCCATACCCCCACCAGGGGCAGCAATATCCTGGACCTGGTCATTACCTGTATGGGCAACTAATGTTCCATGCCAGAGGTCAGCTCCTCACTGGTCAGATCTGACCACAAGGTAATCAATATCCCACCCCCCATTATAGAAACCACCATAAAAAACTTCTCCAAAGCCAACTTCATGCTTCTTAAGACAGAAGTGGCAAGCTTCACAACACCCATACAGATGGAAAATAGAGGTACAACTGCTGAATCCTATACAAATGCACTGTATAAGCACATACACGAGTGCATGGATTGTGCCATCCCCAACAGAACCAAGATGCTATCCTCCAAAAAAAGGAAGCCAATCTGGTGGTCCCCTGCCATAAACAAACTCTACAACAGAAGGAAGAAGCTGTTGCAAAAATGAGTAAAATTCCCTGATTGCAGGAGCTCCCTGGTCAGCCTCACTAAGAAGCTGAGATCCCTCATAAACTCTTCCAAAGCTAGTTACGAAAAGAAAATTGCCACTGATTCTAAATACAACCACAAAGCATTCTACAGCTATGTCAAGAATCTCAATGGCGACACTCAGATCTGCTCTGAGCTGCAGCACAATGGCACTAGATATACAGAACCAACTGATATTGCCAACATCCTGGCAGATAGGTTTAGTGCAAACTTCAGCCCCCCCCCTCACCCCACAAAGGGCCCATCACTATACAGGAAGAATGCAAAGCCCCTGGAATCACGGCTGCACAACTAAAGACCGCACTCTCCAAAGCCAAGAACACAGCATCCATGGGACCTGACAACATCCCAGGCTGCATTCTGCCTGAACTACACAACAAACTGGCACCCCACCTAAGTACCATGTTCAAGCATAGCCTCACTTCAGGCTTTGTGCCTACTGAATGGCTTACAGTGACGGTTATCCCACTACACAAAGGGGGTGCTACCACGGATACCAGGAACTACTGCCCCATTAGACTCATGAGCCTGGTCTGCAAGGCCATGGAACATATCATCTTGGAGTTTATAAACAAGGACATAGGTAACCTTCAAACTCTGCACCCCACTCAGTTTCAGTTTGTAAAAGGTAGGTCATGTCTCCTAAACCTGATTGACTTCTTTGAAGCAGTCACCAGAGCTGTGGATGAGAGTAAAGTGGTGCACACAGCCTATCTTCACCTCGCCAAGACTTTTGACACCATCCCCCACTCTGGAATTATAGATAAACTCACTAGACTGGGCATGAATCCCTGTGTCACAAGATGGGTGGCCAAATGGCTCACTGACAGAACCCATACAGTGAAAGTAGCTGACTCCAAATCCAACTTCAGACCAGTAACAAGTGGAGCACCACAGGGCTCAGTCCTGGATCCTCTCCTGTTTGGCATCTACTTCTCAGAAGTCCAGGCTAATACAGCAGGTATTTGGCTAATGAAGTTTGCAGATGACTGCAGACTTGGTGCCATAACAGAATTGACTAATGATGTGGACATTCTACAAAGGGGCCTCACTGAGACTGATGCTTGGTGTCAAAGTCATGGCCTCAAGCTCAATGCCAAGAAGTGCACTGTCATCCCCTTTGGGAAAAACATTTTACCCATGAACTACCACATAGGCGGTAGCCTACTAAACACCGAAAGTGTGATAAGAGACCTTGGGAGACAGGTGGACAGTAGTCTCTCCTTTGATAATTACATTGCCACAGTAGTCAGGAAATCCTATGTGGCACACCTCATCACAAAGGGGTTCACCTCCAGAAAAAAAAGGTCGCTGTTCCTCTCTACTCATTCCTCATCAGGCCCATTACAGACTACAATGCCCCATTTTGGCATGTACCTTGCAAGACATCTACAACAACTAGAAAGGCCACAGAAATACCTCACTAAGAGGATTACCACCCTCAAACAGATGTCATATGCAGACCGTCTGAAAAAACTCCAGCTCTAATCCATCGCTTATCGCCTACTCAGAGGTGACCTCTGCCTAACATACAAAGCCATGTCAAACCCAGATCTGTTGGACATGCTACACTTAAAGAAACCCCAATTCCTCCAAGCCACACACTCCAGGGGCCTAAACCTTGCCACCACAATAAACAGAACATGCTTGAGGGATAGATTCCTATCCCAGAGACTTCCCATGCTCTGGAACAGACTACCCATTCATGTCAAGCAAAGCTCCTCATTAGCCCTCTTTAAGAAAAATCTCAACAATTGGATGGGAAATAGGAAATTCACCCCGGGGATCACTTCTGTGGCTCTGTCAGACAGGGGTACGGGAAAATAACTTTCTTAGGTGGTGAAAGTCAGAGAGCTTTTTTGGCTAGGCTTATATAGGCCCCAGGGCTGATAGCCTAGTACCTACCTATGAACTTATGAACCTATGAACCTATAAACTGTTTAGGTGAGATTTCCCTGGCAGAGTCTGTAAAAAAACAGGATGACTGCATGAAGGAATTGCCCCTTGCAGAAGTGAGGGCATGCCTTTTGGGGGTCAGTCCACTGTATGTCTTCTCCCCATGTTAACAATGAGTGCATGGAGGAATGTTAGGACTGCATAAAAGAAAGCAATTGTAAACCACCCCTTATCATTGCCTAAATGATGACCCCCCCCTCCTGGCTGACTGTTGCCTTGGTGATGGGGAACAAAAAGGCTGACTGGCTGTAAGGAACTGATGATCAATAGGCATTGGGGTAAAATGATCTAAAAAAGAAAAATAGCAGAGACCTCTTTTCTTACAGCTACCAATGCACATTTTTGTATGCATGCTTATGGTTCTCTTATATAGTCTAATTTGGTGCATGCTCTCTTCAGGCCAGAATTCCCTTATAGGTAAGCAGGGTAGCCGCAGGAAAATAAACTTTTATATCACTAAAATGCATAAAACTTTCTAGCAACTAAGATCGTATGTGGCACTATGCTTAAATGATTTCAAAGAAATACTGTGTTATGATGAACATTACGGAGATATGGAGGGACAAATATGAAATGATTGTAATGAATCCCCAAACTGTACTGTGATAATATATGTAAAAATAAAATTCAATGCAATGCTCATGGTAAACAATATAGTACATATCTAATGAAAAGTGTTACTTTCAATTTAACAATATGTAACACAGTTAGTATACTTTTATTTATGCAATTAGCTTGTAGAATGATGATACAAGTAACCAAAAATATTAATTTTGTTAATGATATGCATATATTCATTGAATCTAGCAAATAACTGCATTAGCAGGAATATATAACTATGAGTATTAACTATTTCAAAGACAAGAATCATATATGTAAGCTGACCTTAACGGCAGACTTATATATGTCGATTGTATAACATACACTTAACTGTAAAACCTAATGAAATTAATGAAGTATACCATTGATTAGAATGCCATAATATGAAATAAATGTGGTTGTAGTGTCTAACTTTTCCAGGTACCATAACAAAAATGTATAACATCATGTCCAGTAACAAAACTATCATCTCTCCTGTAGAACACACCAAACTTCTTGGAGCAGAGATTGATAATAACTTGAGATGTAATATTCATATCTCTCAGACTAACTTGAGATTTGATATTCAGATCTCCCAGACTCTCAAGAAAGTACATAAAAATAGGTACCCTCTATAGAAATAGACATTATCTTACCACACATACAAAGTCAACCACATCCCGCACTCACCTAATCTCTACTCTCCTTTATGCTTCCACTATTCTTACCAACCTCAGGAAAGCACTTAGCTAAACTTGACTCCTGCTGTAACAAAATAGCTAGAGTTGCCTCAGACTCTCCATTTAGATCTCACCACTGCACAGCCTTAAGGCAGCTCAACTAGCTGAAACCCCCACAACTCTTAGACTACTGTCAACTCTCTCTGGCTCATAAAATTCTGTATCAACCAGGAAAACTCTAGTAACAGGACTCTCTGCTCCAGTAACAAATTCCTTCTCAAAGCAACTAAAGCTAATAATACAGCAGGGGGATCACTCTTCTCTAATTACAAGTCTAAAATCTGGAACGTTCTACCTAGTAATATACCTACCATCCCTTCCTTACCACAGTTTAGAGATCACTAAAAACTCACCTCAGTAACAAGTAGGCTAAATCCATCACTACATTACACTGCTCATAGACCTTAAGTTGTATTAATGGGCTTAGGACCTAAGATTGTAAATAGGTCAGATGGTATCTTGTTTATATTTTGAACACTTTCAGGGGTAGGGGGTATCCTCTCAAAAAAGCACAAAAAAAAAAGAAGAGGATGATACTCCACAACAAGCGAAGCAAAACCAGATGAATGAAAAGACCTATTATTGAATAGTAAAAAAGCTTTCACGTTGCTTGGAGCGGCTTCATCAGACTTCAACAAAAACACCATAAAACACACATTTGCAAGTCACATATGAGTTACAAAAAAACATCATTCCTTTCCATAAAATATATAAATATATCATAAAAGATCTCATATTAATAAATGAACAGTCTCTGTTAACTGTCCTATTGTGTCATTTTGTAGTACATGCTGGCTAGGGCATTCCTTCATTCTCTCCTATATAGAAACAATAACATTTTATGCAGGATGCTAGATAAATCACATTTCTTGACTTACAATCAGCGTATTCATTAAACTCATATTTAACACCAGTATCTGGATGTATAAAGACATTAGATTTCATTATATATATATATATATATACACTGCAGAGGAGATCTTATTTTAAAGATTTAGTATTATACCATCATCTAACTGTAAAATGTTCCAATGTCTCTTAATAATGTTGACAATAGAAGTATTATTATATCACTAGTCTCCTCTTATCATTATTCCTCACTATAGGTCTCTCATCTATGCTGCCTTGTTTTATATCTCTATTGCAATAGCCTCTATGCCTAAAATCACTTTCTATAGTTTTAATGCATCAGAGAAACCAAATCATCACTAGTTATATTAGAAAAATGTTTCACTTGATTACTCACAATGTTTCTGACTTCTGTGAAGAATAGCATTCTTCCTACATACCTTCCTAAATACTTCTGTTTCTAGAGTATTGTCTTTTTTCCTCAGTGTCACATCTAAAAAATCAATTGTATTTTGTGAATACATTTCAGTCAACCTAAGAAATGTGGTAGTTCCATTGATATATAGAACAAACTCTTTTAGGAGCTCTAGTGTGCCTCCCCAAATTAAAAAAAGATCATCAACAAAACGTTTGTAATATCTTATCTGAGCGTAACACTTTATCTGCTCCTACTCCTTCCATGCCTGCTTCCTCTTCTCAGGTAGAAGCAGCAGTCAGAGTGTGAATACAGTGAACTCTGATGTTTTAAATACAACTACCATGTCAGCACCTGTAGTGAGAAGAAAAACTCCTATGTCAGCAAGTGGAACTGTTTCAGCTGAATCTAATGACACTTAATTGGAGTCCACAAACAACCAGGAAAAGGAAGATATCAGGAGGCCAGTTAGAACTTCAGAAAAAAACTTTCAAAACTGTAACCAGGACTTGATTATTAATCTTTCCAGTCACATGCTTATGGACAATGAAAGAAAGATTTTGAACAAAGGTTTGTCCTTCATTCCCTCTCAGGGACTGATGTAAGTGATTTAATTGTTGATATAAAATGTTTTGTTAGAAATATTGCACTTGGTTTACAGTTTGGCAACAATGTTTTTAATACTGATGATATGTCTTTTAAAAAACCTTCTACTTATATGCCTGCTATACATCCCTTATTGGAAAGTTTTGAAAGAGCTTGCAGTGATGATTTGTTGAAGTTTTTTGAATCTGACAATATAAAACTTGATTTTTACAATATCACCAAGGAAGAGAAGTTAGCCCTCCATGATTTAAAGAACAATACTAGTATAGTCATTCGACAAGCTGATAAAGGGGGAGCTACAGTACTTCTAGATACCGGCTACTACCATGATACTATGTTAGAAATGCTCTCAGACACTACTACTTATAAGAGACTGAGCATGTCAGATCTAGACAAGTTAATAAAAACAGTACATGCAGATTTATATGACATGTTGATGTGTGGGATTATTGATGAAGAACTTTACAAATATTTTTTGATAGAGAAACCTGTGATACCAGTAATTAGAGGTTTACCACCAATAGTATCTGGCAGAGGCTGGTTAACTGAGACAATATCTATTTTGAATCTACTAGATCTATATTAAACAGTTCTTAGAAACACTAGCACCTTTCAATGAGAACAATATTCTAGAAACTACAGATTATATCATACCCAATGATGTAGGGATAGATTTCTTAAGGTTATATTTGTTAAACAAAGGACTTAGCAACAATCAAGTTATTAAACTCACAATGCTGTTAGAAATGGTTCTTTGTCACAATGTTTTTACCTTTAACAATGAATACTTCCTTTAATTAAAAACTCTTATGCTAACCTTGTGTTAGCATAGATATTACAAATGTTTTCTTGATGATCTTTTGAGCTCCTAAAAGAGTTTGTTCTATATATCAATGGAACTACCACATTTCTTAGGTTGACTGAAATGTATTCACAAAATACAATTGATTTTTTAGATGTGACACTGAGGAAAGACAATACTCTAGAAACAGAAGTATTTAGGAAGGTATGTAGGAAGAATGCTATTCTTCACAGAAGTAGCATGCACCCCCCCCCATATACACAGAAACATTGTGAGTAATCAAGTGAAATGTTTTTCTAATATAACTAGTGATGATTTGGTTTTCACTGATGCATTGAAAACTATAGAAAGTGATTTTAGGCATAGAGGCTATTGCAAAGACTAACAGAACCAAAGAAAGGATAGAGCATCTGTAAGATGCTATACATAGAGAGAATGAAGGGAATTCCCCAGCCAAGCAAGCATACAACAAAAATGACCCACACATGCCTTTAGATTTTAGTAATAGGACAGTAGACTGAGAGAAGAAACTTGATTGGTAATAATAGACAAGAAAAAGCTGAGAAAAAAAATGGATTTATGCTATCTCTGCATATAAGGTCATGGTCTCAATGATAAATTTTCATTGAGAAACATTTTATTTTTACCATTCATTTATTAATATGAGATCTTTATGATATATTTATATATTTTTATGGAAAGGAAATGATGTTTTGAAGCCCAAGCAACGTGGAAAGCTTTTACTTATTCTATTTTATAGTGGTAGTATTGTCACAGTAAACACTGTTGTTACGAGGCTAGAAAGTTCTGTCTGTTCTACTTGGTTGTTGAGATATTTAGAAAAATGTGAAAATTATATCTGTATAAATTAATATCATACAAATTTTAAAACCTTTTACAGAGCATAGTTTTGGAATTATTGATGCAAATATGAACAAGCAATATTTGACCTGTGTCCAGTGGTAACAAATGTAAAATAAAATAAATAAATATATAATCTAGTCTCAGTGCATCGCCACCACAGTTTAGGAAACCAAACAGCTGCAGAAACAACTGAATACTGTTTAAAAATATATATATATATATATATATATATATATATATATATATATATAAGCTGTAAAATGTATATATATATATATATATATATATATATATATATATATATATATAGAAATGTACTTCATAAACATTACATACTTAACCTAAAATATTTTTTAACTTTAAGATACTGGATATACTAATAGCTTCATTAATCCCTGGGTACATAGTGGCGTCAAGTCTCAACTGCCATCTTAATTCACTAACATCTAAATGTACATAAAGGCATTTACCCTGTGGGTCTTTTTGTAAGTGTTGGATAACCAAAAATTTGAAGGTATGCTCCTTACATTCATTTAAATGTTTAGCTAGTGCATTTCTCTGCCTGCCATGCCAGATATCTAATAGGTGCTCGCTTATCCAATTTTTAAAACCTACTAGTTTTGCCTATATAAAATATAGGACAATCCAGGCATTTAGCAACAAATACAATGTTCTGAGTGTTACAGTTGTAGTGATCATCAATCATTATGGTTTTTCCATTAAGGACAAATGTGTCACCTGTTTCCAATATGTGTGGACAAAAACTACATCTTTTACATTTAAAATTGCCTTTACTTCAATTACTGACATTCTCACTATTGTGTTTGCCCTTTTCCATGATATTTTTAAAAGACATATCTTTTTTATATATTATTTTTGGTCTCTTCGATCAAATTGTAGTATATCCCAGTTGTTAAAAATTATTTCAACCACTTTCCATGCATCTTGGTTAAAAATTGTTATGAAGCCAATATTAACATTTTTGACCATATTATGTTGCTCCGGAAAATTAGTCACATTAACAACACTGTTGCCATTGTTCAAAATTGGCTTATATGTACCATTATGATGTTTGTGTATAATCTCCTTACTAATGTCATCTAATAGTTCTTGAGGGTACCCTCTAGCTTTGAACATTTTCAAAATTAATTTAATTTCATCCAAGAAAGTGGTATCCGAACTCACAATTTTGGTGGCCTGTTCCAACTGTCCCTTTACTATAGACTTTTTTTGAAAATAGGAATGTGCACTAGTGAATTCTAAGTATGAATTTGAAAAAGTTGGTTTTCTGTATATTCCAGATTCCAATTTATTCTCATCAGTAATAGTTAAATTTACATCTAAGTAGGAAACAGTATCTTTACTATGCTTATAAGTAAATTTGAGAAACTCACTGTGTGATTTGTATAATCATAAAATTGGCCTAATTCATACTCACTGCCCTTCCATATAATGAAAAGGTCATCCAAAAATCCTGTGTAATACAAAATATTAATTTGATATTCACCTTGTACTGTTGTTCCCAGAAGGACATAACATAATTTGCAAAGACGGGGGCACAAGCAGCACCCATTGCTACCCCTGTCATTTGCTTGTAGTACTGTCCTTTGAAGTATAAATAATTATTTTGTAAGACCACTTCTATTAATGTTACATATGTATTGATGTTGTCCTGATCATATACTCCAGTTTTTTTGTAATTGGGTCTCCAGCCAAACAAGCCCTTCCTCATGAGATATTACAGTGAAGAGACTAACGACATCTGTGGTAACCATGATAACATCTCTGTCTAATCTTATCTTGCCTACCTTTTCCAAAAATTGCCATGAGTCCTTGCTGATATATGGGAAGGCTGTTAAACTTACCTGCAATTTTTGATCCAAATATTTACTTATGAAACAGGTTTTGGAATGTTTTCTACAATTGGTCTAAATTGTGGATTCCTCAGTCCTTTATGGACCTTGGGTATAACAAATATGTTAGGTATCATGGGGTGTTTGTTGCACATGAATGTGTGTTCATCCTCAGTGATTTGCCCTTGATATAACATATCAAGTAATAAATCAATTTTTTTATATGTTATGTGTATTTCATTAAGGGAACTATCTGAATAGGTCCAATCCATCAATAAGGCACTCATCCCATTCAGATAATCAGCTTTGTTCATTATAACAACCCCGTTACCCTTATATTTCTTTTGTATTTGGTCTTTTTCCAGCATCAGTGTCTTCAACAATGAATCCTTTTTTGTATTATATGGTCAAATTACTTGATTTAGTTCGACTATCATACCATCCATTGAACAGTCTGGGTTTATTTCCTTATGTATTGACTGATGTGATTTTGTTGCAGTTAATGGAATTCTCAAATGTTTTTCCAACACAACAGTACAAAACACTGATTTCTGGTGCACAATGTAATGTCTTTGTTGTCTAATATTTTATTCTAATTTGCTGTAACTTTCCTCCTAAGAAACAAGCATCTCTTAAGTTCATGACAACATTCACCATCTGCAGTCAAAAAAAGAAAAAACACCATGGCTTCCTCATCCTCTCAATCTGTTGTAATGGATTGGTAGGTGCAGATGACATCATTTCAGTTGTTTTCATGTGGAGAAGAAAAGCCAACTTTAATGCTTTCTATTTTCACCTTCATCAACTGGCTCTTTACTCTATTCCTTATTTTCAGTCAGAGTGGTATCATCAGCATGTTTGAGGTTAATATTTCTCCTGGCAATTTTGATTCCAGCATCTGATTCGTTTACCCCATCATTTTGAATTATACAGTCAGCACTTAAATTAAATAAGCTAGATAAAAATATACAGCCTTGTCATAGTCCTTTCCTAATCTAAAACTAGTCATCTACAACATACTTGGGTCTAATTGTTGTTTCATGGCCAATATACAGTATACAGATTCCTCATGAGGTAAATAATGTGACGCAGTATCCCCATTTCTCTAATAACTTGACACAGCTTGTAATAGTCTACACAGTCAAAGACTTTAAAATAGCAAAAGTAAATATTTTTTTTCTGGAGATCCCTTGTTTTCCCTATTACTTTGTGGATGTTGGCAATTTGATCTCTGGTGTCTCATCTCCTAAAACCAGCTTAAGCACTGGGCAGATGTTCTTCGTGTTTCACTGTTGCAGTCCTCACATATGGGTTATCCATCTCCCGGTAGCACTCATTTGGCTCGAATACCAGAGTACTTGGTATATGACGTCGGCTGCCGCCGGTTGTAAAACTGATGTCAGTATGTCAGGTATAAAAGGAGGCAGCCGATGCCATTTCCTCAGTCTTTCTTGCCATGGAGCCCAAAGCAGATGCAATTCGCACTAATGCTGGTTGGCCGTTTACCTTCGTTTCGCTTTCCGACTACCAAGTTGAAGACTCCTTCAGATAAGTACCCCATTGGGGATCCTCTTTTCTTGCTTTAACGAATGTCAGATAAAGTTAATAACTGTCTTGCCTGTGGAAAACAGATTCCACACTGTGATTTCCATTCCTATTGAATAACTTGTTTGGGCCTTGAGCACGACGTCCCTAACTGCGATCTCTGTGTTTCCTTTAACCCACGTACCATACGCCGTAGAGCTAAGATTTTGTATAAGCATTTCGGAGTCTGGCCTAAGTTCGTCGGTATGGCATCTTCTGGTCTCCTGACTTCGGATATTCCTAGGAAACACAAAGACAAGGACTGCGACAGGCCTAGGGTTAAATCTACTGATGATGCACCAGTGAAATTGGTCATCACACAGCGGTAGTCAGTGAGGCGCTTTCGCAGCCCCTGCAGTCCACAAATTTTCAGCCACAAGCCTCTGCCGAGACCTTTATGGAGTCCTCCGTTCCGCAAGCTGCTATTTCATCTTCAGACCCTCTACCTGTTGCCACCTCAGATGGGCCCGGAGCCACTTTGTGGGCAATGGCTTCTGACACCTCTTCTTTTTGGCATGAGACCAGAACCAGACCGACTACCTTAGCTCAGACTTCTGCAGTTGCTAGGCCTCCCGAGTCCCTCCAGATTGCTAGTAAACCTTCCAGCCGCAAACCTACTCACAAGCAGGCATTGGCCTCCCCTCCTGTACCTCAGTCCCAGTTGGTAAAGATGGCTGGTGATCTTCTTTCCCTGATTAGGGGCTCCCCCCCCCTTCAAAGAGGGCTAGGGAATTTTCTCCTGATGTTTTGTCTGTCTCACATTCTGAGATTTCCAGTATGTCTGCTGGTGAAGAAGGAAATTCTCAAATTTTTTCTGGCTTTGAGGATTCTGATGCTGAGGACTCTATCCCTTCTGCCTCCCCTCCAGAAGATTTTTCCTTTGGGGATACTTTGAATACTCTTAAGGAGCATTTCAAATGGGAATGTCAGGATTTTCCACAGTCTAAGAAAAGAATCAGGGAATTTTTAGATTTGCCTCAGCATAAGCCTCTGGCTATACCTCCAGTTTTGGAAGTTGTGGATGATGTTTTCATGGAAAATTCTTTAACTCCTAATTCTGTTCCTCCTGCCCCCAGAAAACCAGATAGATATTACAGGGTTCCTGAATCTCATCAATTCCTTTTTAGAAACCCTACTGCTGATCCAGAAATTATTTCTCAAGGCCCCACGGGTGTTAAGGCTGCTATTGCTAGAAACCCTGTGCCTTCTAATAAGGAATCTAGGGCCTTGGACAGGTGGGGTAAAAAAGTCTATACTTCTGCAACTCTTGCCATTAGATCCGTGAATTGTCTTTTTCACATGCTTAAGTATCAGCAGCATACTTTGGAGGCTATTAAGGCTAAACCTGGAGATATTCCTTCCATGACAGAAAACAAAAATTTACAAGACTTACTGAATTCTGCCACTTTAATTAACAAGCATTCACTTCATTGTGGTTTTGACACTTTGGAGGCTTCTTGCAGAGCAGCAGCCACTGGTTCCGTAATTAGAAGGCATGCTTGGCTCAGGGAGCAGCCTCTTTCTGAACCTGTTAAGTCTAAATTGCTGGATGTTCCTTTGCACAAGGACACTCTTTTCGGTAATAAGGCTGAGGAGGTACTGAAAATGTTGGAGGATAAGGCAAAATCTATACAAGCTGTAAAAGATTTCCTTCAGGTTCAGCCTCCTCGGTTTAGTAGGCATTATCCTTCTAAAAAGTGGTCTTTCCCTGATCCTGGCAAGCAGGGTTGCTCTAGGCCTAAGGGTTTCAGATCTTCCAGAGGGCAGGCTTCTGCTCCTCAAAGGGCTAAACAATGGCATTCTTCTTCTGCTAAATCAGGGAGTTCTAAGCCAGCTTCCAAAAGCAAGCATTCTCAATGACTCTGGCCTTCTTGTACCTACCTCTGCAGACCCTGGGTTTCCTTTTGGGAGGGGAGGTTAGCCAGGTTCACAGAGGTATGGTCTACCATCATGGACAACAAATGGGTGCTCAATATAGTAAACCAAGGTTACAAGTTTTACTTTCACATCTTCTCTGTTTTACAAGGATACCCAGACATACCCAGAACTCTCAGGGCAGAGGTACAAACTCAAATTTCTTCTCTACTGACTATGGGGGCCATAGAGCCAGTTCTTGCAAATCAGGCAGGCCTAGGTTTTTATTCAAGGCTTTTTCTGGTACCCAAGAAAGGGGGCACCTGGCACCCTATTCTGGATCTGTCCATTCTAAACACTTTTCTAGTGATTCCCAAATTCAAGATGCTCATCCTTCAACAATTACTACCAATGCTGGGCAAGGATTCATGGCTGGTAACTTTGGATCTCAAGGAGGCTTATCTGCACACCCCAGTAGGGGAAAGTTGCAGGCAGTTCCTTCACTTCAGGGCTGGGGAGCAACACTTTCAATTCTCTGCATTGCCCTTTTGGCTTATCTACTGCTCCCAGAGTTTTTACGAAGTGCCTGGCTCCAGCCATCACTTTTTGCAGGCAGAGAAACATTCACATTTATCCTTACCTGGACAACTGTCTCATTCAAGCAAACTCCCCAGAACAATTAGAAAAGGATTTGGATTTCGTGAAGAACATTCTCACCTCTTTGGGTTACACTCTCAACAAAAATAAGTCAAAGTTGGTTCCTTCAAGGGAGATTGTTTTCCTGGGAGTGAGTCTGAATACAGCCACCCAGATGGTATTCTTCCCTCAACAGAAGCAAGAAGATCTTTCCGCTTACTTCATGAACTTGGCAAGCATGACCCAGCTCTCTGCAAGGCAATTTCTGCAAGCAGTGGGGCTCATGGCTTCATGTATTTTGATGATCCCATATGCAAGGCTGCATATGAGAAAACTTCAATGGTATCGCAAGAATCTTTGGTGTCAACACACTCAGGACTTAAACTTGATGCTTCCCCTGATTCCCTGTCTACAAATGGAGTTCCTCTGGTGGGCGACAGCCTGTTCTCAGAACAAGGGTCTGCCTTTCCGCCCACCACCTGCCAGCCAGACTCTCACCACAGATGCCTCAGATGTTGCATGGGGGGCTCATCTGGAGGGCAGGGACATACAGGGGACTTGGAGCACCCAGAAGATTCATCTGCACATAAACTTATATGAATTGATGGCAGTGCAGCAGGCCTTGCTGGCTTTCAAGGACCTACTCTACCCTGGGACTCTGCTAATCAGGACAGACAATACAACAGTCATGTAGTACATCAACAAGCAAGATGGGACTCACTCTTACCCCTTTTGCAGACAAAGCATGAGACTATGGTCCATAGCAGCATCCATGGGCTTATATCTAATAGCCCACTATCTTCCTGGGAGGCTAAACTCTTTGGCGGATCATTTGAACAGGCATGTTCTGGATCTTCATGAGTGGCAGCTGAACAAAGACATTTTCCATTGCATCATTCATCACTGGGACACCCCACAAGTGGATCTTTTCTCCTCTCACACCAATAATCTCCTTCCAACCTTCTGCACCAGGGAGTTTCACAACAAAGCTTGGAGGGTAGATGCGTTGTCCTTCCCATGGACACATCTCTCAGTTTATGCATTCCCTCCTCTGCCTCTTCTTCCCAGAGTGTTGCTAAAGATAAGGGATGAAAAACCAAAGGCTATTCTGATAGCACCAGATTGGCCCAGGCAGCAATGGTATCCCCTCCTTCGCAGCCTTTCCCAGGCTCAACCTTGGCATCTTCCCCTGGTACAAGATCTGTTGGTTCAGGGAGGGAGGAAAGTTCCTTCATCCTCATCTTCAAACTCTGCATTTAACTGCCTGGCTAATACCTTAAATCTTTCCCAACAGGTGGTTGAAGTTCTTCATGAGGCCAGGAGGTATAGCACAAGAAAATCCTATGCAGATAAATGGAAGAGATTTTGCTCTTAGATGCAGGCTAAAGGAGAAGACTCTTCTCATCCTTCTATTCTTGACTAGAAGACTCTTCTCATCTTTCGTTCCTTCTCATTCTTGCTTTCTCTTCTCTCTTTCCTTTCTCCTCATTCTTGACTAGAAAGCTCTTTCTCATCCTTCCTTCCCTCATTCTTGACAGAAGACTCTCCTCATCCTTCTCGTCCCTTCATCTTGACTAGAAGATTTCTCTTCCTCCCTCGTTCCCTCATTCTTGACTAGAAGACTCTTCTCATCCTTCTCGTTCCCTCATTCTTGACTAGAAGACTCTTCTCATCCTTCTCTTTCACTCATTCTTGACTACCTAGCAGGATTGCTTAATGATTAATGATGGACTTTCTTTTTCTTCAATTAAAATTCACGCTTCAGCAATTTTGGCTCATTGTTCTTTTGAGCAACCCGTTTTTTTCTCACCCCTTGATGAAACAGTTCCTGAGGGGAGCTACTAATCTTAGACCTCCCAGAAGAGCTCCCACTCCTGCTTCAGATCTTAATTTTGTCCTGGAAAAGCTTACTCGGCCTCCCTTTGAACCAGCTGCCTCTGCAGATTTGAAGTTTCTATCCTGGAAGACTGCTTTCCTTTTAGCTATTACTTCAGCTAGAAGGGTATCTGAGCTGCAAGCCTTAATGGCAGTAGAACCTTTCATTATTTTTCACTCAGATCGGGTTTCTCTGAGAACCAATCCCTCCTTTATGCCTAAGGTAGTTTCCAGTTTAACCCTTAACCAGTCTATTCACCAGCCTACATTTTTCAACAATCCCCAAAACAAAGGGGAAAAGATTCTACACTCTCTTGATGTGCATAGACAGCTGAGATTAGACAGGACCAAATCCTTTTGAAAATCTGAACAGTTATTGGTTAGTTTTGCTGTCCTGGTTTCCCACCCTCCATTACCCCTTTTTCCTAAGGCACAGACTATGGATTTTTATTTTTTGTATGACATGTGTCCAAGGTGCTACCATTCCTGGATTAGCCTTCTTTTGGGGGCTCCTGACAGTCAAGGCAAGAAAAACTGAGGAAATGGCGTTGGCTGCCTCCTTTTATGTCTGACGTACTGACATCAGTTTTACAACCGGTGGCAGCCAACGTCACATACCAAGAACTCTGGTATTCGGGCAGACTGAGGGCTATCGGGAGCTGGATAACCCATATGTGAGGATTGCAGCAGTGAATACACTCGAACATCTACATTTATGGTAAGTGTACACAACTGTACTTTTTCCATATACTACTGGCATATAACTTACATGATCTTAAATATTATCGTACTGTTATGTGAAATAAGTGCAAATACTTTTTTTAAAAGGTGAAAGCCTCCAAAAAAAGTATTTGCACTTATTTCACATAGATAAGGATTTTTCTTATCAAATTTATATCACAATGATATAGTAAATCTATTATGCTATTGGTTTGTCACAATGAATTAGGGTATTTGAGATTTTTTTACATAACTTATGAACATTTATGAATATATGGGGTACTGTTAAATGCTGAAATTCTTAGATTAACCTGGGGATGCAGTTTTATTTTAGGTAAGACAATCTTAGGACCAGGATAGGTGTACTTTTTTTTAGTATTTTGATAATTTCATTAAAATAGGAATCATGATGGGAAGAGACCTGTGCCCTGACCTACATCAGTGTCCATCAGATACTAACACTGGTTCAGAAGACTTCTCTGACAGAAAATATCTGCCCTGCTAGTTTTTTGTAGTCACTGCTGCAGGAGAAGAGTTAAATGGGTCATACACTTGGATAAGGACTATTAAGAGTTAGAAGACTCAGGCTTCTCTGCTTTCAGTACATTTGGTTGGAAAACGTAGATCCAGACCTTTAATGCCACCAGTGCTGATGTAGGTGCCTCCCTGAATTTAATCTTAGGATCCATCAGTTAAAACTACCAAGGCACTGATAGAACCAGCTTCTGTTCCTTGGCCTTGGAAGACATTATAACAGGTACTTTTGTGTCTTTTCTTTTTGAAGTGTTTTCCACCATGCCCTTCATGAGCTGAAGATAAGGAGGGGGCAGCCCTGAATGGATGATGAAGCTGCTTCTCCCATGTCTCATTAACTTTCAAATGTTTGAAGACTCAGCTGGCTTAAAAATTTGATTGAAGTTTCAACCTAGCAAGGAAGTTATGAGAAACATAATATGCAGGGAAGGAAGCCCCACCCCCCATCCTTACATATGGGCAGTTTTCTCCCTAAACCCTCTGTTATTGAAATATGCTAATTCCACATTTGCACAACCGAAGAGAAAAAAGCAACATACATCACACTACTGCCAGTGCAGAAACAGAAAACACACCATCAGTGGTTCTTGTTAGTAAACACTTATCACTCAGTAGAAAATCAGCAAGGTAAAAATGCCAGGTTGAAACCTTGACCACATAAGGCTCATTGACCAGTAGAGTAATATATTAGACTTTACTTTTGATGACGTGCATCCTATCCTGCATGAGCTTTTTAACTTTTTCAGATTTTGAAGATTCAGTGAGAAACTCTTTATTCCATTTTTTTTCTCCAATGATCTCAGACTTTTTGGTACTTATGTATTATCGCAACCAGATTTCTGACAGAAGAAACAGCTCTTTCCTCCCACTTTCCCAAGCTGTACAGCCATTACTCCTGTTCAAACAGTGATAGCGATAATAAGTACCACTTGTAGAGGGCAATTTATGATGACCACGACGTCTCGGGCTGTCGCTTTTGCGCTACTTTCAATAAACGCACTATTAAGCGTCGGGCGGAGTTCGCCCAACATTATTTTGGTAAAGCCTTTGATTATAAAATGTCGTCGGATACTCCGACTACCGTTTTGTCCAAAAAACTAAAGGACAAGGACCGACACGCGAGGTCCGCGGTCTCCACCGACACCACGCCAAAACCGGCTGCACGTGGTCCGGTTCTCAGCGAGACGCCTATGCAGTCCCTGACTACCGACGACACTTCGTTGGTGGTGTCTTCTGTACCTGAGACCGCTGATACCTCAGCCCTAACTCAGACTACAACCACCGAAACCACTGTGAGTGTTGAGCCTCCTAATGTGGACAGGTCCACTTCCACCCTGGGTGTATTTAGACCCTCTTCTTCCTTTTCCATTAAGGCCTTCACTAAGTCCAAATCAGCCATGCATCCCAAGAAGCCTGTTGCACAGGGTCCATCCCCAGGCCCCATGCCTAAAAAGCAGATGCTTAAAATGTCTGAGGATTTAATTTCCTATATCAGGGGTTCCCAACCCCCTCCAGACAAGAGACCCAGAGTGGAGGAAGACTCTCCCTCTTCTGAACAGGGCTCCATTTTCTCAGAACATTCTGATGTGGAGGAACACTCGTACTCCCCTTATGAAGATTCTGATGCAAAACAGTCCATTCCTTCTGTATCTCCCCCAGAGAATTTTTCTTTTGGGGAAACCTTGCACACCTTGAGGGAGCACTTCCATTGGGAAGGCCAAGACTTTTCTGATTCCAAGAAAAGGCTTAGGGAATTTCTTTTGTTACCTCAACACAGACCTCTGGCTATTCCTCCTGTCCTGGACATACTTGATGATGTTTACTCGGAGGCTTGTCTCAATCCGGATTCCCCTGCCTCCTGCACCAGTCAAACCTGATAGATATTACAGAGTCCCTAACTCTCACCAATTTCTTTTAAAAAGCCATAATGCTGACCCTGAGACCATTTCTCAAGGCCCCAAGGGAATGAAGGCCTCTACTGCCAAGAATCCACTACCTTCCGAAAGGGAATCTAGATCCTTAGAAAGGTGGGGGAAAAAGGTATACACCTCGACCACCCTAGCCATGAGGGCCTTAAATTGTCAGTTCCATATGCTTAAATATCAGCAGTTTCTGTTATCTCAATTAAGAAACAAAATATCTCAACCTGAACAACCAGATTTGAAGGAATTGCAGGATATGATACATAGTGCAGAACAAGTGGTTAAACACAACTTACAATGTGGTTATGATGCCTTAGAGGCCTCAAGTAGAGCCGCTACTACAGGAGCAGTCATTCGTAGACATGCCTGGCTTAGAGAACAAAGCTTGCCTGATCATGTTAAAGCTAAACTACTAGATGCTCCTTTACAAAAGGATGTGCTATTTGGTACTAATGCTGAGGAGATACTATGCAAAATGGAAGAAAAAGCTAAATGTATGCAAACTGTCAAGGCTTTTCTACAGGTACAGCCACCTCGTTTTAGTAGAAATTGGCCTACAAAAAACTGGTCCTTTCCAGCCACAGACAAACCCCAAAGAGGTAGATACAGGCGCTCAAGGGTCAGAGGACAATCTCAAGGATCATATAGAGGCAGGCAATGGCCAACTCAAGCACCAAGAGGTGGCGAAGACAGTGCACAACAATACAGAAAGCAAACCCAATGACTTCCCCTTTTCATGCCAAGCAAATCTCAGCTGGCAGCTCCTTGGGAGGAAAGCTGGCACTATTTTCAGAAATTGGCATATTATCACAACAGGCAACTGGATGCTGGGCATAATAAAGAGAGGCTACAGCTTTCATTTTCACACTCTTCCAAAATGAGAGGCATGCCAAACCTGCCACACAATCAAAGGGCAGAGGCACAAATACAAATTACAAAACTCATGGACATGAAAGCCATTCAAGAGGTTCCGACTCACGAACAAGGCCAAGGTTTTATTCCAGACTTTTCTGGTACCAAGAAAAGGAACCGACTGGAGACCCATTTTGGACTTATCCATCCTAAATACATTTCTACTCGTACCAAAATTCAAGATGCTCACATTACAGCAGCTTCTTCCCATGCTGGGCAAGGAGTTTTGGATGGTAACATTGGACCTCAAGGAGGCATACCTGCATGTCCCAGTCAGACAAAGCTGCAGAAGATACCTCAGATTTCTTGCAGGTTCAATCCACTATCAATTCTCTGCATTGCCCTTTGGCTTATCTACTGCGCCCAGAGTATTCACAAAATGCCTGGCATCAGTAATTGCCTACTGCAGACTTCAAGGGATACAAATTTACCCTTATTTGGATGACTGCCTGATCCAAGTGGACAGCAAGCACACTCTTCTGGAACATCTGGCTTATGCAACACGGTTACTGAATTCTCTGGGATACACAATCAGCAAAGAGAAATCCAGGCTAATACCATCTCAGAAAATAACTTTCCTGGGTGCCAACTTGGACACAAACACCCAGATGGCCTATCTTGTGCCAGAAAAACAAGGGCAACTAACTCAGTAGTTCAAAACACTAGCAAATTGTACCAGGCTTACTGCAAGGAAAATCCTGCAGGCTCTGGGCTTCATGGCATCTTGCATTCTTTTAATCCCATGTGCAAAGTTGCATATGAGAAAACTTCAATGGTACCTAAAAAGCCTATGGTCTCAACACAGCCACAATTTGGAAACAATAATACCAATAATTCCATGTTTGCAAAAGGAATTTCTATGGTGGGCCCAAGCATGTCAAACAAACACAGGTCTCCCATTCTGCAAGCCTCAAGCAAATCAAGTCATCACAACAGACGCCACAGATTACGCCTGGGGGGCGCACATGACAGGCAGGTGCATTCAGGGCAAATGGTCCCAAAAGGAAAAGCACCTTCACATCACTCAAAAAGAAATGCTAGCAGTGATAAATGCAATTACAGCATTCAAGGACCTCCTGCATCCAGGGCAATTATTGATAAAAACAGACAACACCACAGTAATGTGGTACATAAACAAACAAGGAGGAACGCATTCATATCCCCTGTGCAGACTAGCCATGACACTTTGGAACTTGGCTCTGGAATGGCAAATCGAACTTCAAGCACAGTACTTGCCAGGTTTGGAAAACACGCTGGCAGACAATCTAAGCAGAAATATGACAGATCCACACGAATGGAAGCTGCATCCACAGGTGTTTACAAAGATAATCCAAGCATGGGGAAAGCCAGACATAGATCTCTTCGCCTCCCACAGGAACCATCAACTGGAAAAGTTTTGTTCAAGGACTTTTCATCCAAAGGCCTGGAGGGTGGATGCCCTTTCATTCAGTTGGACAGCATGGACAGTGTACACTTTCCCACCTCTGCCTCTTCTACCCAAGGTGCTCTTGAAAGCAAGAGCAGACAGACCGAAGATGATACTGATTGCTCCAGACTGGCCAAGACAGCACTGGTACCCACTCCTAATGAGCCTAACACATACTCCTCCCTGGCCTCTACCTCTAATGCCTTTTCTGCTAACTCAGCACAGCTACAAAACTCTTCACAGTCAGCTGAAAACACTCAATCTTGCTGCATGGAAAATTCCTTAACACCACAGCAGACCCTACTCTCCAAAGAGGTTCAGGATGTCATTCTGGAGGCCAAAAGGCCATCTACTAGGAAGACTTACTTCGCAAAATGGAAACGGTTTTGCTCTTGAAATGAGAAAAAAGGCCAGGACCCTAGAAAACTGAATTTGCCTCAGGTATTATAGTATCTAGCTGAGCTGCTGAACAGTGGACTTTCATTTTCCTCCATAAAAATCCATGCCTCAGCCATTTCTGCAGAATTCAACATGGATCCACCGTTATTCTCTCACCCACTTTTAAGACAATTCCTCAGAGGGGCTAAGAATATAAGACCACCAAGGAAACAACCAGTGCCAGCCTGGGATCTTAATTACATTCTAGAAAAATTAACATTGCCTCCCTTTGAACCAGCTGCCTCAACAGATTTGCAATATTTGTCCTGGAAAACAGCTTTCCTTCTGGCCATTACCTCAGCTCGTAGGGTTTCTGAACTACAAGCCCTCATGGCTGTGCAGCCCTTTCTTATCTTCCATCAGGACAGGGTTTCCCTTCGAACCAACCCGTCATTTATGCCTAAAGTGGTATCCAGGGTAGCTTTAAATCAAGCCATACACTTACCTACCTTTTACCCTAATCCTCAAAACAAAGGAGAAAGGCTGCTACATTCCTTAGACATCCATAGACAGCTACGTTATTATTTGGGCAGAACAAAGCCTTTCAGGAAATCACAACAACTTTTTGTGTCTTATGCTGTAGGAACTCAAGGGAAGCCTGTTACCAAACAGGCAATCTCTAAATGGATAGGCCACTGCATATGATTTTGTTACTCCTATCATGGGAAATCTGTCCCTGTAGGCATCAGACCACACTCCACCAGGGCCACAGCTACCTCTACAGCCTTCCTCAGGGGAGTTCCTACCAAAGATATCTTGGAGGCAGCCACTTGGAGTTCTGTACATACCTTCACAAGACACTACCACCTGCCTTTATATTCCAAAACTAGAGCAGGCTTTGCTACTGCTGTGTTGCAGGGCATTCTGGCTCACCCCAGTTCTACCTAGTGCCTACCACCCTGTGCGTAGCTTTGGGATTCTACCCATATGTGATTACTGCAGCTGTATGCACGATGAACATAGTACAGTTTTGTACCTACCATAAATGTAGATGTTCGAGTGCTAATACAGCTGCAGTACAGGTTTCTCTCCCTCCTTCCCCTCTAGGTATAGGACTAGTGGCTAACACCTCCTCATACAACTTATTTTGGGTTATCCTCATATGGTGTATTTGCTTGCAACTACTGTTTTTTGATAACATTGCATTGCTTGTATATATTATATATATATATATATATATATATATATATATATATATATATATATATATAATTTATCTATTGCCTTCCTTTTGGGGTCACCTGACATCTGGGGCAAGAAAGACTGGAGAACATGGCGTCGGCTGTTACTTATATACCCCTGTCACACTGACATCAGGGAAGAAGGCGACAACAACCGACGCCGGAACAAGACTTTGGAATTCGGCCGACCGAGGATCCGCCTGACGGCAGAGAACCCATATGTGATTACTGCAGCTGTATTAGCACTCGAACATCTACATTTATGGTAGGTACAAAACTGTACTTTATATCTCTTATTGGGGGTGTGGGAATGTGCCATCCCTTTAAGTACTACCCCTTTGGGGAGGGGGAGGCAAGTTTTAATGGAAAAAAAAAATCCTGAAATGTTAAATCGCTGCTACTTGTTACACTGGAATTAACTAAAGAGTATGTTGTAATAGCAGTAGATCCACATGACAGTGTTTTTTTGCCAGTACCTACTTCCATGACATAATGCAAATCACTGTGCAGCCATTACATTGCTAACAGTTTTTCACATGTACCTTAAAGTGTTTTCACAATTCAGAGTCATTACATATTAATAGCAGTAATAGCAAGTGAAAGGCAGTTGACTGAGAAGCAGAACAAGGACTCTAACACGTTCAGGCTGTGCCAGCCACTCGACTTGTTATCAATCACTGCTGTGACTGAAAGACAGACAGTGGCATAGCTGTCGGTCATCTATAATTTCGCAGAAAGTCCACAATTTTTGTGTCATATTTTTGCTCTGTGTGTCACAAAAATGTTTTCTGATAACTTACTGAGAAATGCCGACAGCCAATAATGACAGACATTATGGTTTCATACTGCTTATTGTTCAGAAAGTGCAAGTTGATATCAGAGTACGTCTATTAACTTTTGACTGATTTACAGTAATATGCATCATACACAATGTGAGAGACTTATTATTACTAGTTCAGACACCCCATTTTAAGGTTAACAAATATTTTCGGCAAAACATAACAAATTATTGCAGCTATAAAATCTGGTTGCAATGATATGCAAGTACCGACTTTTCTCTTTCAGAAAAAAAAAAGCTACAGCATTTAGCATTTTGTCTCCAAAGTTAAGTAGCCTGTTTGAACTTTCCACATTCTAATAGGTATTGACATTGTAATCTTAGACCAAACAGGACAGACAACAGATATGGAATTCCTTACAAATTATTTGCCACAATCATACTAGGTGATATATTTAGCACAAGAATACGTATGAAGGACATGGAGGAAAATACTTCAAAAAGAAAAGAAAGAAAACACAGAAAAGAAGAAACATATCAATTGTGCAACATAAATTATCTTCTGGCGAGTGGGAGATATGTGAAATTCAACGTGACTAGAAGAATGGAAGACAATGTGCTCCAACTCTGGATATATGAGAGAACCATGTGCATAACAACATCACAGTGCCTATGAGCTTGAGACGTTTGTTATCCACAGGAAGGAAACCACTGCTTTTACAACTTCTGGTTGAGAGATTATGCAGGAGGTGAGAAATATTTATATATTATGATCTCCTTTTACAGTGCCTGAAAACAAAGAAGATACTGATATACTCACCGAAGTGTTGCAACATGCAAGTGAAGACTGCATCCTGTATCCTCAGTACAAATGAATGTAATATTACTAGTCACTGAAGACTGCTAGAAATCACTTGTAGATAGCGTACAGAGGAATGCCGAAACCTGGTCATCAGTGGAGTAGCCCAGTCACGGAAACACATGCAAACAGATATAAAGGTACTCACAGACAGGAGGATACATATACAGAGGTATGAAAATACACATACATATGAGGGTACTGTTGGAGTTCAGTTCACTGAAAGCAAAATCTATGGTATATTTAGTGAAAAACTCATTCTGATGACAGTACATTTCCTCAAAACAAATTTCACTGAAACTTGTGTAATGATAAAGAAAATGGCTGTTTGTGTGATTTTGCGTCACAGGAATTACAATATAAAGGCTGGTCAGTATTGGTATCTTGTTAATACCCACTGTTATGTTGTGCCACCATCTCTAGAAGTTTATGTATGTGAACCAGCAGTGATTTAGTGGGTGAGAAGAATTATTTTTTCTCCATGATTGTAAAACTGTGAAGTTAGTATATTTATGTTAGGGTGTGTGTGTGTGTGTGTGTGTGTGTGTGTGTGTGTGTGTGTGTGTGTGGAGGGGGGGCAGGGGAGCTTGTCCTCAGCAAAAAAAAAAAAAAAACACTTTTGTGGGTATAATTTGTCTATATGAAAATTTTCAATGGAGTATATTTCAATAAAATGTAATTTTTAATGCAATTACTTTCCAATAAAAAATGTGCCACAGTTTTTGCTTTCAATTAAGTGAGCTTTAAACAAAATTAAATATAATCAAACATACAAATTAGGTTGCTTGCAGCAAGGTTGAACAAATAAACCAAACAAGTCAGTTATACTTGGGGAAATAGGCTCAATAAAAACTCTTTATTAAAAGAAAATAAAACTCAGAGGAAGCACTTGTGTCATAATCCAGTGACTTCATCAGACCCTGAATTCTGCATTAAAACCACCATATTTAAATGCACAATCATCCAATTACATTCCACCAAAGAAATAGATAAAATATATAAAAACTACTTAATCTTTTTCTTTAACTTTTTTGTTTTTTTCAGAACACATTTAAAATTAATATGATCATTTTAAACTTCCTACGCGAAATGCATTTAACTCTGTTTGCCACTGAATTCTATTACATCCAGAAAATTCTTAGCATCTCTTCCTCTGATATCTAGTTCTGTAACATCAATAACATAAACTTAAATTTTCTTAAACTCATTGCATCTCAATGTATGCTTAAATAACCATTCTTAACATTTTTTTAATGCCATGGCAGTGCTCTTAAATTCTTGCTTTTAACTTCCAAGTTGCTCTCCCAATATAAAAACGCTGCCATCTCAAACATTCCATCACATACCAACATGTTTACTTGTGCAATAACTCTATTTATAGTTTGGTTGCAGGACCAGCGGGCCAGTCAGTTGACCCTTTTCATTCATGAGCTGGGCACAAAGGCAAGCAGGATACACAGCAGGAAGTAATGCTTATGCGTTTTTCATATTGTGCAATATGGTAATGGTTTAAACAAAATGACTAAGAAATAAAGTAGCAGTTGCATACATAAATAATATAACAATAAGGGTGTAATATATGCTAAGTGTTTCTGCAGTAACATAAAATTAAAGACAGCTGTACAGAACATTTTGCATGGATCTGACCAGTATAATTAGAATCAAGGAGAAAAGTGTATCTTCTCTTACTTACTACTACTCTGTTCTACTCTAATCAAAGGGTTTTAATTTAAAGAAATATATAGGGCAATGCTGTGGTAAAAAACTATTTAGAGATTCACATGTTGTGGTCGTAGTGATCACAGGAGGTAAAAATACTTCAGTAAGAAGGGTACAATATTAACTTTAATGGTGATATACTGGGTGTTATTCTGTGTCCCTAAAGCAGGTACAGGTGTAAGATCTTAAAGATCCTTGCATCTCAATACTGACATTTCCATCAGCTAATACTGGCATTCATCGTGATCATCTTTTTCCCTACTTCACCATTTCTGCTATTTTTTTTATCTTATTTTTTCTCTCTCCCCTCCTCTGAGATCCTTTTTATAATGATAGTTGCATAGGTTCTGGAGTCCATCTTGCTCCAGCAGAAGCTAGCAACTTCAAGGCAAGTTGGAGCCACAGGTACACATTGAATGGCTGGGATTAATTGTAATGGAATGGGGCTACATTTGAGCTGGTGTCAATTTTGAAAATAGTGATGGCATTACACGTCATACTTCATATACTAAATAGTTACCTTATAACAGTAGTGTTAGTCTTCAGTCTAAATGCTTGAGGTGTAAACTCTGTGCTCCTGATCTCTTCCTGAGGCTAGTCAATTGCATAATGGTGTGTTTTTTGTCCTACATATTTAATTTACATACTAGTCTATGCTGGGCTAAATTATACTGTACCCAGGTGCTATAATCAACAACTGTATTGCTTGAACCATAATACAATGTCTAGAAATGTGCTGCATTTCCTTGGATAAATTGACTGTATTTATACTCTTCCTCCTGCTCTCTTCTTTCTACCTACCTTCCCTTTGGGATAGCTCACTTCTACTTGATGTAATTTTCCTTTCTTCTGCTACTGTAGTGTTGGTTTTCTAGGTTTAAAACTGCTCTTTGTATTCCTTTTCCTTACAATGTATCCCAGCTGAATCACCTTCACCCCAGGTGCCTCCCAGTCTCTGCTTGGAATCCCTGGCTTCCCGCCCTTGAACGGACAGAGCATAAGAACCCATGCTGTGCTTCTATAACTTCCTTGCCTCCCCAGGAATTATTTTTGAATGCATGTACCCTGTTACAACCAACTGTAAATTACAATTGTCCATTAGTACAGCAACCTGGAGAGCAAAAGCTAGCAGTCTACCCTAGTTTTAATCCTCCCTCCCTACCTTTCTGGTGTCTTCCCCATTTCCCCTGTGTCTGAGGCCTACCTTTGCAATTACTGAGTCTGGCCACTAGGTGACAGCATCTCATGCTTCTTTCTACACTCCTATGTATGACTACACTACCTTAACCTAACTCTTCCCTGTTCTACTAACCAGATTTAGTCACTCTTTCTTTTTATACCTTCTCCGCCCTGTATAGCCCCTAGCTGTTGTGAAACATTCTGCCTCCTTAACTCTGAAGCTAAGCGCCTCTACTGTAATCTCCTTACCTCAGACCTCTTTTCTCCTTCACTGATATACTTTTCTCCTCCTCCCTGGCTCTACCCGCTCTATTCGCCCTGCGGGCTCACTCCGCTCCCCTACCCTGCCCCAATTCCCAGCCGCCCCCAGCATCTCTACATTTATTCCTCCCTTACTCCTCCCACTAATCCAAACTACCCAATAGACTCTCCTCCAATTTACACTCCACCCCCACACCACATACCTAATTACCCAATTAAAACATTTCCCTCCTTACAACTCCTCTTCCTCCTATATTAAGACTTTCACACTCTTTTCTACTCCTACCTTTTTAAACTCCCATACCCTGCTTCTCTATAATTTTAATTTCAATATACTACTTTTCTGTCTCCATCCCCATATATCTCTCACCTGCTTTATCCCCTTAAACTAAACACATTAAATTACCTGTGTTACAAGATGCTTCCCTTAATTCTACACACCCTCCATGCCTCCTGCTGCCTCCTTATACTCCTAATTCCCCTATGTTATACAACCTGATACTCCTCCTATGTTCCACCTTCCTGACCTTCCACTCAAACTGACACACTCACCAGTCTTCTCCCATATTATTTTTCTCATTACTACCACATCTTCTCTTCCCTTATTCAATCCCACCCCTTGCATCTATTCTATCCTAAAATTATCACCTCTAATGCCAAAATACTTACCTCTAAACTAATGTTATTTCCTCCCAAACTTATACAAAATAAACCCAAATGGCTAAACACTCCATTCTTCTACAAGCTTTTGTTTGCTGGAGATATCCAACCCAACCCTGGGCCTAGCCCCCTTACTAATAACTCCCCCCTCTTCATCGTCCCCCCTTCCCCCACAATACCTTAAAATTTTTACTCTCAATGCTCAAAGTCTTAACAATAAAATTCACCACTTTCAAGCATGGCTAACTCATAACCAACCTGACATCCTAGCCATCTCAGAAACCTGGCTCAAACCCCATATCTCTGACTTTGAAATCTTGCCTAAAGGATTCCAGTCCCTTAGAACTAGCCGACTAAATAAAAAAGGTGGCGGCACTGCCCTTATCTACTCTAATCTTCTTACCTTAATTCCCCTCCAAATTCCTATCCCACAATTCAACAATACCGAACTTACAGTTGTTCTACTAAAAATAAACAAGCACAAAAATAACTGCATCATAGCCCTTTATATTTCCCCTGGTAACAACATCTCTACCCTCGAAGACATCCTCCTATGGGCCTCATCTGAAATTAATTATGAAACTTATATTCTAGGGGACGTAAATCTCGACTGGAACAAGTTTAATAATCCCTCTCCCATCCTATCCATCAACCTCTATAACTTCACTCAAGTAATCTTGTCCACTACTCGACCCAACAAAACAAATCCCCCAGGATCTATTCTAGACTGGATCCTAGTCTCCCATACAAACAAAATAACTTACTCTGGTACCATTCCTGACACCATTAGTGACCACCTCCCTGCCCTCATAGAGCGCTCAACTTCCTCTACCCCCCATCAGCATCACTACATTCTCACCCAAAACCTTAGCAAGTTCAACCCCTCAACCTTCTCAAATATCCTCAAACAAATAAACTGGCAAATCCTATACACCCTTTCTCTCGATAAAGCAATAGAACACTTCAACTCAGTCTTCCTCGACACTCTAAACTCCCTAGCACCACTAAGAAACAGAAGAATAAAAGCTAAAATCACCCCATGGCTCTCCAAAGAAACCATGCAAATTATGCATCAAAGGTACAAAGCCTGGAAGCTTTACCTTAAAAACAAACTGCCCAAAACCCTGACAGAATACAAACAACTCCGTAACCTTGCAAAGCAACTCATCACAAAGGACAAAAAATCCTACTACTTTAAACTACAATCCAACAATAACTATAACCCCAAACAATTCTGGAAATCCATAAGCTCCCTTCTCATCCCCAGCTCTAAGAACAACCCCTGCCCTGACCCAAGCATATCTGACCTTGAACTAAGCTCCACATTTAATTCATTTTTTATTGAAGCTATCTCCAACCTGACCAAGACCTTCCATAACAATAATCCACCAAACCTCCATTCCTCTTCCCCTAACCACCCTATGTTTGAGCTTAAGCCAGTCTCCACTAATCTCATAAAAAGACTCTTATCTAAACTTAAACCTTGCTCCAATGCTCCTGATAATATTCCCTCCTCCTTCCTAAAATGCGCAGCCGACAGTATTGCACTCCCAGTTAGCATCATAATCAACAGATCTATAAAGGAGTCATATGTACCCAAACTATGGCATTCTGCTTACATTCTTCCTCTCCACAAAGGTGGCAAGAATACTGACATTTCAAATTTCCAGCCCATTGCGCTGCTGTCCCCAATCTCCAAAATCTTAGAAAAATGTATCCATCTCCAACTCATGCCTTACCTAACCCAAAACAAACTCCTAACATCTACCCAGCATGACTTCCACCCTGGCCATAGCACCATAACCACTCTACTTCCTTCTTAGAAACTGTCAACCAAGCCCGAGATTCAGGTAATTTAGTTTCCACAGTTCTACTTGACCTTTCCAAGGCATTTGACACTGTTTCCCACAACCACCTTATCTATCATCTCTCCATCCTACATCTCACTCCAAACACTGTGGCATGGTTATCTAGCTACCTGTCTGAAAGATCTCAAGCAGTTAATTGGAAGAACACCATCTTCTCATTTCTTTCTACCCCAACTGGCGTCCCCACAAGGGTCCATCCTCGGACCTATGCTATTTAACATCTTTATAAATAACCCTCACTCTGCCATTCCTGATGCCAAAATAATTCAATATGCAGACGATTCTGCAATAGTCTGCTCTGCCTCCAACCTTCCTAAACGTCTGACTAAAACACAAGCTGCCTTTTCTACTACTAAAAACTGGATGCAACAAAATCACCTGTCTCTAAATGCAAATAAATCTAAACTTCTACTTTTCTCTCCCTCCAAGACTTTCTCTTTTGACAAAAATTAATTTAAAGTCCACAGCAATTCCAATTCTACCACTGAAGTAGTTCCCTTTGCAAAACTTCTTGGCATTACTATAGATGAACAGCAGAAGTTCGATATCCATACCCAACAAAATATAAAGAAAACCCACCAAAAGCTAGGAATGCTTTATAGGAACAATCTATTTCTCTCAAACTCTGCTAGACATACTTTAGCTCCTCCTATCTCCTCCCATCCCTGTTATATGGAGCCCCTCTTCTAATTAACCTGACCACCACCAATACCTCTAAACTGGAAAACTGTTATAACAAAATCTCAAAATTTGCCTCCAGATCCAAAAATTCCACCCATCACTGCCATAACCTTAACTCTCTAAACTGGCCGAAACTCCCAAATTATCTAGACTACCTTCAACTCACCACAGCACACAGACTTATATTTCACCCAAACAAATGTCCAGCTCTAATAAACATCCTCCCCCCTGCACCCCTAATAGACCTCTTAGATATGAAAATCAAAACCTAATCTCTATCCACAAACCAGAATGGCCTGCTGGTCAGCTTCTCCAACTTTCTCACTAGGCAAGAAATGGAATTCTCTCCCTTCTACACTCAGAAAACTTTAAAACCCAGCTTTTCACTTACTTGCACTCCAAATGGAAATGCTCCTGCTTCCACTCTGTCTAAGTCCTTCTAACTACTACCCGAAGGAATTTTTACTCCTTGCCTTCTTATTCTCTCTATCACCCCAACAACTAGTTCCCTGAGCTGTCTCTAGCTCTCTGCAACTCCTTTTGAAGATTCTATATCTATCTACCTTGTAAATGTTGTAAATAGCTTCTTATGTCGAATTAATGCTTTTAAATGGTTTCCTTACTTTAACATACTATATCTTTCATTGTTCATTGTTCATTGGTAGGTACTAGGCTATTGGCCCTAGGGCCTATATAAGCCTAGCCAAATGGTACCCTGGATTTTGCCACCCAAGAAAATTATTTTCCTGTGCCCCTGTCGTCAAGTACAGCCAGAGAAGTAATATCCGGGGTGAATTTCCTATCTCTCATCCAATCAAAGATTTTTCTTGAAGAGTGCTAATGAGGAGCTTTGTTTGATATAGATAGGTAGTTTGTTCCAGAGTATGGGAAGTCTCTGGGACAGCAATCTATCCCTCCAGTATATTTTGTTTATTGTGGTGACAAGGTTTAGTTCCCTAGAGCATGTAGATCGGAGGGATTGGGATTTCTTTAAGTGTAGCATGTCCAACAGCTCTGGGTTTGACATAGCTTTGTATGTTAGGCAGAGATCGCCTCTGAATAGGCGATATGCGACAGAGTAAAGCTGGAGTTTGAGACTGTCTGGGTAGGGCATCTGTTTGAGGCCGGTAATCCTCTGTGAGGTATTTCTGTACCCTTTCCAGTTGTTGTACATGTCTTGTAAGGTACTTACCAAAAGGGGCGTTGTACTCTATAATGTGTCTAATGAGTGATGAGTAGAGGGGAACAATGACCTCTTTTTTTCCTGGAAGAGAAACCTTTTGTGATGAGGTGTGCCACGTAGAAGGACTTACCAAAAGGGATGACAGTGCACTTTTTGGCATTGAGCTTGAGGCCATGGTTTTGACACCAGGCATCTGTCTCAGTGAGGCCCTTTTGTAGGATGTCCACAGTTAGTTTTGATTATGGCTCCTAGTTTGCAGTCAGCCAAAGACTTTCTGTGTTAGCCTGTACTTCAGAGAAGTAGATATCAAACAAGAGAGGACCTAGGACTGAACCATGTGGTACTCCATTTGTCACTGGTCTGAAGATGGATTTAGAGTCTCTACTTTCACAGTGTGGGTTCCATCAGTGAGCCAGTTGGCAACCCATCTTGTGACATAGGGATTTATACCTAGTTTAGTGAGTTTATCTATAATTCCAGAGTGGGGGATGGTGTCGAAAGCCTTGGTGAGATCTAGATATGCTGTGTGAACAACCTTACCCTCATCTACAGCTTTGGTGACAGCTTAACCAATTCTTACATTTGTTAGAATAGTACCTATACCTGGCTCCCCTGTGACTGGTCCAGTTGTAAATATTGTAAATAACCGCTTTTGTCAAATTAATTCCTGTAAACTGTTTCCTTACTTTAATTGATTGTTTTGTATAAGTTTGCTACTCTTTAATTGTTATGATGATTTTTCCTAAGTGAATCTCCACAGTACAGCCTTCCAGATGCATCATAATTGTCTTTTGTCTACTAAGCCTGATACAGAATGCTCATTCATGTAAACTGTACTTTATTTTTGTAACTTACATACTTTTGTATCTTAAATGCTTATGTAATAGTTGGAGTTTTATCCCGGGCCTCCACTGAAAACAGGCACTCATGGGCCCAATGGATTTCCCCGGTCACAAAACTGAAATAAATAAATACATAAATAGTAATCTAATGTTCGACTCAGGCTCAGACTTCCAGAGCCACAATAATTATATGGTTCCAATCGTCCCACCATAGCAAGTCTAATCACAGTGCAGGTTCGTTTACAAAATATGTTTACATAGGCACAGAAAGCTAGTTGCTTTGTCTATTTACAATTGTGAACAGGAATATTGCACACTTGTTCAAAGTAACATGGCACTTTCACTAAAGGAAGGGAAAGGAAATGGAATGCGTATTATAGGGGTAGAAAGTAGCCACGTAAGGCAGATACCACAAGGTGAAGCACAGAATACTGGGCCAAAAGTCACTTAATGAAAGTCATTGAATGTTGATACTAGTTAATATCAGCCAATAAATAGTGGAACCTGAGTATATTTCAAAGAGATATGTGAATTTCATTTACCATCTGCACCAGCAATCCTAAAGAAATATGTAGTACAAATGATAACGTACACATATTAATTTAGCAAAAAGATAACATTCAACATATACCAACAAGTGTTTAGGCCGAAGACTGTTTATAGTTCAACCAGAGACCCTCCATCTTCTGATGTTCTGTCTAATCTCCAGCTCCTCATTCCTCTGTCTTCCCCAGCCAGACCCTCTAATGTTAAAGCTTTCACCAAAGTCTTGTCCCTCTCAAGTGGAGCTTGGTCATCATCCATATAATTTCTGCTTTGTGTTGCAGTTCTTTTCTCTGTAAAATCTGAGGACAAACAGCCTCTAAATATTTCTTCCTTTTCTCTGGCACTTAACATTTCAGTACTCCTGTTGACTTCTCATACAGTAAAGTACTTCAAGGTCAGTTTGTACTGTTCTCTTAATTATGCATCAAACACATGCCAGTGTACCCACTTGACTTATTTATGGCTTAAGGGGTGATCATCCACACATGTTCAGCCGTTAAACTGACACTTTTCATAATACAATTCAGCTCATTGCATTATATCAGCTATGCTGTATTAGTCCATCTCTGCTATTAATAGGGGCCTCTATCTCACAAACTATGTACTCCCACTATAGTATTCTGTTCACTGTATTGTTGTGGTGGACTTTAAAGTCTTCTCAAATGGGCTTGTTTGGAAGCCTTGCTATCTGACATTTTTCAGCTGGTTGACACAACCTGGAGGATCAGTGCTGGCCTTTCATGGTAAACAAGAACCAAATGAGTGCTACTGTTTTCTTGCTTTCCCGCTCTTCTCAGGAATCTCAGAGCTGACATACATTTAGTACAGGGGTGTGGGGCTTACCCCAACACTGGAGGGTGCAAGGGGGCTTGTCCTTGCAAAAGAAGATTTTATGTTTTGCAATGTTGGGAGTGTGCCTGCTGACCTCCCTAGGTTTTAGATGTTTTGGGTTCAAATAATTGTGTGTTGATTAAAATGAAACAGCATTATTCATAGTGGACCTGCTTTGTTTATTTTACTGCCTCCTCAACAAAAAAGCATACCTGTACCTTCTGGTCTATATCTTCTCCTATTTGACCTGCATTATTTTTGCCATGTTTCAGCTGCTGTCCTATTTATGCCCATATCGTCTCTTCTGCCTGCACTTAGAGAACAATAACAATTGAAATGGCATTTTAAAACTTTGGCAGCTTCCTCAAGCAGACTTATCTTAGAAAGTAGAACATTGTCCTAGATCCTTAACATCTGGAATGTGAACTTACGTAAGAGAGATTTCTCATCCAGAAAAAAAGAGGTCATTGTTCCCCTCTACTCATCACTCATTAGACCCATTATAGAGTACAACGCCCCTTTTGGTATGTACCTCACAAGACATCTACAACAACTGGAAAGGCCGCAGAAATACCTCACAAAGAGGATTACCAGCCTCAAACAGATGCCCTACGCAGACCGTCTCAAAAAACTCCAGCTTTACTCCATCGCATATCACCTACTCAGAGGTGATCTCTGCCTAACATACAAAGCTATGTCAAACCCAGAGCTGTTGGACATGCTCCACTTAAAGAAATCCCAATCCCTCCGAGATACACACTCTAGGGACCTAAACCTTGTCACCACAATAAACAGAACATGCCAGAAGGATAGATTCCTGTCCCAGAGACTTCCCATACTCTGGAATAAACTACCTATCTATATCAAACAAAGCTCCTCATTAACACTCGTCAAGAAAAATCTTGATGATTGGATGGGAAATAGGAAATTCACCCCGGGGATTATCTCTGTGGCTCTGCTCGACAGTGGCACAGGAAAATAATTTTCTTGGGTGGCAAAAGCCAGGGTACCTTTTTGGCTGGGCTTGTATAGGCCCCAGGGCCGATAGCCTAGTACCTACCTATGAACCTATGAGCTTATCTTTAACCTCTTTTCTTTTACTGCTGAACCTTATGTTTTCTTAATGAATAAACTCAAAATGTATCTATATTCACTAACTAGAGTAAAATAAATCCATTGATCCATCAATCTGTTTTTCTATAACATTTTCAACCAATTCAGAGTCTTAAGGAGCCACATTTTTTTCTCAACAAGCAAGGCTGGAATAAGCCTTAGATGGGACACCAGTCCATCACAGGCAACATAAATTTAAATGCAGTCAAAGGGCTAGTTTAGCATTACTTATTCAGTTACTAGCATGTCACTTTGGAATGTGGGAAAAAAGTACAAATCCCAGTACAAAATACAGAAATACTTGGAAAATATGCTGTTTAGATAGAAGGTGTTCCAGCAAAGAACCAACTGGGGACTCAGTCTTTGCAAGTCAGCAAAGCTAACTGCACCAGATGTCTTGAGTAAACCAGCATATTTCCCACTGGCCTGCTTTATAGACTCTATGAAAGAGAAAGTTCCAAATTCATTATTCTCATCTCTTGAATATGACTGCAATAACAACAGGTTTTCTTCAGGTGCTGCTTTTAGGCTTTGTTCTACTTAGCCATTTGACATGTTACCTTGTGCTAATCATCAAGCTTCTGAATATAATACTTTTATGCAAATTAACCGATACTACTCAAATCACCAAAGAGACTACATCTAGTTCAAATGTCTTTCAGAAAGATTTTGGCAAAGTATGATACAGGTCTGAAGCAAATCAATTCAAAAGGAACACAGAGAGTGTTATCTGGCTCTTCTACAAACTAATTTGTCTCTGCTTTGACTGTAATGCATTATATTACATTTGTTTCTGAGTAGAAAGAGACAAATTGCCATCAAGATTGTCCTCTCAAATGCATTTAACACTCTATGTCCCCTTCTTATGCTTTTCTAACCTACCCCATGTCCTTCTAAATGTCTCTAGATTCCTTGTATGCCAACCATTCTGGTATGCCTTCCCATGGGTCTACAAACAACCCTTTATGAAATAGTACTTGCAGAGATCCAGGGAGTGGTTAGCCCCTATAATTTGTTACCTGGACCCTCTCCTTCCTCCATTTTTTTTTTTTTTTTTTTTTTTTTTTAGTAAAGTAAATATCTCTCAGGAAGTCACTAACTGTTCAGAATTCACTATAGATCAAATAAACACAATAGTTCACTACAATAATTTAATATTTATTTTTATTTATTTATTTTACATTTGTTTACAGGGAAGGTCCAACTGGACAGAGCTGTCCGTTTTCAAAAGAGGCCCGGGGAGAAAAGCTCCAGAACAATTGTTAACATACTATACATAAGATATTTACCCATTCAGTTATAAAAATATAGCAGACAATAACATATGATTGCATAAGGTATTTACATAAGCATAGTGGTTTAGACATACAATTAAAAGTATAGCAGGTAGTAACATTTGTTATTCATACAGTATGCTTAGTAGAGATAATCTTGAAGATGTACTGAAGATAAGACAAGAAAGGAAAAACTAAAAAAGGAGGAGAATATAGACAAGTTCATATGAGGTGCAGTGACATTTTAAGGGAAAGCTTTTTAACTTAGTCTAGGGGAGTTAGAGGGTACAGATGGGACAGTAGGGAGTAGAATATGTCAGCCAGGTGCTAGGCAGTTGCATGTAACTTGTGATCATATATAGTGCATCTGTGGGAGTTTTAAAGAGAAGGTTGGATAGTGGGTAGGGGAAAGGAGTTAAATATGTCAGCCAGGTGCTAGGCAGTTGCATGTCCAGGAGTTGTGTATGTGGGAAAGAAGATGTTTTTTGAAGATGGTTTTATTAGGTTGCACCCTGATTTGTAGTGGTAGGGAGTTCCAAGTCTTGGCAATGTTGCTAGAATACAGGGAGTCACCAGAGCTGTAATGGCTTTTGGAGATTGCGATTAGTGCTTTGTTAGTGGATCGAATTTCTCGGTTATTGGAGTAGAGGATGATCAAGTCTTGTAAGGCTGGAGTTTTGTCAGGTTAGTACAGTATTTGGTGAGCTAGAAGAAGTTGATTTAGAGCTAAGGTGTTAGGGAGTTCAAGCCAGGAAAGCTGTTTAAGGGCCTGCCAGTGGTGGGTGTGGTAGGAGGAGTTTGCTATTTTGTTGTAGCATACTGATAGCTTGTTTAAATTGCTCTTGTTTAGATTAATTAGGACAGGAGAAGCATACAGTAAGGTAGAGAGTAGGAGAATATTGTTTATAGCGGCCCGGAACTTTTGTGGGTTGGAATTATGCTTAGTTTGAATTTCACTATAGTATTTTTGTTTATCTAGTCTGATTTGCTTTTTTACAGTGTTTCTCATTTGTAAGAATTTTGCCTATTAGGAGTAGTTTTGTTTTTGCGCCAGGTGTCCCATGCTTTGTCCCTTTGTTTCATAAGTTGCCTAGTGCTCTTGGTAAGCCATGGGGCATAGATGGTTTTAGTGTGGATCTGTCTTGGTGGAGCAAGTTGGTGGAGAAGGCCTAAGAAGATAGTGTTGAAATATTCAACTGCTTCATCTAAAGGTAATGTTAAAAGAGGGGACCAGTTAGAGTGTTTAATGGCTGTATTAAGGTCGTCAGCCCTGAAGTTTTAAGGTCGTCAGCCCTGAAGTTTTTAGTGTATCTGATGTGTTTAAGAGAGCTAGTTCTAGTGAGTTTAGTTTGGTCTCTGATGAAGAAGGTTGGGAGGTGGTCACTTAGAACATAAAATGCTTAGAATAAAAATAATATAACCACAAGCTTTCATGTACAAATGCTTTTTCAAGTAATTAAACATGCTCCGCACTACACTTCTTATACACACAATTAATCAATCAGTCTAAAAACATGTGATCAATGTTGTAAATTCCTTTTTTCAAGATATGTTTAAGGGGATAAAATTCATTAACTGCTGGTACATTCGTAGTATTAAGTCTACTTATCCATTCATATTCAGAAACTTCTGTTTTACTTATGATATTCCCTCTCCTAATACTATTGGGCACTAGATGCTACACCAAAAACGTAAAAGCATGGCATGCATCATTCAAAGAAACAAGTTTAGTTAAAGCATTTGTAGTATTTATTTTTTTTAATGTTGTATATATGTTGAGCTATTCTGTCCCACAATCTCCTGTTAGTTTTCCCTACATAAAATGATATGCAGATAGTATACTTTGCTAAGTAAACTAAATTTGTGCTATTACAATCAGCATGGTGTAAAAGTTAGTAGGTATGGTTAGTTATAGGATGTTTAAAGCAAGTCATAGAATCAATATATTGGCAATAGTTACATAGTTCCCTTTGGAGGGTTCATGTTCACATCTCTCACACCCTGAGTAATTAAGTTTACCCCTTTATAACATAATTGCCTTTTGAAATTAAATTTATTTTTAAAAACTATCCTAGGGGAAGGTCCTATAATTTTAGTAATACCTGATAAGGTTAATAAAAATTGGCCAATTATCTTTAATAATATTAATAACAGACCTGCTATTACTAGTACATGTCATAACATAAGGAAGATTATTGCCATCTATAGCAGAATTACCATTACTTCTTGTATATTTAGTAAAATTAAAATAAGGATACATGTTTTCATTCTGATATAGTTTAACTTCATCCAAGGCTTTACTTATCTCATTTTGACTATACATACATCTCAAAAAAATCATTAAACATAACCCTGGTCTCTAATTCAAAAACAGTATTGTCAGATGTCAGTCTTGATAGTCTACAGAATTGTCCTTTTAAAATATGTTTATATATATTACCTGGATACATGCTATGACGTTATAAATATCACTTTCTTCTAGTTTGTTTCTTATATGTTCTTGTGTCCAAACACCCTAGCTCATTCAAATATATTAATGTATCTACCCCCTCTCCTTCCTTCGTTGTTTTTTTTTTTTTTTTATTTAGAATGACCCTGTTCCATCTCCCTGACACCGTCTTGTACACCAACATGTTGTCTTTCCTGGTTTTAAGTTACAAAAATGATAATAGCTCTGAATGCCTCTATTAAACATACAACCAGAATACAAACAGCTAGACTTGCAGCTTGACATATCTTTCCCATTTAATGAGCACACACAAATGTCCTCCTTGACTGCTCGTAAATATTTGAAAATCTCGCACAGCCTTGCATGTCTCCTAAATGTGGAGATTATAAATATTTAATGCCAAGCATATCAAGCATAACCTGTTTCTTAAACCCAAGTATGGTTTACATCTTTTAAACTTAAAATCATATTGCAATACAAGATTAATACAAACTACAGTGAGCAAACTATTTGGGTTATTACTTCTGCTGAGATGAGAGAAAACCAATGTTTCACACTTCAAAAAGCAAACTGGCCTTCTAATTAATAATAACAGGTTTGAATTACCCAGGTTGCTATTAGGAAAACTGACTCCTCTGAGCAAGTGAATCTACAAACATGCTATATGAACATTCACACTACAGCCAATAGACTTAAAAACAATTTATTATAGATTAAGTACTTTCATTTAAACAATGTTAGACTTTTTCTGGATGTCTTTTGAGCACTTCCTATCCCCAGAAGCAAACTGTAGATTTCTCCTTGTCTATTGTTCACTTACTGCCTAGACAGCTAAGTGGTTGGTCAACAACACTCAGTTGTGATTGGTTACTTTAATATATGGGTTGGTGGGGAGTCAGTGACTCTTGCTACTGAGTTTAGCTGCTTTACAAAAGGCTTTGGGTTTTATTACCTTGGCAATCCATAAATTAGGTCATTCCTTGGATGCAATCTTTTTAATGGATATGAAGACATCAGACTTTGTGGTGGAAGTAATTTCTTGATCTGACCACTTCCTGGTTCCCTTTGACTCAGACTTGTCACTTTATAGTTTCCACTTTTTTGAGCTGATGATTATTGGTTCAACCAGTCATCTCACTCCTGAATTTTTTTCTAATACATTCCTGCAGTTCCATTTTGGAAAATGATGCAAATTCTCCATTGCCTTTTTAAGGATCTTTAGCAATGTATCACTCCAAGCTCTTTAGTACTTGACCCCAGGTCATATTTGCCCAGTTGCTATTAGATGTGATCCCTGATTGGATCAAGACCTACAGCTCTTATTTCAAGAAGAGTGCAGGCTGGAGCATCTCTGATGATTGTTGGGTTTGTTGATTGGCAGACTTGACCTGGATGAGGATTATGCTAGCTACCAGGTAGCACTCTCTCAAGAAGGCAGTTTTTCTGTTCAGAGAGATCTCTTCAGTGGGTAACTGACCCACAGCTCTCTTCTGAGAGCTGCAGTGTGTGTACAGCCTGGCCTGTCTTTCTACTAAAAGAGCATCATTTATCAAACAATGCAAAACTGCTGTTGTTTTTTAACTGACAGGCTTGGCACTATTAAATCTACCCTTCCACTAGCCAATCCCATGGCATTGCATTTACTCCAGTCTCTTCTTTATCTTCTTGAATGGCTTTCTGTATACCCAATTACGATGAGCTCACTACTGTTTTTGCAAACATGTAGGCAACAACTTTCAGGCTTGATCTCTGTGCATTCAATGATTGCAGTGGTTAGTCTTGATGTCCTTTGTCCACTCATTTTTTTAGATCCTGGTTTTATCTTTGAGAGATGGCATCTTTCATCAGCTCTTTAAGAAGCCATCCTCAAAAAAACACATCTTTGATTACTACCACCTAATCTCTTACCTCCCATTTCTGAGGAAAGTTGTAAAGAGAGAGTTATCTACAAACAAAGTGATCCTATCATACAGTTAGTGGGAACCTGGATTTATTTCAATTGGGTGTTCAACTCTTCATAGCACTGATACAGTTCTCATGAGAGGTGCTAATGATGTTCTTTTGGCTAGAGACCACTTACACTATTCTGTGCTGGTCCTCTTGGATCTGCCTGAAACATTTGCTACTGTGGAACATGGCATTCTGATAGATCATCTACACACCCCATTTTGGTAGCTCCACAACAGTCTTAGAGTGGATCATATCTTCCTTCCCTGGCTGTTTTCAAATGGTCTGTTCCAGGATCTATTCAACTTCCACATACTCTTTGAAATGTGGGGGTTTCACAAGGTTCTTTCTTGGCCCCTTATTGTCCAAAATTTACATACTCCTTTAGGATATCTTTTAAATAGTTATGCTGATGACCCACAAATTTACCTCTCCTTTTCCCAAGATGACAATGTGAGTGTGCATTCCTTAGCTGATGATCTAGCAGTCATACACTCTTGGCTAATTCAGACTCAGTTGAAACTCAATACTGCCCAAACTGAGGCCACGGCAGTTCATGCAACCTTGAAAGACTCATCTGTTTCTTCTTTGCCAAACTTCATCACATACCATGGCAACAAGTTTGGCTTTGTTGACAAGGCACATAACCTTGGAGCGATTTCAGGCTAGCATTCTGGGACTGAGTGTCAGGTGTAGAGAAATCTGCATGCCTCCATCTGAGAAATGTCTCAAGGATTAACCACCTGCTATCTCAAGCTGATCTCTTGGTTGTTGCTCATATTCTAATCTCACTGAAGATGGACTTTTGCAATGCCTGTGCCTAGCACTGAGCTGGATTGTTTACAGATGGTGAAGAACTCTGACATGAGGCTGCGTATTGGTACTTAACATTACAAACATGTTATACCTGTTATACACAGCCTACATTGGCTTTCTGTGCATTACAGGGTCATCTGTAAAGTCCTAGTGTTAACATATCTATCCAGTCATGACTGAGGTCTCTTATACCCGAAGAAGTAGATCATAACTTACTTCCCTCCTTGGGCATTTTGCTTTGCCTTCCATCTGCTGGCTATTCTACTAGTACACCTTGAAACTTTCAGGATTTAAATCAATGCTTATCAGGTTCTGCACCTGTGAAATTTGCTGCCATGGTCACTTTGACAATACTCAATTTTGGACTTTTGCTTGTTTTTGATTCTGAAATAGCCTTTGAGGGGTAGGATGACTTTTTTATCCATTTCTTCATGTTTTTATAAATTAAATTGTGTCATTTTTCCATGTGATACTAACTGTTTATGGATTTTAACTGGATTTTATGTTAATAGTTATTTTGGGCAATAATTAATAAATCTGAAAATGAAGGTGAAAGAGAAACATTTTTTATGATCTAGCAACAATAATCTCTATATCAGTGCTTTGTGATTATTGTCCATACGTGGAAAACAAACTAAAGATCAGCACCTTACAATATCCACTTTGGTCTTGGAAATATGATGTCATATCACTAATAAGACCAACTTATGGCTTTGCTACTGCTGAAAATCTCTTGAGGAAAATAACTCCAGCTTCACGGAACATCTTCCATGCAGAACTTAGAAAACCACCTTGAATTACCTACACCGAAAAGCAAACGTCTGACCCACCTTAGTGAGACATCTCAATGCTTCTGACTTAAGCTATAATTTAATTAGAGATTTTGTTAGGAGCTTGCATGCCCTCCTCATATCTTTGTGTGTTTTATCCGAATAATCCACTTTTCACCCATTGTAGAATAGAGTGTGTGTGTGTGTGTGTGTGTGTGTGTGTGTGTGTGTGTGTGTGTGTGTGTGTGTGTGTGTGTGTGTGTGTGTGTGTGTGTGTTGTATCTTTAAGAGGCATTTCAAGGATGGCATGTGCATATAAATAGCAAGCATTTGCTAGCTTCTGTGCTATTTTAAGAGTGGAGCCAGAGAGTGAGCATGTCTGAGTGTAATAACTAGTTTCTTTATAGGTTTATCTAAATTAAAGTTATTATGCTTCAATCCTGATGTGTTTGTACATAATAAAGCTGCATGAACAGAACCCACAAAGACCTATTTTATCTTGATTGGACAAGCGACATGGTGTCAGAACCAGGATTCCAGAGACTGCTTTTCAGAGCTACGAGGTGCAAAGTTAACAGTGAAGCAAAACTAAGAGAAAAAGAGCACAAAAGGGGCCAGAAATGAACCAAAGGTAATGAAAACTTGCACAAACTATTTATTTTAGAAAAAAGATAAAACGGAGCATTACAAGGGCACAGACTGCATTATTAAGCAAGTGAGAGGCACAAAAAGTTTATTAAATAAACAAAATGTTTAAAATTAAGATATCTGATAAAACAATTATAAGAAAAGCACATAAGGGATTTGGAATTATCTTGGAATTGCAAAACGAGCATGTTTAAAGCAAAATGAGCATGTTTAGAATAAAATGTGTATAAGAAAAGTACAATGGGCATGGAAAAGATTAGACGATCAAAAAGAATATTATAAGGGCAAAAAGGTCACATTAAGCATAAATAAAGCAAGGTGACTATATGTTTTTTGGCAAAGTACTGTGTTTTGGCATAACTACTATTTCACATTGTACTAAGGGCATAACTAGAGTTACGTGAAGTATCTCAAAGTGTGTGAAGTGCTTACAGTGTGTGCTTATTACTGTGCATGTATTGTGAAGAGTTTATTTGGGTGCAAAGTGCAACTATTTCATGAAGTACAGTCAAAATACAGCCATTTTGAAAAATTTCTTGTGCAGGGTGTGTCTATTTTCAAAGTGTCGCCATTACAGAGTGTTTTTTGCACTGTAAAGAGTTATTTAGCAAAGTTCCACCATTTGGGAAAGTTTCAGTGTGCTGTGTACTGTTTATTTGCATAGTGCAGTTACTTTGAAATGTTTCTTACTCTGAGCTTCTTCTGCCCAGTTTATTCGCAGAGTGCAGTTATTCTGAAATGTTTCTTACACTGATAAGAGGTGGTTTCTTACAGTACAGTAATTTCAAGAGTATCACAGTGCCCGAGTGACTTATTTCACAAAGTTCAGCTATTCAGAGGCTTGTTGTGCTATTGGGCAAATTTACAAATACTGGCATAAATTTCTGCATATGTATATGTGTGTGTGTGTTCATGTATACTTGCAAAAGCCTATACTGGTATGTGTTAAAATGGCAGACGGATTTTGAAAACCCTCACCACTTGCATTTGATCAGAATATTGCAGAGAATTGGAGAATATTTGAGCAAGAATATATTTTTATATAAGCAGCTTATTCTGATAAAGATGCATGCACCAGGGCATTCATTTTGCTAAACCTAGCTGAGTCAGAGGCCATTGAAAGAGAGAATTAATTTGTGTATGCACCAGCAGTATGTGAGGGAGAAGGTGAAAACTGCCATATTGTTGTACATGCTGAATCAAGGGAAGACCTCAAGTGTTTGAAGTGCAAATTCAGTGAAACATGTAACCCCCAGAAAAATATTACATTAGAGAGGCATTTGTTTTACACAAGAAATCAAAAAACGGGAAACTTTGCAACTTACATAAGTGACCTGAGAAACAAAGCTAAACTGTGTCAGTATGGTGACTTAAAAGATGAATCGATAAAGGACAGGCTTCTGTGTGGTATTAATAGTGCTGCTATGAGAAAGATTTTGCTTTGTGACAGTGATTTAATGCTGAGAAAAGCTATTGAGATTTGTCAAATCCATGAAGTTACAGAAAGGCATCCAAGTATGCTAACAAGTGATAAGAGCATGGTTTCAGCAGGCTCCAGGGCAAATGCAGACAGCATGCAACACATGGCTAGCAGAAGCAGGCCTAAGCATATGGCAGCTACAACCCCTGTGGGTTTTCCTGGGAAACCATGTAGTTTTCCAGCATGTTCTAAGAAAAGGACAGACTCAGTGCAGTACAAGAGTGAATCAGCAAAATCCAAATCCAGCTTTATTGTTTTCTGTCACAATTGTGGTGCCAGTCACGAGTCTAAAAGAGAAACATGCTTAGCATTGGGTCAGCAATGCCACAAGTATAAAAAAATTGAACTATTTTTAAAAGTTTTGCAAATCAAGTAAACCTCACACAATTATAAAAAAGGGTCACTCGAAAAAGCAAGTTGCTCATATAGAAAGCTGCAATTCTACTTTCCACTTAAATGGTATATCGGTAATTGGTAAAAAGGCTGATGCAGTAAATTTGTTGGCAAATAACTAAGTGTATTGTCCTGTCCAGATCAATGGTAAATCCATTGAGCTCAAAGTAGATACTGGCTGAAAGTGTAATGTTATGTCAGCATACACATTTGCTAAGGTAAGAGCTAGTGAAAAACTCAATGTGGCTAGTTGTGTGAAACTTGTTGCTTATGGAGTTGAAGAAATTCAAACCAAAGGCTCAGTAGTGCTTTCATGTTATTTGGCTAGGAACTGTTACAGCATGTTATTCCATGTAGTCTGAAGACCTGTGCAGTCATTGTTGGGTCTCAGAGACAGTTTGAGAATGAATCTGCTTTCTTTTACCAAAGAAGTTTATCATACAAGCATATCTCCTAGTTCCAATTTTTCTGAAGCTATTTTCTCAGAGTATGTTGATGTTTTCAATGAGAAGTTGGGCAAACTTCCAGTTTGTATTGCATGAAGTTAGATTCAGAAGTCAGTCCAGTGTTCAGACCAGCAAGAAAAGTTCCGATAGCTATGCAGGATAAAGTCAAAGCTCAACTGGATAAAATGGTGCAGCAACGTGTAATTTGTCCAGTTACAGAACCACCTGAATGGGCGTCATCCATCGTAGCAGCCCATAAAAAAGGCTCAGACGAAATCAGAATATGTATTGATCCAAGAGATTTGAACAAAGCATCGGAGAGACCACATCATCCAATGCGTACAATTGTGGAAGTCACAGCCCTAATACCAAATGTCACTGTTTTTTCTGTCTTGGATGCAAAAAGTTCATTTTGGCAAGTGATGCTTGATTACAGATCTTCACTACTGACTACTTTCAGTACCCCATTTGGTAGATATTGATTCCTCAGGATGCCTTTTGGAATAAATTCTGCAAGTGAAGTCTTCCAGCGTGCAATGGAGCAATTTTTTTCAGGTTATCCTTGTTCCATAATAGTAAATGATTTATTGGTTGGAGGCAATGGTGAATCAGAGCATGACAGAAACCTTAAAGTTCTAGACAGAGCATGTGAAGTGAACATAAAGCTTAATCCTCTGACGTGCAAATTCAGACTACCAGAAGCTACATATGTAGGTCATTTATTTACTAGCACTGGCTTATGACCAGAACCATCCAAGCAAGTAGCCATTCTTGAGATACCAGCACCAGATAATGTTCAAGCTTTACAACATTTTCTTGGCATTGTCAACTATTTAGACAAGTTTATACCAGACTTCAGTGAGTTGACAGCACCTTTGAGAGAGCTGATACACAAAAATGTTACATGGTTTTGGTTGGAACAGCACCAGAAAGCATTTGAAGACCTTAAGCAGAAAATTACCACTCTACCTACATTAAGATACTATGATGTCAATAAACCAGTCACTCTTTCCTGTGATGCTTCAAAGTTTGGTCTTGGTGTAGGTATTCTTCAAGAAGGCAGACCAGTAGCCTATGCATCTAGAACTGTTACCCAAACTGAAATGCAATATGCTCAAATTGAGAAAGAAGACTTTTGGCAATAGTATTTGCATGTTCCAAGTTTCATGATTATATCTATGGTTGAGCTCTTCAGATTGAAACTGATCACCAACCTCTAGTCACTGTTTTAAAGAAGCCTATGCATTCAGCTCCAGTGAGGTTACAAAGAATGATACTCAAATTGCAAAGAACAACTTCAAAATGGTCTATACAAAAGGCAGACTTCTTTATCTGGCTGATACCTTCCCCAGATCACCCAGAAATACAACAGAACAGGTTTATGCAGAGAATTTTAACTTTAACGTCATGGAAGTGCATAATTTTTCTACCACGAGACTTGATGAGCTGAGAGATCGTACTAAGAGTGATCCAATTTTGCAAATGCTTAACCACTGCATTAATGTTGGATGGATGTCAAAGCAATTTAGTGTACCACCTGAAGTGCAAACTTATTTTCCTTACAGAGATGAGATGTTGATGGAAGATGGTATTATTTTCAAAGGTCCTAAAATTGTTGTTCCTGCTTCCTTACACCATTAATATATCCAGATTTTGCACTGTGGTCACCTAGGTTCTGAATCTACGAAAAGAAGAGGGACAGAATTAGTATTTTGGCCTTCTCTAGCTAAAGACATTGATATAGTACTTTCTTCTTGTTTAGTATGCAATAGTACTAAACTGCATTTGCAAAAAGAACCAGTCCAGCTAAGTCAAGTTCCTGAACTACCCTGGTCAACAGTAGCCACTGATATATTCAAGTGGAACAATCAGCATTACTTAGTGTTGGTAGACTCTTATTCGAACTGGTTTGAGATTGATTTTCTATCTAATCTAACGTCCACTGCTGGTATCACCAAGCTGAAACATCATTTCTCAGTCCATGGTAGTCCACACAAAGTTATTTCTGACAGTGGTACTCAATTTACCAGTCAGTTGTTTCAGAAATTTGCAAGAGAATGGGACTTTGTACATGTTACTAGTAGTCCTGAATATCCACAGTCAAATGGACTAACTGAATGTGCAGTATAGAGTGCAAAGCAATTGCTTGAGACGTCAAAGCATGATAATACCGATGTCTTTTTGAATTTACTTAATCTCAGAAACCTACCCCATGATGATATACTTGGCTCACCTGCTCAGAGACTTCTATCCAGGCAAACCAGAACAACATTGCCTATTAGTTCCAGTTTGCTGAGGTCTAAAGCTAAGAACAATAGGACAATTAGAGCCCAATTATTCAGAAAGTGTTCTTTCCAGAAGTCGAGCAATGATAAATCGAGCAGATTTCTTTGTCCATTGAAAGAAGGAGAGACAGTGAGGACAAACGTGAAAGGTTTTGACTAGATTGGTCAAGTAACAAGTATATGTACTGAGCCGAGATCCTACTTCATAGAATCTGAGGGGGTGGAGTACAGGAGAAATCGAAGACATCATCTTCCTGTACCAGAATCGATACTGCAGCATTGTTCCTGTGATATAGACTCTAGATCTTAGAGCAATCCTGACAATGTTCCTGTTTCAGAACATGTCTTAACTTCTACTTCCATTCTTGATGATGTTCCTGATGTCCCTAAGGTTGAATATACAGCCGAGACAGTTCCAATTGCTAGACCTAATTCTAATTTTTATGTTACAGGATTTGGTCGTATTTCCAGACCTAGTGTGAAATACACAGCAACCTGGACATAATTGCTTGTATGTATTTAGTTCTGTATAATTGCATGACAATGAATTATTTGTACTGATTCCATGTCAACTGATGTTGTCAATATTGCATGACTTATTTCTCAAAGAGAAAGGATGTAGAACAGTGTGTGTGTGCTGTATCTTTAAGAAGCATTTCAAGGACGGCACGTACATATAAATAACAAGTACGTGCCAGCTTCGGTGCCATTTTGAGAGTGCAGCCAGAGAGTGAGCATGTATGAATGTAATAGCTAGCTTGTTTATAAGTTTATCTAAGTTAAAGTTATTAATCCTCAATCCTGATGTGTTTGTGCATAATAAAGCTGCTTGAACAGAACCCACAAAAACCTGTCTATTTTATTCTGACTGGGTGAGCGACACCCATCTTCAAAAACATACAGATTGACTGGCTACACTGATGTTTCAGTATGTATGTATGTATGTATATATATATATATATATATATATATATATATATATATATATTTTTTTTTTTTTGTAATTACATTTGCTGTTTTGCCCTGGATCATTGCTGAGCATGGTTCAGTTCAAATTAAACTTAGGGAATGCATTAATCATTGCTTTCCTTGGAAGTCGTACATTGCCATTTATTGCAATGTTTTACATGTTACAACCTATGTACAGCTGAAAATGACTTAGACAGATATGCATAGTTGTAATTAGGAAGGCGTTCAATAGCTAACAATCTTCAGAGAAAACTATCAATGACCCGCTGTGCTACATATCCATTTTAACTATCTCTGCTACTCTGAAATTATTAATATGCTGGCCATGTTTAAAATCATACAAAGGACAAATGAAAAGGGTATTAATAAGACACTGATAATTGTTTAATTCATACAACAGTAATTTCAAATAAAAGCAGAAATTTATTGTTCTTTTTCAGTCCAGAGCTATTTCTATTCTTTGAATTCACCTAAATAATTACGGTCCCAAACTGCATTATGTTTGCAAGTTGATAGCGATAAAATATTTATCTATCCATTAATCTCCCACCTATCCTTTATACAAAATTTTAATAATTATAAATAAAAAAGTCATTCTTTACGGTGCTCTCATCTTGCTTATGAATGGTTAGCTTAACACACTGCATTAACCAATCAAACAAGATCACAACCCCAGGTGGGGTTGCAGAGAGCCTGCTTATCCAGCCCACATTTCATTCTTTTGTTTTGCTGGTACACATTACAGCCCAAATGGCGCCATAAAAATTGCATTTTTACTTATTTAATTACACTGGAAGGATATAAAAGCAATCTACACTCTTATGGGGAATCAACTAATTTGTTGGGCTGTTTTACAAGATAGGCCCGCAGTAAACATTTGCCTATATTTTGGTTCTTAATGCAGCATGCATAAGCTTCCACCACATAAGACATGTTTACAGCATGTGTGTATGAGTCACTCAGCAGCTAGCAAAAGTTGTGCAACAAAAACGTTTAAATAAATAAGTAAAGGAAAAAGCCCAATAAAAATGTTAAAAAGCTTAGGAAGAAAAAGATAGATAGGTTATAGCCCCAAAGAACCATCTCTGCATAGCTTGCTTTCACTCTTGTTGAAGGGAAGCATATCTGATTTCTATTGTTCAGCAATCATGCCTACTCCTATGACTTGTTCAAAAAGATTAATTAGTGGCAATACCAGTTATCTTGTCAGATCTCTAAAAGTTCTACAGTGAATGCCATCAGACACTGGTGGCTTGTACATCAACTTGTTTAAGCTCTTTCTATGACAGGGCTGTAATCAGTCAACCTCCTTACCCTGAACTTCTAGTTAAATTCGTTAAATCCATTTACTGCTCCTTTATGTATACTGAACAAAAAGCACATATTCAGCGTCAGATCTCTAAAAATTCTACAGTGAATGCAATCAGGCTCTGCTGCCTTGTACATCAACTTGTTCAAGTTCTTTCAGGATTTCTTTATATGACAGGACTGCAATCAGTCAAACTCTTTACCCTGAACTTCTAGTTAAATTCGGTAAATCCATCTACTGCTCCTTTATGAATACTGAACAGAAGCACATATTCAGCGGCCCTAGGTCATCATTATAATTTCTGTCAACTCCTGTCACTTTCAACATTACCTTCCCTTTCTTTATCTGCCTCTGCTCTGTCACGCAACTATGACAAGTTCCACCTCCCTTTGGTGTCAACTGGTTGTACTACACATTTGCTATCCCTTCTGAGCAGACTTATCTAGATTTGGGCCATTGTTTTTTCATTGCCTTTTCTAGCTCATTATGCATTAATTGCTGTAATTTTTTTTTGTCTTTTACTGTCTGTGTTGTCTTCTACTCCTTAAATACTATACTTCCCTAGCTTCTTTGAGGCTACATTATTGGAGAACTGCAGGATGTTTTCCTTCTGTTGGATTTCTGCATTTTTTTCACACAAATGCTTGTTGCTTTTATGATACACCCTTATTAAACTTCCACAGCAGTGTTATAATCTTTTAAATAGCCATGTTCCATCTGCAGACCTACACCACAGGTCACTGTTAAAGCTTAAGGAATCTGGGTTAATGGTATGCATGGGAGAACATGGATTAAAAAAGTAAAACTATTTGAACTAACACCAACTCCTGTAATTCAGATGCTAACTTGGAGATGCTTTTCCAATATTCAGTTAAGTAGAGAAGACCTTAATCACTATGGCGGATGGTTCCTAGCTGAAAACGCAGTTAAGTAGAGATGACCTTAATCTATGGCGGATGGTTCCTAGCTGAAAAGGTAAGGCTCGTAAGGGAAAACCCAACATACATCTGTCCTAGAGACTGCTGGTCCAGCAGCAGTGGAGTGCATTATGCTGAAGGTCTTGGGTTTGAGTCCCAAATGAGATCTAATATTTCACTTCTGTCAATCTAATAGCGCCTAAGCAGAGGGCTTTGTCTGCATTTGCTTATGTTTATGATTTGACCTTAAATACAGATAGCAATACATAGTTTCTGGACGCTTACGTAATTTCAACATTTAAGCCAAGCTTTTTGCATTCCAATATGTTAGGCAGAAAACTTTAAGAAAGTATTTGAACAGCATCTTACTATACACATTTGTTGAATGGGAATAACCTGATTAAGTTAAAAAGTATTTTCAGCAGAGGTCATGGGAGAAAAGCTCTACAGTTATACAACAGATGTAAAAAAAAAACTGTACATGTACATTCTTGAACACATATGGGAAGCTATTACAAATATACATACATAGATAAATAGAAAATATCAGTAATGAAGGTTGCAAATAAATAGATTGACAGTATATGTCAATAGTTAAATATAAGGTTAATAATGTAGATAGTACAGTGGTTAAAAGACATAGAGAAGGAAAGGGAGAGACTAGCATGGGCAGGGGTTGGAGGTAGGATGGTTAGAGATAATTCCAAAATAAGTTCAGTCATAAAATCAAAGGATAAATGTTAAAAGAATAAAAGTGAAAAAGAAAAACATATAACTTTATAGAACTTTTGTCTGACTGTTACAATAATTACAATAAGGAGAAAGTAGTTGAATTCAAACCAATTATATTATATGTTTTAATTTTAACATTTAATAATTATTTTTAAATAATATTAATACCATGAAAAAAATACAAAAAAAGAAATTATAAAACTTAAAAATAAAAAAAATTAAATTAAAAAAAAAAAAATAATACAAATAATAGAAATAAAAAAAAAAAAATGAAAATCAAAAATAAGAAAACATAATGCAGTAAAACTGTTGAACTAAAAATAAAAAAAAAATAAAAAACAAAATAATTTTTAATTATTAAACATTTTATTTTACATACTATTTTTTTTTATATATATATATGGATATTTATATATATTATTATTAAATATTTAGAACTTTTACGAACAACAGTTTGTTATTTTGTTTTTACCTTTTGAAATTTTGAAATTTACATTTGTCATATATAAATATACCAAATTAAAATTTATTTGGTTTTTAGTTTTTTTTTTTTTTGATTTTGTTTTGACTTTTTTTGAAACTTTTCTTTTTTTTTATGATTTTTTATTTTTTTTATTTTTTTTTATTATTTTTTTTTTATTTATTTTTTTTCAAATTTTTTTTTATTTTTATTTTATTTCTTCTGTATTTGTGAATTAAAAATAATTAATAATTATAATTAAAATTATATAAATTAAAATAAAAAATATAAAGGGTTTGGTTTTTACTATTTGGTTATTATTAACATGCTACACAAAAAACCTGACAAACAGTCATTTTATATAAAGTTATTTTTTTTTCGCTTTTATTTTGGTTGGATCCTCAGTTTTATTTAATGAACATACTGTGTTGGTTTTTTGCCTGGACTACTTGGAATTATATTATTGGTTGGTTTATGAACATTCTTTGATGGTTAGAGATAAAAGATAGTATCATATTATTTCTATCAAGTAAAATGACTACTTTTATCAAAAATGACCAGTGCCCTGCTGGCATACTCTTTGGCTTTAGTATTGCAGGTGCCTCTTACCTTGATGTTCATTCTGTCTGAGGAACTCCAACTGAAGCATTTGATTCTCCCTTCTAGCTAGATCAATTGGAGTGGGATGCTGGGGGTCCCCAGTGTTGCAGGTCACCTGTGCTCCATTGGCTACCAGTTGCATGGTTTCTAAGATGTTGTTATCACTAATCACAGCATTACACAGGGCCTGGAAGACAGGACACTGATATCAGTAGTCTGATTAGTAACGGTCTGGTATAATACCAGGAAATGGCAAATGTTCTGGTTACTAATGCAATGAAAAGAAAAGATATAAAGCTAGCTCAGACACCAGCAAATTATATGATTTATGGCATTTACATTCAAACTATTCTTGCTAAAAGTGACATTTTTGTGAAAATTCATTGAAAGAAATAGCTTCAGCGTATGGCTCTGCCAAAACTGTGATTAGGCCTACATGCTAAGATTAAGTTCCAACATTCCCTGTGATAGAGAGTGGGACACAGTTTCAGATACAAGATTTCCTTTATATGAACACAGATAAAAATTGTGTTGTAACTTACCTTATTAAATGAGCAATCAGAAGTAGAAACCTTTAGCATGAAAATTAGCTACAGAAGACATACTGTAGGGCAACCACAATGAAGTGCAAGACCACATTAAAAAAGGGAATTTTTTAAATAAATGTTGCTTGTATCCCCCCTCTTTACTGTACCACCTGAGCTGCCCTCTAATGATGAAATAATGCTTTGCTGAGGAACAAAAAGTAGGTTCAAGGAATTCAGAAAGGATTACTTAAGTGCGCCAATAATGTCAGATAAAAACATTTTCTAGCCAAATTATTTATGTAGTTAGAACCTTTAAAAGATGTTTGCCTTCTTTAAAATGCTTTCATTGTCACAAAATGCAACACTTTCCTGTATGTTTTAAGGTCTGTGATGTTTGACTATCTGACATTATAATAAACAGTGTTGGGAAGTAGGTAAAGTTATACTAAATACTGAAAGCAAAATGTAATGCTAAAGGTAAAACCTGACATGGGAGATGTGTTTAAATGCATCATTGCCCATTTCCTGTTTTATGTATTTATTTTATACATTAGTTAAGCTGATAAGCCCACTGGATAGCACTGTCTGGTTAAGTAACTTCCTCAGAGTCACATAACAGGCAAATAGAGGTGAAAGGAATCAAACCCTGTACCTCTGGCTACAAGAAGTAGCTTGTTAACAGCTCAGAGTCTTAATCTTGTGTGTCATCTACTGTGTCATTATACACTGCTATTATGCACTATTATTCTTAATTTCTAATGTTTTATTTATTTTTTTTAAAGAGTTGCTTTTAAATTCTTTTTGGTTCTTTTGGAAGCAAAAAATGGTCCAATTAAACATCTGAGAATCATTGATGAAGTTAAAATGAAAGAGGGTGACAGGACTTAGACTTCCAGATACTTTTAAAATACAGATATCAATCACTTAGGATGTTGACAGAATAAAATAATTTAAATTAACATGCATTTTAGAAGGAAAAAAAGCATGTCAGCTGTTGAGGTTGTTAATTTTTGTTGATTATAGCGATTATACTTTTGTCACAAAATCACCAAATTTAAGAAGAATGGAGCAAAAAAACTGAGGTAAAATTGCGAATACCCCTGATACTCACAGACAGCTGAGAGGTATATATTTGCTACTGTGTATCAAATGAGTCTAATTTTTTTTGTTTAATTTCGTTGCTTCTTTTGTTGGTGCTCCTGTCCACTAAAAACCTGGAGATTAAGAATGCTTTTAAAATGATTTTCAGTGCCCCAATTGTCTATTTGGCAAAACCACTGTATGACAAACACTTATAATACTATTATAATAATTCTAACTCTATTAATAACAGCAGTAATAATACATGTCACAATAATTAAAAAGCATCAGATTCTACTCCCATAAAGAAAGTTACTCACACTGTAGAAGAAACAAAAAAAAAAAAAAATAAACATGTTTTGGAGCTGTTTGACTCTAGGAAGCCAATATCATTTACAATCTTATAAATAAAATATTGCATTTGATAACATTCATCCCAAAGAGTGAGCAAAATTTGTGAGTAAATATGCATGAGTTTTATGAGTCACAACAGCAAGGGAGGATTATCTGTGGGATCTACAGAAATAAGAAGGGATGGAAGAGATGAAGGAAAGACAGAAGGGAGAAGGAAGGCGAGGAGAGTAAGGGGCAGAAGAAACACTTTCACTAAAAGGAGGTGAGTGATGAAGTGAGGCAAGAACCATGAACTGCATTATAGATTCAAAAGCAGACAGGTTGTACTTAAAAGACTGCCAGATAAAACTGTGGAGTAGTAAAATGGATGCAAGCAGGAGACAGCCAAATGAGTGGCAGTTATGGGAGGCAATGCTTTATTTGGGAACAAATGTGAGATAAATCAATGGTAATGAAGACAGCAGACTGAGTAGCCATGTAGGAATCCCAGTGCCAAAAGAAAGAACTAACCCCTGCAGAATAACATGAAATTGTGTAGGGAACAAAAAAATATTTAGCAATTAAGAATCAAAGCCATTAATGTTTGTCATAATACTGGTTGGGGTATGACTCAGTCTCTTATGTTCAGGAATGTGCATTTTGCACCACTTTCATTTATAACTGACAGGTGCAGGATAACAGCACCTGGGTACAGCTGCTTGCATAATTAACTTGTAATGCTGACAGCAAAAAGAAATCAAGTAGCAACACAGTGGTCTCTTCCTCACTAGTGGGGCACAATTAAATGATTCATAGGTTAGTACTAGGCTATTGGCCCTAGGGCCTGGCCTATACAAGCCTAGCCATAACAATTCCCTGGCTATTTCTTCCCACAGTATTTACTTCCTTGGACCCCTGTCTAGCAGGGCGACTGACGTGATCCCCGGGGTGAATTTCCTATCTCCCATCCAATCATCAAGGTTCCTTTCGAAGACGGCCAAAGAGGCGCTCTGCTTGACACGTATGAGCAGTCTATTCCAGAGTCTGGAGAGTCTCTGGGTCAGGAACCTATCCCTCCAGCATGTTTTGTTCATTGTGATCAAAAAACTTCCCAAACACTGTCTTCCAACACCACATGAAAAATCCACTACGAAACCTGCGTTTGAAATATTTATTTAAGCTTCTCTTTAAACATGCACTTTTCGTCAGATTTAAGTATCCAACTTCATCAGAAACAAAACTTTAAGTTAATAATCTACTAGAGCATTTTATAGCACCCAAATCTCATTGAAATCACATTGAAGTCACGCAGCACTACACATGTACTACGCAGAGAGCTCACCCTACTGGTGAGACTTGCAACTACTAGTTAATTCTTTATTTTTTATTGTTTGTTTTTTATATATTGTTTAATTTCTACCTATATAAAATCTCATATACATGCAGGTCACAACTCAGAAAATACAATGCTATAATGAACAATGATAAAAAATATAAAATATAAAAATAATATACTAACAAATGTAAATATAAAAATATATAAAAAATCTCCAAGTAAATAATTATGTTAAACTTTATATAACTAACAATGTTAAAATAGTTAAAAATAGATAAAAATAAAGTTTTGACTTGTAATTTTGATCTCAAAGAACTGCACATGTATTTGCTCATAAAAGCAGCAAAGTCTAAAATCTAAAAATACAAATGAGAATTCACTTTAACAGATTTTTCAAACGTAGGACACACATAATCGAATTACACTCATTCAGGCCAGGAAACTGGCAGGCATTCAGCCTCAATTGCCAACAAAGCTCTAACCTTTCCAATCTAAGTGACTCCGGACCACCTCTTCCGTCATTGTATAGTTGTTGTATGACGCTAAATTTGAAATTATGTGTGGGCTGTTCTAAAATGTGTCTTGCCAATGCATTTGTGGATTTACTATTGTTAATACTATATATGTGTTCGTATATCCTGTCCCTTAGTCTTCTGTCGGTTTTGCCACTTGATTTTGTCCTTCTTCGAACAGATGTGCGAAATTGATATTAGGAACACACTGTTTAGTAGTAGGCATGGTAATTTCCAACAACATAATGTCTCAAGAGAGGAAAGGGACATACTTAACTTTTTGAGTTTCTCTTATGTGAGAATTATGAAACCAGATAAGGGAGGGGGCCTGGCGATTATGAATGTAGCAGACTATAACCAAAGAATGTTTTCGATCTTAAACACTGAGACATACAGTGAAGTGTCAAGGAATGAGTTAAATATAGCTATGAATAGAGTGAATTCCTTGTTGTATGATTTATATATTGAAGGGTGTATTGACAAGAATGTGTTTGAATTCTTGAAGATGCCAGCACCTAGACTACCTATTATTTTTGGAATTCTGAAAATTCATAAAAGTGTAGCAGACCCACCAATGAGGCCATTAGTAGATGCAAGGGGAAGTATGACATATGCTTGCACTAAAGCTGTTGACAACATCCTTAAAAAATATGTTGTACAAGAGACCCAAATTTCAAAAGATTCCTGGTCCTTTTTGCAACATATTAATCAAATTCCATTTTTTGAAAACGCCTTATTTCTGACAATAGATGTCAAGGATTTGTATTCTTCGATTCCCCACCAGGAAGCCATTGAAAGGACAGCACTTTTTATGCAAACCCATAATGCCCCTAGAGATGAAGTGAACTTGGTGACAGAATTAATAGACATAGTACTGTCTTATAACTATGTCACCTTTAATGGTAAATTTTACCATCAAAGAGTGGGAGTTGCGATGGTGTCCCCATGTGGGGCCAGTGTGGCTAATACGGTCATGGCACATTGGGAGAGACAACATGTCTTACAAAATCCTTGGTGCCAACAACACATAAAATTTTATACGCGATTATTGGACGACATTTTTGTGATGTTTGTTGGCCAGGAATCAGAGGCACTGAGAATGGTAGATATGTTTAATAACAGCACAGAGTTTTTGGAATTCACTTATTCTGTACACAAGGACAAGATTTCATATCTTGACATTGAATTAAGGAAAGATTATAGAGAATTAGTTTATTTAGCAAAAATTTTCCGTAAGAGTACTTACTCAAATTCCTTCCTTCAGTTTTCCAGCTGCCACCCTTTTTCACAGAAGAAATCTGTGATTAAGGGGCAGTTAGTTAGGGCAGCTAGGATGTCCACAAAAGATGAGGACTTTATAGCCGAATGCGACACACTAAAGAACTTTTTCTTACAGAGAGGTTACCCTCTCGATTTGTTCATGACCCTCCTTGAGGAAGTGAAAGCTAAGAGACATGGAGGAGTGTTCCCACCAATTTTGTGTAATAAAAATATGACTTTGGTTTGTAGTGATAAACAGGGGTCTGACGAGTTGTTCAGCCCTTATTGCTTTATTTCCACTTTTGCCATGGAATCCTTTGAAATAGTTAACATCATTTGTAAGAATTGGGGGTTACTGCTGAACCATAATGAGACACGCACAACTTTCCCCAAATGCCCGAAAATAGTTTTTAGACGTGGTGCAAATTTGAAACAAATCTTAGAAAACAGAGCCACTGTGATGAAAAAGAAACTGGGTACATTCAAATGTTATATGTGTAACCAATGCAAATATATCCATGAGGGTAACAGTTGTTGCATTAGGGATGTTAAGATCAAAGCCAAGGACAAATATGATTGCAACAGTAAACAAGTAGTGTATTTGGCAAGCTGCACCCACTGTCCCGCGTTCTATGTCGGCAAAACCGACAGAAGACTAAGGGACAGGATATACGAACACATATATAGTATTAACAATAGTAAATCCACAAATGCATTGGCAAGACACATTTTAGAACAGCCCACACATAATTTCAAATTTAGCGTCATACAACAACTATACAATGACGGAAGAGGTGGTCCAGAGTCACTTAGATTGGAAAGGTTAGAGCTTTGTTGGCAATTGAGGCTGAATGCCTGCCAGTTTCCTGGCCTGAATGAGTGTAATTTGATTATGTGTGTCCTATGCTTGAAAAATCTGTTAAGGTGAATTCTCATTTGTATTTTTAGATTTGAGACTTTGCTGCTTTTCTGAGCAAATACATGTGCAGTTCTTTGAGATCGAAATTACAAGTCAAAACTTTATTTTTATCTATTTTTAACTATTTTAACATTGTTAGTTATATAAAGCTTAACATAATTCTTTACTTGGAGATTTTTTATATATTTTTATATTTACATTTGTTAGTATATTATTTTTATATTTTATATTTTTTATCATTGTTCATTATAGCATTGTATTTTCTGAGTTGCGACCTGCATGTATATGAGATTTTATATAGGTAGAAATTAAACAATATATAAAAAACAAACAATAAAAAATAAAGAATTAACTAGTAGTTGCAAGTCTCACCAGTAGGGTGAGCTCTCTGCATAGTACATGTGTAGTGCTGCGTGACTTCAATGTGATTTCAATGAGATTTGGGTGCTATAAAATGCTCTAGTAGATTATTAACTTAAAGTTTTGTTTCTGATGAAGTTGGATACTTAAATCTGACGAAAAGTGCATGTTTAAAGAGAAGCTTAAATAAATATTTCAAACGCAGGTTTCATAGTGGATTTTTCACGTGGTGTTGGAAGACAGTGTTTGGGAAGTTTTTTGTTTACCTGTTTCAAACCATTTTCAAGGCTTGTGTTGTTCATTGTGATGACAAGGTTTAGATCCCTGGAGCATGTGTCTCTGAGGGATTGGAATTTCTTTAAGTGTAGCATGTCCAACAGCTCTGGGTTTGACATGGCCTTGTATGTTAAGCAGAGATCGCCTCTGAGGAGATGATATGCGACAGAGTATAGGTGGAGTTTTTTTTAGACGGTCAGCATAGGGCATCTGCTTTAGGCCTGTGATTCATTTAGTGAGGTATTTCTGCGGCCTTTCCAATTGTTGCAGATGTCTTGAGAGGTACATACCAAATGGGGGATTGTATTCTATAATGGGTCTAATGAGGGATGAGTACAGTGGGACAATGACCTCCCTTTTTCTGGATGAAAAGCCCTTAGTGATGAGGTGTGCTGCATAGAAGGATTTCCTGACTGTTGTGGTAATGTGGTTATCGAAGGTGAGACTACTGTCCACCTGTGTCCCCAAGTCTCTTATCACACTTTTGGTGTTTAGTGCACTGCCACCTATGTGGTAATTCATGGGTACATGTTTTTTCCCGAAGGTGATAACTATACATTTCTTGGCATTAAGCTTGAACCCATGGCTCTGGCACCAAGCATCTGTTTCTGTAAGGTCCTTTTTTAGAATATCCACATCATTTGGGGATTCAAGAATGTCTCCCAGTTTGCAGTCATCTGTGAACTTTGTTAGCCAGAGTCCCTTAGTGTTGACCTGTACTTCAGAGAAGTAGATGCCAAACAAGAGCGGTCCCAGGACTGAACTCTGAGGTACTCCATTTGTCAATTGTCTGGAGCTGGATTTGGAATTGGCTACTTTTATAGTGTGGGTTCTGTCAGTAAGCCAGTTGGCAGCCCATCAAATGATGTAGGAATTAATGTCCAGCTTAGTAAGTTTATCTATGATTCCAGAGTGGGAGATGGTGTTGAAGGCCTTGGCAAGGTCCATATAGGCTGTGTGGACCATCTTACCCTTGTCCACAGCTAGAGACTGATTTGAAGAAGTCAATCAGGTTCAGGAGACAAGATTGACCCTTCATGAACCCAAACTGCATGGGGTACAGTGTTTGAACGTTGCCAATGTCTTTGTTTATAAGTTCCATGATAATATGTTCCATGGCCTTGCAGATCAGGCTCGTCAGACTGATGGGGAGGTAGTTCCCGGGATCCAAGGTGGATCCCCCCTTGTGGAGTGGGATAACTGTAGCTGGGTGCCACTCAGTGGGCACAAAGCCTGAGGTGAGGCTATGATTAAACATGACACTTAGGTGAGGTGCCATTTTTTTCTGAACATGTTAGAAACATTGGGACTTTATCAAGCCATATGATGTCTATAACCATTTGGATTAATGTCTCTAAAAACTTGTATATAGCTTGCTTACAGAGAGGATTGCAAATCTAAAAACAATACTTCTAATAGCTTCTGACTGAGCAGCTGGAAATGTTACACACATTAAGTTTGGGGGGGCAACAGCTTGAGAGATATGACCATTTTTTAAATGCCAGGTTTATTGGGGGTAGCAATAAGCATCTGTGAGTACAAAATGGAATTCATCGGCTATACCCCTGAGTAACACTCTACCATCTCATACCACACAGTGGCATTTTGCCACATGGTACCTGACTGTAGCATTCTGTCACATGGAATCTGATTGCAGCTGACTACAGTATTCTGCCACATCATACCTGACTGAAGCATTTTGCCACACTGTTCTTGACTACAACATTTTGCCACATCATACTCAAGTGCAGCATTCTGCCACATGGTACCTGACTGCAACAATCTATCACAAAGTAATGATGATTAACTGCAGCATTCTCACATATGGCACTTGACTGCAGCATTCTTCATTCTACAACATCATACCCAACGGTGGCATTCTGTCATATCGTACCGAACTGTAGCATTCTGTCACATTGTACTCGACTACAGCATTTTGCCACATAATACCCAAGAGCAGCATTCTACCATATGGTACCTGATTGCAACATTCTGTCTCAAAGTAATGACTAACTGCAGCATTCTGATATATTCTACCTGACTGCAGCTTTCTATCACATCATACCTGACTGCAGCATTGTCACACATGGCACCTGACTGCAACATTCTGCAACATCATACCTGACTGTGGCATTCTATCACATCATATCTGACAGTAGCATTCTGCTACATTGTTCTTGACTACAACAATTTGCCACATCATACTCAAGTGCATCATTCTGCCACATGGTACCTGACTGCAACATTCTATCATAAAGTAATGATGACTACACATGACACCTAAATACAGCAGTTTGCCACATGATACCTGACTACAGCAGTCTGCCACATCATGACTGACTGCAGCATTCTCACATATGGCATCTGACTGCAGCATTCTGCATCATCATACCTGACTATGGCATTCTGTTACATTGTGCCTGACTGTAGCATTCATTCATATCATACTTGACTACAGCATTTTGCCACATCATAGCCGACTGCAGCATTCTACCACATGGTACCCAACTGGAACATTCTGTCACATGATAGCTGACTGCAGCATTCTGTCCCATGGTACCTTACTGCAGTATTTTACACTTTGTACCCTATACCTGTATTTTGCCAAATTATAAATGACTGCAGTATTCTGCCACATGGCACCCGATTGAAACGTTCTGCAACATTGTAAATTATTGTAGCATTTTGCCAGATCTTACCTGGATACAGAATTATGCCACAAAGTAGCTGACTGGAACATTCTGCCACAAAGTAATGACTAACTGCAGCATTCTATCATATGATAACTAACTATATAATTCTGTCACATTCTACCTGACTGCAACATTCTGCCACATCATACCTAACTGCAGCATTTTCAAACATAGCACTTGACTGCAGCATTCTCACACATGGAACCTGACTGCAACATTCTCACATGAGGCACCTGAATGCAAAATTCTGCAACATCATACCCAATTGTGGCATTCTGTCACATTGTACCTGACTGTGGTACTCTGTCATATTTTATTTATTTATTTATATTTGTTGACTGGGAGTGTCCGACTGGACGTAGGTCCATTTTCAGCAGATGCCCGGGGAGAAAAGCTCCACAGTTAAAATAAACAGACAGTAGTTACATTGGATTACATAGCGATTTAACAATTTACATAGCAATTACTTACAACATATTTACAGATGAAGAACATAGTACATCAGTAGACAACTAGAATCTTTATCTGTGAAGTACATAACAGACATTAACAAATGTTACAATAAGAAGTTCCTGCTGTATAATAAGTACTAGGCTTATGAGCATCTGAGCTTGCTATAATCAAGGTAGTTAGTGGAGTGGAAAGAAAGGTAGTGGTTGGATGGGGTGGGTGATATTAGAGTGGGAGTTGCAAGGGCATAGCCAGCATGTTTTAGGTGTGCTTTTAGTAAAGTTTTGAAATGGGTGCATGATGGTATGGAGGTAATTGTGGGTGGGAGAGAGTTCCATAATTTGGCTATGGTCCAAGAGAATAGACCTTCACCAGCAGAGTTATTGGCTTTAGTGATCTGCAAGTGATTTTTTTTGCTGGATCTTAGTGGTCTGGTGGTGCTATAAGGTTGGAGTAGATTCTGGAGGGATGGGACATTTAGTGGATGGTTTACTAGTTTGTGGACGAGTGAGAGTTGATACCATTGAAGGAGGTGAGGGAGTTCAAGCCAGCCCAGTTCAGCAAGTGAGAGACAGTGGTGACTACGGTAGGATGCCCCTGTGGCGAACTTGGCAATTTTGTTGTAGCAGGTCTCTAGCTTGTTTAGATCGCATTGCCTTAGGTTGGTATATATTGGAGAGGCATAAAGTAGGGTGGAGATAAGGTGGGAATTTGCTATTGAAATCTTTGCTGCTTTGGTGAGAAGTTGCTTATTTCTGTATAACACTCCTAGTTTTTTGTGGACTTTTTTATGGTCATGGATATGTGAATGTCAAATTTTAGTTTACTGTCTATTTCCACTCCTAGCAATTTGGTGTGTTCAGTTGGGTATACAGTGGTGTTGTCTTTTGCTATGATGTTAAAGTGAGAGTTGTTTTGAGTATGTTTGGTGGGTTGGAAGATGAGTAGTTTAGTTTGGTTAGTATTGTATATTGTACTTGACTACAGCATTTTGCCACATCATACCCAAGTGCAGCACTCTACCACATGGTAACTGATTGCAACATTCTCTCACAAATTAATGATGATTAATTGCAGCATTCTGCCATATTTTATCTGACTGAAGCATTCTGCCATCTAATAACTGATGAGCACCAACAATTAGCACCAACAATTTAGACAGGTCAAAAATATTGGGGGGAAGGGCAAAGGTCCAAATATAGGGAACATTTTTAAACGTTGCTCTTATAAACTTAAAAAGTTGCTAGAATAACAGGTCTTGCCAAAATTTTCTGAAGGATATAAAGCCTAAAACTCAAATGTCTGTCACTATTTATTGACTTCAATCTTCAGTGATTTGCCAGAAAATCATAAATTTTATGAGGAACAGACCAAAATTATGAGGCAAAAATCTGGACACTCTGTGAAAATCTGGGCAGTTGAGAGCTATGGCTTCTGCCACATCACACTTGACAACAGCATTCTGGCACACTGTATCAGACAGCAGCATTCTCTCACAATGTACCTGACTACAGCATTCTGCCACATTGTACTTGACTGTAACATTCTGCCACATGGTAATGACTAACTGCAGCACTCTGTCATATTTTATCTAACTGAAGCATTCAATCACATGATAGCTGACTACAGCATTCAGCCACACAGAACCTTACTGCGGTATTTTGACACTTTGAACCAGATTCCTGTATTCTGCATAACTATAAATGTCTGCAGTATTCTTCCACATAGCACCTGAGTTCAACGTTCTGTAACATCATACCTGATTGTAGCATTTTGCCACATCTTACCTGACTACAGTATTCTACAACATGTTACATGACTGCTGCATTCTGACACACTGTATTTAATTGCAACACTCTGCCACATTGTACAACATTCTTTCACACTGCACTTCCCTGCAGCATTCTGCTTGATGGCTCCTAACTGCACTATTTGGCCATATTGTACTTGACTGCAACATTCTGTCACATGGCACCTTACTGCAACATTCTGCCATGGTACCTGACTGCAGCATTCTGACACATTCTACTTGAGTACAACTTCCTGCCACATCACACCTGACTGTGGCATTCTGACACATGGTACTTGACAGCAGTATTCTTCCATATGGTAGCTGACTACATTCTTCTGCCACATTGTAACTGCAGCATTCTGTCATTTTACTCCTGCATCATTTTGCCACATGAGCACTGACTGCAGCATTCTGACACACACTACTGGACTGCAGTATTCTGCCAGCTTGTTTCAACATTTTACCACATCATACCTGACTGCAACACTCTGAAACATCATATCTGATTGTAGCATTTGGTCACATTGTACTTGAACACAGCATTCCGACAGTTTATAATGAATGAATGCAGCATTCTGCCATACTGTACTTGGCAGCAGCATTCTGCCACATTGTATCTGAATACAACATTCTGTGACATGACACCTGATTAAAGCATTCTGTCACACTGTACCTGACTGTAACATTCTGTCACACTGTATCTGACTGAAGCATTCTGCCACATTGAACTTGACTGCAGATTCTGCCACACTGCACTTGACTGCAACATTCTGCCACATTGTATCTGAATACAGCATTCTGTAACATGAAATGTTTCTGAAGCATTCTGCCACACTGTACCTGACTGAAGCATTCTGTCACTTGACACCTGACTATAACATTATGTCACATTGTATCTGACTGAAAAATTTTGCCATATTATACTTGACTGCAGAATTCTGCTATATGGCACCTGACTGCAGCATTCTATCACATGATGCCTAACTGCAACATTTTGCACACATTGTTTGACTGTAGCATTCTGACTTATACTTGACTGCAGCATTCTTCCACATCATACCTCACTGCAGAATGTTTTGTTTATTGTGGTGACAAGGTTTAGGTCCCTAGAGCATGTAGCTCAGAGGGAATGGGACTTCTTTAAGTGGAGCATGTCCAACAGCTCTGGGTTTGGCATAGCTTTGTATATTAGGCAGAGATTGCTTCTGAGTAGGCAATATGTGAGGGAGTAAAGCTGGAGTTTTTTTACATGGTCTGCGTAGGGCATCTGTTTGAGGTCGGTAATCCTCTTTGTGAGCTATTTCTGCAGTCTTTCTAGTTGTTGTAGATGTCTTGTGAGGTACATACCAAAAGGGGTGTTGTACTCTATAATGGGTCTAGTGAGTGACAAGTAGAGGGGAACAATGACCTCATTTTTCCTGGATGAGAAACCTTTTGTGATGAGGTGTGGCACGTAAGAAGGATTTCCTGACTACTATGGCAATGTGATTATCAAAGGAGAGACTACTGTCCACCTGTGTCCCAAGGTCTCCTATCACACTTTTGGTGTTACGTAGACTACCGCCTATGTGGTAGTTCATGGGTACAGAGTTTTTACCAAAAGGAATGACAATGCACTTTTTGGCATTGAGCTTGAGGCCATGGCTTTGACACCAGACATCTGTTTCAGTGAGGCCCTTTTATAGGATGTCCACATCATTAGGAGTTTTTATTATGGTTCCTAGTTTGCAGTCATCTGCAAACTTCATAACCAAAGACCTTCTGTGTTAGCCTGTATGTCTGAGAAGTAGATACCAAACAGGAGAGGACCCAGGACTGAACCCTGTGGTACTCCACTTGTCACTGGTCTGAAGTCGGATTTGGAGTCTGCTACTTTCACAGTGTGGGTTTGTCAGTGAGCCAGTTGGTAACCAATCTTGTGACATAGGGATTTATATGTAGTTTAGTGAGTTTATCTATAATTCCAGAGTGTGGGGTGGTGTCAAAAGCCTTGGCGAGATCTAGATAGGCTGTGTGAACCACCTTACCCTCATCTACGGCTTTGGTGACCACTTCAAACAAGTCTATCAGGTTTAGGAGACATGATCTGCCTTTTACAAACCCGAATTGGGTGGGGTTCAAAGTTTGGAGATTACCAATGTCATTGTTTATAAGTTCTATAATGATACATTCCATAGCCTTGCAGACCAGGCTCGTCAGGCTAATGATGCGGTAGTTCCTGGGGTCTGTGGTGGCTCCCCCTTTGTGGAGTGGGATAACCATCGCTGTGCGCCATTCACTGAGCACAAAGCCTGAGGTGAGGCTATGACTGAACATGTTACTTAGGTGGGGTGCCAGTTCATTCTGTAGTTTGTGTAGAACTCAGTCTGGGATGTTGTCAGGTCCCATGGATGCTGTGTTCTTGGCTTTGGAGAGTGTGGTTTTTACCTGTGCAGCCGAGATTACAGGAACTTTGCATTCTTCCGGTATAGAGATGGGCCCTTTAGGGGGTAAGGGGGGTAAGGTTAGCACTGAACCTATCTGCCGGGATGTTGGCAATATCAGCTGGTTCTGTATATTTAGTGCCATTGTGCTGTAACTTAGAACAGATCTTGTTTTCGTAACTAGCTTTGGAGGATTTTATGAGGGATTTCAGGTTTCTACTGAGGCTGACCAGGGAGTTCCTCCAATCATGGGATTTTACTCTTTTCTGCAACAATTTCTTTCCCCTCTTGTAGAGCTTGTTTATGGCAGGGGACCACCAGATTGGCTTCCTTTTTTGGAGGATAGCATCTTGGTTCTGTTAGGGATTGCACGATCCATACACTCGTGTAAGTGCTTATAAAGTGCATTTGTGTAGAATTCAGCAGTTGTACCTCTATTGTCCGTCTGCATGGGTGTTGTGAAGTTTGCCACTTCTGTCTTAAGAAGCATGAAGTTGGCTTTGCAGAACTTTTTTTTTTTACAGTGGTTTCCCTAATGGGGGGTGGGGGCGGGATGTGGATGTCTAGGATGATTAACTTGTGGTCAGATCTGACCAATGAGGAAATGACCTCTGATGTGGAACACCGGTTGCCCATGTTGGTAATGACCAGGTCTAGGATACTGCTGCCACTGGTGGGGGTGTGGATTAGTTGATCCAAGGCATTGGAATTTATGAATTCCAGCAAATGTTGAGCAAAAGAGTTAGTACATGAGTAGTTTTCCCAGTTAATGGTGGGGTAGTTGAAATCGTCCATTATTAGGGTGTTTGGTTGTACTCTAATATTTTCCAGTGTATCAAGAAATGAGGAGCAGGAATCCTGGGGCATGGCAGGGGATCTGTAGCAAGCAACAATTTGGATTGGGGTCTTGCCCAGAGTTAGTTGCACTTGGATACTACCCGATGCATTATGCTGAGCAACTAGCCTGGAGGTGTGGATATCCTTAATGGATATGGACATGCCTCTGCCTTTAGTGTTTTGGTCCAGGTTAGGTGGCCGAAAGGTGTGGTATGAATTATAGCCTGTTAATGCAGGGGTGCCCTCTGGAGCCTTGAACCAGGTCTCTGTCACTGCACAGATGTTGATGTTCTCCATTTTAAGGAGTGCCTCGAGTGAGTGCATTTTGAGGTTTAGACTTCTAGCATTGGCAATGCAGGTAACAGACAAAGAGGCAACTTGGTACAAATTCAGATAACAGAATGGTAGTACACTTTTGTTAACTGAAATATCACACTGTACTTTAGGGAACTGAGATGAGCAGAGATTAAAATTTGAATATATTTTGTAGAAATGGTCAAATGATATGTCAGATATTCTAGAAAGTATAGTATGTTTTTTCTACACCACAATCAAATTGCAAAAGGTAGTATTTGGAAGAAAGAAAAATACTTTTGGAGTTGTCCCAAAACATATATCATGATGCATCAAAATTATAGAACTCAGGAGTTAGTGTCAGGGGATGGTGTGGGTTTTGTAATTAAACAAACAGGAAGGAAGCCTTGAGATAAAAATAATGAACTGTTCAAAACATTGGGGCAGAATGAGAAGGTAGTAGGCAGGCTTGGCAGTATAATGATGTCCACATGAATGGGCATGTTTATCTAAAAGCAGCTCCTTTGACAGTAATGAAAAGCAAAATGCTTACCCGAGGCCACATCTCAGAAGGGACGTAAACAAAATGTGGTTAGCAAGAGACTATACTATGTGGCATTGATATTGACCCACAGAACATGATATAACTAGGAGAAGGGATGGCATAAGGGGGTGCTCAGCATAATGTAGGTGTCATTTCAAATAAATAAAAAAAAAACAGAACAAGAAAGCAAAACACTGCAATGGATGGGAGGGGCTTAAAAATAACAGAAATACTGATTTGCAGGAAAGTGGAACATGATCTGTCTTTCTCTAGAAATATTATTACTGAAAGCAACAAAAGCTACAAATGTTAGATATAGACATGATGAGAAAGATAATTAGATGTAGTGGTACTAAAGACCAGTTAGGGTCAAGGAGATAGAAGAAAGACAGTGGTCAAAAGACTACAGAGATACTCTGGGTAGGCTATAATGGGCTTTTCTGATGACAAGGTCATCATTTCTAGAATCTCCTGATTCTGCCCACAACTGATTCATTTTCATACTGTTGCATTCTATAATACATATGTGTCATGTACTAATTTAAGACCTATTCCCATCTGCTAATGCAAACTGCGTAATATCCAATCCTAGCACTAAAAGCTTTTTGACTTGCCTTTTTATATTTTTGCATCTCATGACTTCCCTCTTTCTCCAGGCTTATTAAAAAGAATCATAACATGAGTACAGTATGTTAGTAACGTGGCAGGTATTCAGTAACATACAGCTGGTCATGCATACAAATCAGCTACCTCGGAGTCCCACTTGGTGGCAAATGTATCAATTGTGCATTACTACCAAAGGGAAATACAAATGCACTGTCTGTACAACTACAGGGAGTGGCTGTTGAAGTACCCATACAGGGAGATGCTTCTGGTCATTCCAGGATCATTGAAAGGATACATATCTTACACTCATCCACAAGTCTTCAAATAGACAAACAAAAGCTTAAGACAGAGAGATAACAGCACAGTCAAGTCAGGACATCCAGAGCAAACTGAACTACCGAACAACCAGTGTTTTATATTTTGTTGTGTTGATTATGCATATACTTTGTATAGCTACCTCATCCAGCTCCTCCTGTACTCCAAAGCATTTGTGAATCTTCCGGTACTTTCCATGGAGGTATTTATCTCTGATGAATGTCTGTCGCTTATCTGACAAGGATCCAGGGTAAATCATTTCACTTGGAGGAACTTGCTGTGCCCAAATGTTGTTTGTTCCCTTGTTACCAACTTGGATGAAAAGCTAAAGAAAGGAAACACATTTAAACCAAAAGATTTTGAGAAAGAATGCTCTTTCAATTCCAAGTTTTACTGTCGAGAGTGTAGATATATCTGGATCTCATGCACAAAGAGAGAACTAAACCATTTTGGATAGAAATTCTTTTTAAACCAGAATAACATCTTGCTTACAAAGTATCTTTACTAAATCTAGCATACTTTCTGTAAAAATACAGAAATTAAAAAAAATCTCTATGTGTGTATATATATATATATATATATATATATATATATATATATATACACACATGGGTCCATGTCAGATGGACGAATGCGTAGGTAAACGAAGACCATATCACCGAGATGACATTGCTGACAGGATGAATCCCCGACAACGGTAAGTCAATGTATTACGGAATGGACTACATTCCCGTTTTTGTAATACCACCGAACATGACATTATAACATGTATAGCAGGGGGGCAAGCCCCCCTGCACCCCTCACACCCCCCCACTTAAATATACCAACTCCCAGATTGCACTACAGTGAGGGAATGGGACTAACTCCCAGTCCGCACTACTTACTGTTGGGGATGCATCCTGTCGGTGAAGTCGTCTCGGTGATGTGGTCTTCATTTACCTGTGCTTTCGTCCATCTGACATGAACCCATATATATATATATATATATATATATATATATATATATATATATATATATGTGGGTCTACCTGAGAACAACAAAAGCTCTAAACGCCATCAACGAGAACACCGACACCGGAAGACCGACAATGAAAATAATCGACAGTTCAAACTCTCGATGCTGAAAACACCGACATGCAAAATGAGTGTGACTGTGTAAGTTTGCGATAGTGACAGACTTTAGGGTTAGGGTGCGGGTAAGGTAAGTGTGCAATAGTGATGGACTTTAGGATTAGGGTGCGGGTAAGGTAAGTGTGCGATAGTGACGGACCTTAGTGTTAGGGTTTGGGTTAAGGTTAGTGCATAGATAGTTGTGTATGTAAGGTTTAGTGTAGGTTTGTAAGGTTTTTGGTGTGCTTGTGTTGTGTATGTGTTTTTCGGAAAAGGAATTTCTTTTGTTTTGTTGACTGTCGGGATTGTGGTTTGTCGGGCATGTGAACTTTCGTTTTTTTGAACTTTTGGTTTTGTGGTGTTGGTGATCTCATTGTCAGTGTTTTTGCTTATCGGTGTTATGAAGTATATCCATATATATATATATATATATATATATATATATATATATATATATATATATATATATATATATATGTAGCTAGATAGAGTTTACAATCAAAAGCTTGAAAGGCACTTCATTGAATGTCGGTTGATGAAAAGTACAGTTGCAAAGATACACAATGCCAAACCTGAATACTATGAACCATAATAAGAAATGCAATACATGATTTATTATTATGGGTTTGGCAATGTGACTGGCGATCGCGATACAGTGAGGACCAGGGAATTTACCCTTTTCCTTACTGTAGTGTGATATCAGAGTTACATATATAATTTGCAGGGGTCGTAGGGCATGCAGGGATGCTTGTCCCCTGCAAAACAGTAAAAACATGTGCTGTTCAGGTGAAATACTCATGGCACTTTAAACTGCGTATCCTGGGTGTCTGACATCACCTTCCGTTATGCTGAATAACATCAATTGCGGATGTCGGGGAAAGGATTTGTCCATCTGAATATGTTGTTTTTGACACTGTGGGTCTTTGTGAGCAGCAATATAAAAAAATATATAAAAATGTCCCAAAAAGTTATTTAGAAAAAGTTGGGTACAATTTTCAGTTGCAATGTTAATATCAAATTGACATATATATGCATCTCATTATTGGTCCAGTTTCTGACAAAGTGATCATGGTCCATGGACTAGTGTTGTCTTCCAAAGTCTATGAGTTTATGAAAATATTATGTAGGATCTATGATGATTTACCAAGCAGAACCTATATGAATGAAGTTTGTACTGAAACAAACTACACTTGCAGAAATTTCAAAGTGATCTTTAACAGAGGCTCCATACTGAGCTTTCTACACACCTATCCTTAATATAATCAAATCTGGGATTACTGCACCTCAGAGGTAAAGGGAATTCCCCTCTTGCAGTGATCTTCTAGAGGAAGAAGATTCAGTTGGTTGGGTAAGAAATGCAGCTCATCCTGACAGTTGTATCATAACAACAAATGAATATCAGAAAGAATAGTTGTGTAAAATCTTACCATAACCATAGATGTCCTTCTCTTCCATGTTGCAGTATTCATACTGTGAGATTTTCCACCTCAGGTGACCCATACGTCGGCTCCTTTACAAAAGCATAGGCCTGGCTGCTGTAGGTGTGTGGGACGTCACACGCAGGGCCATAAACCAGGGACTATAAATGTGACATCTACACTCACAGACTTCAGAACTTGAAGCCCAGGATAAGGTGTACAAAAGGACCAGTTGAGGCTAAGGAGCAAATGTCCCTGAAGGGCTGTACAGATTAGCCTGTAGGGAGTGGATACAGAGGTCAAAAGACCAACCATCCAGTAGAGATGTAATAAAAGAGGTATGGAGGGTGGGAAGGAATACTGCAACACAGAAGAAAAGGACATCTATGGTTATGGTAAGATTTTACACAACTATTCTATGTCCTTCTATTCCTATGTTGCAGTATTCATACTGAGGAAGAGTACCACAGCTTAAAATGAGTGAAGGGAGGGGGCAGAGGTAGAGGATTCCAAGAATCCTTGCAGGATTGCCCTGGCAAATCCTGCTCTGGCCTTGGAGACCTGGTCTAGCTTGTAGTGTTTTGCTAAAGTGTGAACTGTAGACCAAGTAGCTGCTTCCATGATGGTGGCTGTGTCCAGCCATCTAAGAAAGACTTTGGAGATAGCCATGCCTCTAGTGAAATGAGCCCCAACTCTTTGAGGCAATTGTTTGCCATGATGTGAATAGCAGAAGAGAATGGATTTCTTTATCCAACAGGAAATGTTTGTTTGGAGACTGCCTTACCCAGAGCCCTGGGGTGGAGGGAGATGAAGAGTTGGTCAGACTTTCTGAAGGACTTAGTTTTGTTTAAGTAGAATCTCAAGTTGTCAGTGCACATCTAGGGAATGAAGGATCCTCTCTGCGGTATTAGTTGGAGAGGGAAGAAGGTAGTTAAGTGAATGGATTGGTTTAAGGATAGTTCGTTCACCACTTTGGGCATGAAGGAAGGGTTTGTGCACAAGGTCACCCTGTCATTGTGGAAATGGTGCAAGGAGGACAGGCCATGAGGGTCTGTAGTTCAGATACTCTTCTAGCGGAGGCAATAGCCACTAAAAGAATGGTTTTCCATGTGCACATTTGTAGAGAAGCTGTGCTGACTGTCTCAAAAGGTGGTAAGGTGAGTTTTCCAGCATGAAATTGAGGTCCCAGGGAGGAGGGATGGGTTTTCTTGGTGGTCTGATATGCAAGACCCCTCTCAGGAAAAGTTTCATGTCCAGTCTAGAAAGCAGAGGTGGCTGTTAAGGCACACAGGCTGAAATGGCAGAAAGGTGGACTTTCACTGAAGAATATGCTAGTCCTTCCTTAATAAGCTTGCATATATAGTGAAGGACAAGAGAGGGATCCACCTGAAAAGGGTCCCTGTCCTTAAGGGAACACCATTTTGAGAATATTTGCCATTTAGACAAATAGTTTTTCCTAGTAGTTGGTTTCCTGGCATCCCTCAGGACTAAGAGCATGTCCTTTGAGTACTGTTATCTGAAAGGGATCAGAAGTTGATCACCCAAAGAGTTAGATGCAACAAAAGCAGCTGGGGTGAATGAGAGATCTCTTTTGTTGTTAGTAGGTCCACCTTATGGGGTAACTTGTGGTGACTGCTCTTGGCTAGGGAGTGAAGAAGGGGGAACCAGTGTTGCCTTGGTCAATGGGGAATCACCAGCAAGACTTTGGGTTGGTCCTTCTTGAGCTTCAGAAGGACCTTTTGTATTAGTGGGAAGGGAGGAAAGATGTACAGGAACATTCCCTTCCATGGAAAGCTGAAGGCATTCACCCTCCAGGCTAGTGGAGTGTGATCCCTGGTACAGAATTTGTTTAGTTGTCTGTTCTGGGGGGATGAAAACAGATCCACATGAGGTGTGCCCCACTGGTGGATGATGTCTAAGAAGGTTTCCCTGTGCAACATCCATTTGTGTTGTAGAGAGGATGTTCTGCTGAGTAAGTCCACTCATTTCTTTTCCTGAGAAGGGATGTAAGAGGCCTGCAGGAAAAGGTTGCGATTGGCTGCTAGATCCCAGACTTGTAGGGTTATCCGGCAAAACTGGTATGCCTTTGTCCCTCCTTGTTTGTTGAGGTACCACATGACAGTTGTGTTGTCTGTCACAATGTGGAGCAGCCCTGTTTGCAAGATGGGAAGGAAAGCTTTCAGAGCCAGCAATACTGCAGTCATTTCTCTGACATTCATATGTTGCTTTGCAGGGCAGGGGTCCAACACTGTTTTACCCTGAAGTCCTTTAACATTGCCTCCATCCTAGGTCTGATGCATCTGTATGCATGTGGTGGGGCATAATTGAAGAGGAATGCCCTGGTAATGTCTGGTTTGCTGAATCTCACTTCAGTTCTGTTTTTAAGCAAGGCAGAAGGAGAATAAGTTTTTCTAGTGGATGTTGGCTCTGAGACCACACATTCTTTAGGTACCATTGGAATTTTCTCATGTGCATCCTGGCTAATAGGAGCATGGGAATAGTAGCTGCCATGAGGCCTAGGACTTGCAGAAATTGTTTGGCAGAGATATGAGATTCTGAAAATAGGCTTTGAAAATGGGTGGAGAGAGACTACACTTTGTCTGGTGGGAAAAAGGATCTCATCAGGTCTGTTCTGATCCTGCAGTCTAGGAATATTTTGTCCTGTTGAGGAAGCAGAGAGGATTTTTGAAGGTTTTGGGTGAATCCCAAGTTGTGGAGGAGGGACATGGTAATCTTGAGTTGGGTCTGTAGGGTGGACTCTGATTACACCAGAATGAGAATGTCATCCAGATAAGGGTAGATTTGGATTTCCTTGGTTCTGCAGTAGGCAATGGCTGGTGCCAAGCATTTTGTAAAGACTCTGGGAGCTGTAGACAAGCCAAAGGGCAAGGCTGCAAACTGAAAGTGTGAAGAGTGGCCAGTAAAGCGCAGAAATTTCCTGTGGGATGGCCTGACAGGAATGTGTAGGTAAGCATCCTTTAGGTCCAGGGTGACCATGAAGGCTTGGGAGGGGATGAGGAGTAGGAGGGTTTGAAGGGAAAGCATCTTGAAGGACGGAACTTTCAGGAACAGGTTCAGATATGATAAGTCTAGGACTGGTCTCCAAGGGCCATCTTTTTTTGGAACTAGGAAAAGACCAAAATAGAAGGCTTGTCCTTCCTATACTGAGAGAACTGGTTCTATAGTTCCTTGAGTCAGGAGTTCTGCCAGAATGAGGGAACAGATGAAGCTGATTTCTTGGAGAGAAAGGGATTCTTTTTAGTTTTGGTCTTTCCTTCCAGGATAAGAAATATCCTTTTTGGATGATAGAAAGAACCCAAAGATTTGCTGTGATGGATTTCCAGAAGGGAAGGCAGTGGGTAAGGCGGGCGGGCAGAGGCAGTTGAGCAAGGCAGTCATGCTGAAGAGGGGCTCCCTCTGTCTGGAAAGGGCTGTTTGGCTGGTGGCTGAGAGCTAGGGGGTCTGGAGTAAGGCTGTCTCCTGGATGGCCTACGGGGCCTTGAGGAGGGAGGGTGTGATGTTGAAAGAGTCCTTCTGACAAAGGATGGTTTTGCAGGGTAGTTCCTATAATATCTAGGGAAGGGGGACACCAGCAGATGCTTAATGTCTTGAAGTGCTTTGCTTTTCTCTTGTAAGTTTTTGAAAAGTTCTGCTGAGTTTTTCCCAAATAAAAGGTTGTGGTCCAGAGGAGCATCCACGATTTTGGATTTGAAATCCTCTGGTAGAGGCTGTAAGCAAAGCCAGGAGTATCTACGTAAGGCAGATGCAGAGGCAGCTGCCCTGGCTGAAGCCTCTGCTGCATTATAGCTGCATCTGATAGAGTGTCTGGCTACTTGTGTAGCTAGAGACAGCTTTGATGAAATGTCAGCTTGGGTTGGACAGTCTGGGGTGGAGGACAGCAAGGTGAAAGCCTGGGAGACCAGGTCCAGGGGGTATTTAACTATGTGGGCTTGGTAGTTAATAGCCCTGAAGGCCAGGGTAGAAAAGGTGTATATCCTTTTACCCATTCTGTCCATGGTTTTTCTGATTTTATCTGTTGGCAAAAGTGAAGCAGAGAGTAATTGAGTAGACTGTCTGTCTGAAGACACAGCAATGACTGCTGGGTCAGCTGGGGGGAGGGTTGACCAGAAATTTGTGGTCATCAGGCACTTTGTAAAATCTATCTAGCCTTTTAGGGGCAGGAGGTTGAGAGTCAGGGTTTTTGGAAACAAAGTTAAAGGCATCCAGGAAAGCTGGAAGCACAGGAGGAATAGCTGAAGGGGATGGTAACTCAAGTTGCAGAAGTTCTAAATATCTTTTCTGGGTATCTGACATTAAGGCAGTATTCCACGTGAAGTAGTCCTTCATTTTTTGTGATAGTTTCCCCAAAGGTAATGTCCTCTGGTGGGGAGTCACCTTCCATAGAGCCTTCATCTGGGGAGTAATAATCCACAGGTGAAACAATCTGAGAGACATAGGAAACTGATTCCTCAGAAGAAGAGTAGGATTGTTCATGTTCTTCTTCTTCTACCTGATGGTAGTGGTTAAAGGTAGGGAGGAAGCAGAGGATGGCCTGGGGCTCAGCACAGGAATGTTGGAAGGTGCAGGGCCTAAGAGCCATCAAGGCCTGCATTAGTGAGTTGATACATGACTGCCAATCTGGAGCTACTTGAGGCATGGGGCTCAAGTGCTTAGTCTTTTGTTTTTTCTTTGTTGGTGTGGGCTTAGGGGTAGGCTTAGAGGCAGAGGCCTGGGCTGGCACAGGAGAAGTCTTGGTCAGCCAACCAAGTGTTTGTTCCTCTTTGACATCAGTTATGGGTGGGATCTAGCTTAACTCCACGGACATGCTTTCTGTGGCTGCCAAATTGGCCTTTTCCAGAGGAACCATCAAAGCTGATGGAGTAATCAGGTGTCCATCGGCCCCTATATCGGTAGACGGCGGGACATCCGATGGCAGAGTGGCATCAGAAGAAGGCCTTGAAACCTTGGCCTTCTTCCTTGGTTGTTCAGCTTGGGTTGCCAACTTCGGGATCTATCCTGAGTGAGGCATTTTAGTCTTTGATTTTCCAAATAAAAATTAAATGCCGCTAGTCGGCTGCAGAGGGTCTTTGGCATGAAAGACTGAAATGAAATGGGTCAGGTCTTATGGTCATGCTCCTTATCTAAGCAAAACACATACCAGTTGTGAGAGTCTCTGCGTGGTATCTGATGCCCGCAGTTACATTTGCTCTTTTTCTCAGACATCAGCTAAAGGGGAATCTGCAGCAACCAAACTCAAGTGTACGTAAGAGAAAAAATCCCCAATGGGGTACTTATCTTTAGAAGTCTTTGGTCATAGGGACAAAGCGGTCGAAGTAACGTCATCTGTGGCTGAAAAGTTCTAGGGTCTGTGCATACAGATGTCACATTTATAGTCCCTGGTTTATTGCCCTGTGTGTGACGTCCCATGCACTTACAGCAACCAGGCTTAAGCTTTTGTAAAGGAGCCGATGTCAGGTCGCCTGAGGCAGAAAATCCCACAGTATGAATACTGCAACATAGGAATAAAAGGACATCAAGAATTTCCTGATGAGGGCTGAAGTGCAGGTAGATCCTAGTATCACCAGCATGGAAGAGGAAAGTCTACTCATAACTGCTTTTCTTTCATGCTGTATAGTCAGCTAAAGGATCAGGAAAAGAATGAAAGCTGTAGTACTCCTAAAATAAGCAGAATAGTGTGTGTGTGTGTGTGTGTGTGTGTGTGTGTGTGTGTGTGTGTGTGTGTGTGTGTGTGTGTGTGTGGCAGGTGGGGTGGGGGAAAGAATCTCAGAGAATTACTGGAGCGCTTCTGTCAAGAAACTACAATAGCAATTATGAGAAACACATTAGGCCCTGAAAATACTTCTGTTGTTCTGAAGATACTTCTTGTTCTGTGGTGTGCTGGCAAAAGTACAGCGAGATCTAAGAGAAGAAAACTGAAAGAAGTTGTCTCACCTCTTGTTCAGGGAAGTTTCTGGAACACACACACACACACACACACACACACACACACACACACACACACACACACACACACACACACACACACACAAAAATGGGAAAAAACATAGGAAAGAAATGTATTATTGGTGGGATAACAAGAGGAAAAATAGAAAAAGTGGAAAGTGCCTGGGGATGTTTATACTAGGTTACCTAAAAGTAATCAAGCAATGAGAAAAATCTCTTAGGAAGAGGTAGAGAATACCAGGGTATATATGAAAAGATATAACCAGCAGTAATAGTGAAGCAATTATATTTTTGCAGGCAGCCGATGATACTCCATCTGTAGTAGAACAAACTTTTTTTTCTGCAGGCAAATAAGTAGAAAAGAAGGCAACAAAGACAGCACAAGGTCTGCAACAGACATCAGAGGAAGAGACATTAAAAGAATGAAATATACTGTATTTGGAGGATATGATACAAATTCTTTAATTCTAAGGAAGCAACTAAGTCAGTCTTTCAGAAATAGTGATGTGTAAGAAAAAGGCACAGTTTATAGATAAAGACAGAGACAAAGTGAAGAAGAAAAAAATACAGTGACAGAGCTTAATGGCTGCTTTGAACAATTTGCTTGAGGAACTTGTATGACTAACCACTAGATAAGGAATTTTGTAATGCATGAGGCAGACATAAGAAAAATAATGTAGGACATTTGATGAATTAACCTATAGGTTAACAAAACTACAAAGTATATCTGGTTAGGTAGGCAAAAAGGCCAAAAAGTTAAACTGTCTTAGCACATAATGAAAAATGCTGAATTCGTATGTTCTCCTGCATTTTTAGTGTACTATAATTCAAAAATTTATGTTCAAGTATTTCTACTTTGGTAAGGCTTAGTATTCCCTTCACCATACAAGAGTATTTTGCGCTGTAACATGTGCTCCATCAAGAATAATTCATGCATATCATACCTTTCAACCTGGAATCATAAAAAATCTGGACCAAGGCCCATGAAAAATAGGTACAAATCTGTATGCTGATTAACATAAAATTTGCATATATAATTACGTAACCCCACCAACTCCAACAGAATTGTAGGATGCCAGGTTTTAAATGCAAACTGAAGAACAAACCAAAATTATTAAATACAAAATAAATAGAAGAACAATAGTGTTGCAAATTAAAGCCAGCTGCAATTAAATAGAGCAAAAACAAGAAACAGTGTGCAACCCTTTAGCCAAAAATTGTAATCCAATCCAGAGCACCTTCTAGTTGGCACATCGTAGGAGGGAGAATAATAGAAAAGGATAACAACAACAAGAATCTGGGATGGCAGTGTGCGTATTTAGGGAAAAATCCTCCTAATAATGCATGTATATTAGAATAATCAGCTATGGATAAAAGTAATATATTAGCAGCTGATACTTCTAAAGCTGCAATCTATGACAGTGCTATAGCAACTGTATACTTAAAATGCAGCAATCATTAAAACAAATGAGTTGTGGTCTTTACATAACATATCAAGAACTACCCTTTGACATGATTCCATCTTTACAATGGTAATTTTTTGACATAATTCCAGCTTTACAGTGGTGATTTTACAATACATAAAATGTCCTGTTTTGGAAAGAATCTATCTGTTCTCACACTCTATTCAAAAAGCGCTGCCAAACAATATCTGATCTGACCATTTATTTTAAGTCTGGAATAGCAATGCATTCCCTGCTGATGTAATTTAATTCACATCTAATGAACGTAAAACAGAGATGACAGCTATTTAAAAAGCTGTTTTATATAGCAGACAAGTTCAAAATTACTTTTGTGAAAATTCACTATCCTGCAAAGCAAACTAAAGGGATCGTGAAACGTCTTCAAAAAAACAGGGACCTTCTTGTAACATATCCAGTAATGCAGTGTGTGGGAACCAAAAGAAACAAAATCTGTCCCACGGCCAGTAAAAGTACATCCTTCAAAGCTGCAGTCTGCTTTAGAACTGCACAGAGCAAAAAACCTAAAGCAAAATGGCTCCAAGCCAGATGTCCTGACAGACGTATGATGCATGTCTAAGTCAAGAAAGCAATGCAATTAGCAAATGTACATTCTACACATGTAGGCATATAGTAGAGTTTCACGTGACAATGTGTGCAGACTTGTAATCTTTTCTTGGATATATAAAAAGCCTGCTACTATTGATACATCTTTTAAGTCAACAGGAAAAAATGCCCAACAAATTTTACATTGTGCCTACAACTTCCCAGCACTGCATCCACTGGGTAAATCTGTTGTGGGGTTACAGCCAGCAATGTAATCTCCCACCCCTGTGGTGTGTGCATGCTAACTATACATTCCACCTTAAAAATAACAATGCACAGACTTAATTTTGTTTTGTCAACTAACACTACAATTACAGAAATTTACTTGCGTGAACAAACCACATTAATCTAGCTGCTGCATTCACAATACCAACCAGTGGCATCACTTTTTTTACTGCTGTGATGTGTACTAAGATAAAAAAAAAAAATGTGCAAATGGCAAGAACTCCTTTGTCATGTTTTTCACATCTAGTAACAGTAAAATGCTTTATTTTGCAGTTACACTAATACTGGAAATACTACTTTCTGTTAGAAAAGAAATAAATAACAACCAGCAAAAGCTAAACAAATAATTACAAGCGGCACTATGCAAGAAAATAACTTTTCAAGACAGTTATAATTAAATCTGAAGATTCTGTGAAAATCTAGACAGTGGGCTACTGAGCTTGCTAATACTAACTGATAAAGACACACAACTTTGTATTATCATATGTTTTGTCTCAGTTAGTAATGAGATTCCCAGTATTTCTTTCTAAACACAGACTGGCCCTAAAAATCAAGGGTTTGATCTTAGAAGTATCAAAGAACGAAAAACTAAGGGACAAGATATTACAAAAATATTCAGCAACACCACCATCCTCCTTGTTTTTGTTCTTTTCTCAGCAAACTAGGATGTGGTGACAAGCAAGTTGTTCTGCACCGAAGAAAGTGTCAGGTCTGTATGCCACGAATCTTTGATCAAAGCATTTAATAATGAAAGGAGTGATTATGAATCCCTCAACCCTTGCCCAAAAGTCACCTGAGGGACAACTAACAATTACTACGCTGTAATAAAGGACATCTTATATCACCAACTAGCAGAAAAAAGATAACTCTGAGTGTGATGTAACACACTAAACTGAACAATACATCGTCATAAAACCACACTCGGGAGGATGACTGCTTCATGTCAGATTCTGTGGTTTTAAGTTTTGAATAATATACAATAGGAAGATTTTATTGTTAAACTTAGCAGCTTAATGTTTATCTTTTAAGAATTAATTTGTAAAATGTCTATATTCACTTGAGCAATCTAGTAGTGAACATTTATAGTAACAATAAAATAGTGTTTGAGTAGGAACTGAGCCTGCAGTCACTGGTTTGTTAGACTCATTTGTGTGTGTGTGTGTGTGTGTGTGTGTGTGTGTGTGTGTGTGTGTGTGTGTGTGTGTGTGTGTGTATGCATGTGCACTTAATATAGCACTTTCTTGTGAAACTGTTTATGCCCCTCTGAAGTGTTCTTTTGTTTCTAGTTTCCCGGCTACTGATGCTGCTCGCGACAGCCTGTGTGTGATGTTGCAGCTGTTAAGTCACAGAGACAAACAAAGCAGGCAGGTTGCCATATCAGCAAACATGCAACAGTCTAGCACAGAAGATACTGTACTCAACCGCCCACAGGTGACAGTACTGCACTGACAATCTGCATCTGGCATGTCTCTTCAGCAATAAATCAAGTGACCATGAACTCAGAGCTGAACATATTCTCATGTAGAAGAATGGAGTGTACGTTTTGATAAACAGGCAGTTCAGAGCAAGAGGATGAGCATGTTCTTGGCTTGATAAAGAATGATTAACTGAAATCAAGAAACTCTATCAAATAGTTGTTGTTTGTCTTTCGGCTTTTTCAGGTTAGGGATCGCCACAGCGGAACTCCGGTCTGCTAATGACTGGCAGTAGATTTTCACGAATGCCGAGGTGTCAGATCAACGTTCAACCTTCAACGAAGGCAAGCCCATTTTAAGCATGTCTTTTGAATGCCCACCCAACCACGGGGAAGACATGCAGACTGCACACAGAAGGCAGTCCCTGCACTCCAGCTGAGAATCGAATGGGAGAACCTTTTGCTGTGAGGTAACAATGCTACCACTGCACCACCACGGATAAGCTCTATCAAATAGTACATGGGGAAATAAACTACAACTCACTTTAGCTTTAACCGTGGCTATGATAATAACAAACGTGAGCAGTGACTATACAGGACCAGAAAACTGATGTAATAAATTACACATTTAAAGATAATAATGACATGTTAAAAGTGCACCAGAGACTATGACTTTTTCAGGTTGCTTTTTTAAGTGAATCTTACAGATTATTTTATATTTGTAAAATGTTAGCGACTATGAATGTATGTTACAAAAGACCTTAGTAATATCAGGAAAAAAATATAGTATAGTAGAATAGTTGTGCAAATTCTTACCATAACCATAGGTGTCCTTCTCTTCCATGTTGCAGTATTCTCACTGTGGGATCCTTCGCCTCTGGCAACTCGAACGTCTGGCTCCTATGCAAAAGCTTAAGTCTGGTTGCTGCTAGTGCGTGGGACGTCACAAGCAGGGCCATAAACCATGGGCTTTAAATGTGATGTCTGCATGCAGAGACCTCAGAGCTGACTGCCCAGTCAGACAACAGCCAGAGAACAGGAATGATGCCATCCAGAAAGGGTAAATGTGATGGAGGGAGGGCAGGAATACTGCAACATGGAAGAGAAGGACATTATGGTTATGGTAAGATTTTACACAACTAATCTATGTCCTTCTATTTTCATGTTGCAGTATTCTTACTGTGGTAGAGTACCACAGCTGAAAAAGAGGAAAGGGTGGAGGAAGAAGTAACAGTCTCCAGGAAACCATGGAGGATGGCTCAAACAAGTCCTGCTCTGGCTCTGGATATACTGTCCAATTTGTAATGTTTGGTAAAAGTGTGCACAGAGGACCATGTGGCTGCCTCTAATATAGTGGCTGTATCCAGGCCTTTGAGGAAGGCTCCTGAGGAGGCCACCGCTCTTGTAGAATTCACCTTAACATTGTAGGGTAAGTCTTTGCCATGGTAAGAGTAGCAGAGGAAATACTTTTTCATATCCAGAAAGATATAGTCTATTTGTATACAGCTTTCCCTAGGGCCCTGGGGTGGAAAGATATGAATTGATTATGATTGGACCTTCTAATGCTCTTGGTCTTGTCCAGGTAAAATCTTAACTGCCTGTGGACATCAAAGAAGTGGAGGACTCTCTCACTGTCATTTTGAGGTGAAGGGAAGAAGGTGGGTAAATGAATAGACTAGTTGATGGACAGCTCATTGACCACCTTGGGCATGAAGGAGGGATTGGTGTGGAAGATAGTGTAGGGTGGGAAAGCCATGACAGCTTGCAGCTCAGAGACTCTCTTAGCTGAAGTAAGGGCAACTAATAGGACAGTTCTCCAGGTACACATCTGCAGAGAGGCAGACATGCTGGTTCAAATGGGGCAATTGTGAGTCTTTCCAGTATGTACTTCAAATCCCAAGGTGGGGGGATAGGTTTCCTCGGTGGTCTAATGTGGAGAATCCCCTTCAGGAAAAGTTTGACCTCCAGTCTGGAAAGGAGGGGAGATTCCTTAGGTAAGCAGGCTGAGATGGCAGATAAGTGAACTTTCACCGAAGAGTATGAAAGATCTGATTTTAGGAGCTCACACACATAGGCTAGAACAAGGGGTACATCTGCTTGGAAGGGTTCTATAGTTGCCTTTGGAGACATGAAATTGAGAACCTTTTCCATTTGGAAACATAGGATCTCCTGGCAGTGGGTTTCCTGGCCTCTTGCAGGATGGCTAGCATGTCCTCTGAGTATAGGTGTCTGAAAGGGATCAGAAGTTTATCACCCACAGTGTTAGGCTGAGTGTTTCCAGGAGTGGGTGAATCACAGATCCCTTCTGTTGTGTGAGTAGGTCCACCTTGTGAGGCAACTTGTGGTGATTGCTCTTGGCTAGAGATAGAAGAAGGGGATCACCAGCAAGTTTTTGGCTTGTCCTTCTGGATTTTCAGTAGGACTTTCTGAATGAGTGGGAAGGCGTAAAGGAAAAATCCCTACCAAGAAATTGAAAATGCATCCACTCTCTAAGCTAGTGGGTAAGGTTCTCTGGACCAGAATATCTGTGGTTGTCTGTTCTGAGGGGAGGCAAACAGATCTGTGGTGTGCCCCACTGGTGGACAATGTCTCTGTGTAATATCCACTCATGATGTTGAGAGAAGGATCTGCTGAAGGCATCCATCTGATGGTTGTCTTGGGATGGAATGTAGACTACCTGCAGTGTGACATTGTACTGATTGGGAAGTCTGCAGAGTAAATAGGACCTGGTCCCTCCCTGTTTGTTGATGTACCACATCACAGTTGTGTTGTCTGTGAAGATTTGTAGAGGGCCTGCCTGAGTTAGAGGAAGGAAGGCCTGTAGTGCTACAAGGAGAGCAGTCATTTCCCTTATGTTGATATGTATTTTTCTGGAGGAAAGGCTCCCATTAAGCCTGTACCTTAAGGTCATTCATAGTGGCACCCCATCCTAGATCCTAGGCATCTGTGTGCATGAATTGGACTGGTTTGGTGAGTTGCAGAGGTAGGCCTGGATTCTGGTTTATTTGTTGGACCCACCACCTCAACTCTGTCTTTAGGCAGGGTAGGAAGGGCACCTAAAATTCCAGGGGATGATTGTGACCAGACATTTTTCAAGTACCACTGGAACTTCCTCATGTGCAGCCTGGCTAGGGGTAACATGGGAAGCATAGCTGCCATGAGGCCTAGAAGATGGAGGAACTGCCTGGCAGAAATGTGGCTGACCAGAAGCAGCTCTTGGAAAAAGTTGGCTAGGGAGTAGACTTTGTCCTGGGGAAGGAAGGCCTTCATCAGGTCTGTTCTTATCCTGCAGCCCTAGAAGGTTTGGTCTTGAGTTGGAGTGAGGGAGGACTTCATCAGGTTGAGGGTGAACCCCAGGCTCTGAAGCAGGGACATAGTGAATTTTAAATGGGTCCTGAGAGTATTTTCCTCTTCTGCTAGAATGAGGATGTCATCCAGGTAAGGATAAATTTGTATGCCTTTTGTTCAACAGTAGGGTACTGCTGGGGCAAGACACTTTCTGAAGACCCTTGGTGCAGTAGATAAACCAAAGGGCAAGGCAGTAAACTGAAAGTATGAGTAGAGTACAGCAAAGTGTAAATACCTTCTGTAATTTGGGTGAATGGGAATGTGGAGGTATGCTTCCTTCAGGTCCAAGGTGGCCATGAATCCCTTGGGTGGCAGTAGTGGAAATAGGGTTTGGAAGGATAACATTCTGAAATAAGGGACCTGCAGGAAAGGGTTTAACCATGACAAGTCCAGAATGAGCCTCCAAGGGCCATCTTTTTTGATACTAGGAAAAGTCTGGACTAGAACCCCCGGCCTTCTTGCCCTGAGGGTACCCTTTCTATAGTACCTAGTGATAGTAGATCTTGGATAGTCTGAGAGATTAGGTGTAGTTGTTTTTTTTGGAGGGAGGGGTATGCCTTGTGGGTGGTGATTTTCCTGCCAGGTCATAAAGTACCCTTTTTCCACTACTAATTCCCAGAAATCGGAGGTGATCTCTTTCCAAAAGGGTAGACAGTGAGAGAGGGGTAGGTGGCTGAGGGAGTCACACACTGTTGTTTCTGTCTAGAAAGGACTGCCTGGGGGTGGTTTGAGAAGAGGCTGTCCTAGGGTGGTAGCCTTTCCAGATCCTTTACTGTGCCTCGAAGAAAAGGAGGAGGAAGATGGGGCAGGAGCCCTCCTAAAAAAAAGTGAGCTTGGCTGGGTAGTTTATTTATTTATTTATTTTATTTTATTTATTTACATTTGTTGACCGGGAGTGTCCGACTGGGCATAGGTCCATTTTCAGCGGAGGCCCGGGGAGAAAAGCTCCACAGTTAAAATATACAGACAGTAGTTACATTGGATTTACATAGCAATTAACAATTTGATCAACATAGCAATTAAAAATTACAAACATAGTTACAGATTAAAAACATAGTACATCAGTAGGCAACTAGAATCTTTATCATCTGAGAAGTAGATAACAGTCATTAACAATTGTTACAATAAGAAGTTTCTGCTGTATAATAAGTAGTTAGGCTTATGAGCATCTGAGCTTGCTATAATCAAGGTAGTTAGTGGTTGGAAAGAAAGGTAGTGGGTGGATGGGATGGGTGATATTACAGGAGGAGTTCCAAGGGCATAGCCAGCATGCTTTAAGGTGCACTTTTAGTAAAGTTTTGAAGTGTGTGCATGATGGTATGGAGGTAATAGTGGGTGGGAGGGAGTTCCATAATTTGGCTATGGTGCAAGAGAATAGTGCTTCTCCAGCAGAGTTATTGGCTTTAGTGACCTGTAAGTGATTTTTGTTGCTGGATCTTAGTGGTCTGGTGGTGCGATAGGGTTGGAGTAAATTCTGGAGGGATGGGACTTTTAGTGGATGGTTTACTAGTTTGTGGGCGAGTGCGAGTTGATACCATTGAAGGAGGTGAGGGAGTTCAAGCCAGCCCAGTTCAGCAAGGGAGACACAGTGGTGACTACGGTAGGATGCCCCTGTGGAGAATTTGGCGATTTTTGTTGTAGCAGGTCTCTAGCTTGTTTAGATCACATTGCCTTAGGTTGGTATAGATTGGAGAGGCATAAAGTAGAGTGGAGATAAGGTGGGAATTTGCTACTGAAATCTTTGCTGCTTTGGTGAGAAGTTGCTTATTTCTGTATAATGCTCCTAGTTTTTTCTGGATTTTTTTATGGTCATGGATATGTGAATGACAAATTTTAGTTTATTGTCTATTTCAACTCCTAGCAATTTGGTGTGTTCCATTGTGTGTATAGTGGTGTCTTTTGCTGTGATGTTAAAGTGAGAGTTGTTTTGAGTATGCTTGATGGGTTGGAAGATGAGTAGTTTAGTTTTGTTTGGGTTGAGTATTAACTGGGCATCGGATAACCAAGGTTCAACAGAGGAAAAGGCTTCCTGTGTGACTTTTTGCAGTTTGGGTAGGGAATGGGTTGAACAGATGATGGTTGGGTCATCTGCGTATTGTATGAGTGTGCCATGTTTGGTGGCAGAGGCTAGATTATTGGTGAAAATAGAGAAGAGTAGGGGTCCAAGGATGGATCCTTGGGGAACCCCTATAGAGACAGGTAGTTGGGGAGATATGTCATTCTACCATACAACGGATTGTTGGCGGTCAGACAGGTAACTCTGAAACCAATTGGTGACTGACTGAGAGAAGGATAGGTTATTGAGTACAGAGGTGAGTTGTTTGGGTAGTTTCTATAAAACTTTGGAACAGGTGAAACCAATAAATGTTTGAGGTCCTGGAGTTCTTTACTTTTTCTCTGGAGGCTTTTGAACAGTTCATCAGATTGTTTGCCAAACAGTAATTTATTGTCTAGGGGTGCATCCAAGATTTTGTTTTTAAAGTCATCAGGAATTGCTGTAGTCTGAGCCAGGAATATCTGTGCAGTACATAGACTGAAACCTCAGCAGCATCATGGCTGCACTTTATAGAGTGTCTGGCAACCTGTGCTGCTAATGAGAGCTTAGATGATACCTGTGTTTTGTTTGGTGCTTCAGGCAGGGAAGAAAGTAATGAAGTTGACTGGGAAACCAAGTCTGGGGTGTATTTGACCATGTGGGTCTGATAACTGATTGCCCTGATGGCTGGAGTGAAGATGTGTAAATCTTTTTTCCAGTCTGTCCATGACCTTACTGTCCTTGTTGGATGGCAGAAGGGAGGAAGAGGGAATTTGTCTAGATTGTTTATCTGGAGCCACTGCAATGACAGCAGGGTCTGACATAGGTGGCTTGATGAGGTACTTGTGGTCATCAGGTACTTTATAAAACCTGTCAGGTCTCTTGGGTGCTGGAGACTGTGATTCAGGGGTCTTGGAGGCTGAGGCAAATACATCCACATAAACTGGAATCACAGGGGGGATAGCAGAGGAAGAGGGTGACTCCATCTGAAGCAACACAAAGTACCTCTTTTGTACCTCAGTCATCTGACTGGCATCCCATTTGAAATACTCTCTCATTTTGGAGACAGTGTCTCCAAAAGAAATATCTTCAGGTGTGGAGTCTCCTTCCAGAGAGTCCTCATCTGGGGACTAGTAATCCAGGGGGGAAGCTAGCTGGGATGTATACATCAAAGACTCATCTGAAGAGGAAGAAGAGGAATTTTCCTGCTGAGTAAGAGTAGGGGGAATGGATGAAGCTGAAGCAGGCCTGGGGCTGACAGCAGGCAAGGTAGGTGAAAGTGAAGCTGTAGGCCTAAGGGCCATAAAGGCCTGTACCAAAAACTGGGAAAAGTTATGCCAGTCTGGTTGCTCTTCAGCTCGAGTAGTTAGCTGCTTGTTTTGTTGTTTCCTCTTAAGAGGAGTAGTCTTAGTGGTAGTTAGAGAAGGAGCAGGCATAGAATCAGTCATCTGTCCTGTGGTAGGAGAGTCCTGTTTTGGCTGTGTGGGTTGGCTGTACAGTGAAGCCCGGTTCCCCCTCGACATCAGCCAAAGCAGATGTCGGAGTAACCTCTGAGGATGTGCCAATTGGAGATTCCTGGTCGGCTTCCACAAAGGTACCCACCAAAGCCAGTTCTTCCCGACATCCCTCAGCCCCTAGACCGGTAGCTGGTGGGACGTCCAATGTCAGAGTGGCAGATACAGTAGGCCTTGCAACCTTGGTCTTCTTTTTAGGCAGCTTCACCTCAATGGTTGACTCTGGTTCCATGCCTAATGTTAATTGCTTTAGTCACTGGTTTTCCATAAAAAGTTTTAGGGCTGTCAGACAACTGAGAAGGGTTTTGGGAATGAACAATTGGCAAATAGTACAGGTCATATGGTCGTGGGATTGGCCTAAGCAAAACAAGCATAGCTCATGTGAATCCTTGTGTGGAATCTGACAACTGCACTTACATTTTTCCTTTCTAGCTGACATCGGCTAATTAAAAGGGAGCAACAGCAGCCTAAGCCTAAGGAAGAAATTGAAAAATTCCCCAATGGGGTACTTATCTTTAGACATCTTCTGAAGTATGGAGCGAAGCGAGCAAGCTGACGTTTGACTGCAGCAGTGAAGTTCTGAGGTCTGTGCCTGCAGATGTCACATTTAAGGCCCATGGTTTATGGCCCTGTGTTTGATGTCCCACGCACCTGACAGCAACCAGGCTTAAGCTTTTACATAGGAGCTGGACGTTTGGGTTGCCTGAGGCGGAGGATCCCACAGTGAGAATACTGCAACACGAGAATAGAAGGACATCTTTGTATCTGTTATCACTAACATGCTAGGTTATACATTTAGGAGGACAGACGTCAGGAAAAGAGAGATTATATCACCATTCTATATAACCTTATTCATACAAAGGGTTGAGTGCAGTTCTGTTACCGACTTAGAAAGAGATCAAGTTAGTTCAGAAGGAACAAAGAAAAGTTACTGGGGTAAAAAGGTAAGTAAAAAGCAAGGGGTCTAAGGAAATATTAATGCAGGAGTTAGGTCTGTTCTCAGATGAGGAGAACCATAAGAGGTGAGATATGATGGCTGTGTACAATGCATTTAAGTGAGAGTTGGATGAGATACAAGTTAAGCAGAAAGAAAAAGGAGGTAGAAGGGGTCACATTAGAAAGTACTTCACAGAAGGACTAAAGGATAACATTACCATATTATGGGCATATGTGGTAAGCTGTAGCAACACAGCATCACTTGTGAAGGACTGTCATGAGTGGTTGTCTAAAAAAAAGAGAACACAAGGGACAATTGAAAGATGTTAGCTATGCTACAATAAATGATAAATCTAGTTGTGGACCAGTAGCATTTACTTATTTTTTTCCTTTTACCTGTTAAGGTAGGAAATTGAGCCACTGCCACGAAAATAAATTTTCTCATCCTCTGCACCTCTGTCCTTCCCAATTCCTAGCTACTCTGGGTCTGGACTTTGGATTCTTGGGAGTGGCAGACTAGGTGTGCACTGGCACTGCGCAAGATAGTAGTCAAAGAAAATTAAGAAATCCCCTATTTCTGCCCAATAAGGTCAATGAATCAACATAAGAAATTTAATATGTAGACTAAGCTGAGGAAAACACTCATCCAAATTCCACCTGGCTGGCAGTCTGCCTCATGAAGCTGACATCATCACACACCCTGCTAGTGATGACATTGGCAACAACTACAGAAGGGGGGAAATTTGAAAAAAAAAACAGGAATGAAGGGGCCAAATGGGAATTAGTGGCACCCCATTATTTTGGCCTCAAAACCAGTAAACACCAAAGAATTCTGTAAGGTTTAGAGGTATGATGCATATCCAGAATAAAACTGTATCCCTACAGTATGCCTTCTTCTCCATTTTGACGTCTTCTTTTCAGGGCCAGCCAATTTCCCTCCAACAATCTAGGGTTCCTGCCCTTCTGTTCCTCGATATATCCAGGCAGTAAAATCTCAGCTCTTCCATTGTCTCATTTGTACCCATCCCTTGGCAGCTTTTCCTTTGCACCCTCTCAAGCAGTTCAGTGTCTGTTTCACAGTACATTCTGCAGAACTGTCTGCTTTAGCCAAAGTGTGGCCTTACAGTGTGGCCTGGACAATGGTGCCTGCATCTTTTGTCCTCATGTTTCTTTTCCTTTGAATGCCTTAGAGCATCCTGTTTGCTTTAATGGCTGCATTCTTCCACTGGGGCTGGTGGCACACAGCTGCTCTTACAATCATTCACAAATCTGAGTCCAGTGTTTTGAAATGCTGTTTTATTATTTCAAAGTTGCAGATGAAAGGAGGGAGGCAAGCACCTGATGTTTCTAAAGAAATAGTGATTTTTCTTTTCTCAGAGTAATGGTAACCTCAGATGTGATTATAGCAAAAAGTGCAATGTGTGTGTGTGTGTGTGTGTGTGTGTGTGTGTGTGTGTGTGTGTGCATACTCACTTATGTGGTGAAGGGCAGTTTTCATTTACTGTAAAATGTTTGCACTTTGTCATCAGGCCCTTATCTCTATTGGCTGACCCATTTGTAGATTTTTGTGTCATTTACAGATGCATATATTCCATGCGAGTCTTCTGTAAGGCCATACACAAAGACATTAGAAAGCACCAGAGCCTGTACTGAATCCTGTGATAACTGCCTCTTTTCTTTAGAGTTTTCAGGGATACAGTTTGCTATGCCCTTTTCTTCCTTTCTGTCATTTTATCTAGAACACCTTGACATGATCTGTGCAAATAATTATGTACATCAATAAGTATGCCAGACACCATGCTAATGTCTAGGAAAACTAAATTCATATCCTTCTCTTATGTACTGTTTTGGTCATCCAGCCAAATCTATTATGTTTATCTGACATAATTTGTTTACTTTATTAGGTCACATTTACTACTTTAATATTAAAATATTATCAGTTTTTCTAAAATACAGTTGATTGATATGTAATGTATTGTATTGTATCTCTAAATAGGTATTTCTACAAGGTTACACTCTGTGATGCCCGTGCACTGGCTCAGTAATCAAGGAGCCTCAATCTTCATCACTAGCACCAGTGGCGGGCATGCACATTGGGAAGGATAACAAGTACACACACAGTAAAGTACAATTTCCCTTAAGAGCACACAGTGATCACAGTCAGTCCAGGGCTGGTTTCTCCCTCTATCTCTCCAGATCCCCAATAAGAATCCCCACTGGCACAGCTATAGGGTACAGGTCTCAGCCTAGTGATCAAACCTCCAGCACCATCTCTGTCCAACTAGTGCTTCATGTCCCTGCCCAAGCAGCTGACACACACACACTTTGAGATAGGAGTTATATACAAAACACACAGACACTCCTGGGGAAGGCTGGCACAAGTTCTCCAGCTATGCCCCCTTCTCTGCCCAAGCTATAAGGTAGAAATCACTGCCATCAAACACTGATATCAGCTACTAATAAGGCCCTTACCAAAGGGTGTCCAGTTTTACTGTACAATATATTATTATCCTATTAGTAAGTGTGACGAACACCAAGGCTTATTGGATCGGCTTGGACAGTATCAATATATACATGCAATGTACTCTAGAGCTTACATTATCTCTACACAAAACAGCCACAGTTGAAAGGTTTAAAAACATTTAATAATAAATAATAAAAACACAAGACAAATCTCCTCAATTCAACACAGTGCTAGTCAAGAGTTCAGACATCACAGGAAAATGCTTAAAATAATAGTAGAATAGTCTGACATAAATATATAAAATAACTAGTCTAATCTTACTATTTTCTATCTATTTCTAAGAAAAATTATGTTCTAAATAACTTACAGAGCAAAGGCAGAGTACTGGTGATGTTGTCACTTCTGAAGACAAATACAAAATGCTCTAATTTACTCTCTCTGAGAAAGTCTTAAATTGATAATACATCACTGCTGACTCATTTTAGATTACATCATTCTTGACACTTCTCTGGTTTAATTTCCCAGGCTAACAGAAACTCAGAGTTTAACATATATTTTTGTAATGTGCACCTGCAGGAAGCCACAGCAATAAAAAACATTATACATGTAAAATCTAGCAATTAATTCGGGTCTCAAAACAATAGAAAGAATTTGCTAGTCCAGACATCACATCTCTGAGTTTGGAGATCATAGTCATACAATGCTTGACTTATCAGCTTTCTTCCAGCAGAGTGCACTGTGGTTACATTTTTGAAGCTCAGTACAGCATATAGTTTAATCATAACATATAGTTCTCTTTTATATTTGTAAAACTAGCCTGTGGATTATATTAATATTTACAAATCGCATCAAATTATTTGCAGGATTCTATCTGGCTGGCCTGGCAGCCTACCAGTTTTTCCACACACTCCACAGATTAGCTCTAACTGGACTCTAGTGTATCTCCTCTAGAGCCAAAAAAGTCCTTCCCCTTCTATTTTCTTCAGTGATTAGATTCATTGTGGAATATAATGTCCCCTTTGGGATGTATTTTACAAGATATATTAGGCAGTTGCCAAGACCCCAATGGTTTCTAAAAAAAAGATCACTGGCCTAAAAGACTTGAGTTACCATCAGAGGGTGGAGGTTCTATCATTTTATTCAGAGCCCTATAAACTCCTTAGGTGTGATTTGTGCTTTGCTTTTCATGCCATTTAGGATCCAGCAGTACAAGACCTGTTATACCTCCGCAAATTAGTCTTGTGAACACTAGGACCAGAGATCTGAATCCCCCCCAAGCAAATAAACAAATCATGATGGACAGCTAGATTCATCTTGCAATGATTACCCCCTTCTGTGGAACAAACTTTCACTCCCGATCAAACAATATAACACACTATAGTAAGGCAACTGGATGGGTATTCACAAATTCACCCCCGCCATGACTGGTCTGTCTCTCCTTGAAAAAGCAGAGTAAGTCCTGGTGGGGGGAAGTTGAAAGGCATAAATGGTGACATGGCCCATTTACCTAGTATTTTGTATGCTTCTGTGATCCAGAATGAGTAGATGTTCCTATGTATGTACAGCATTTTCTTTTGACCTTCTGATAAGATGAATGAATCTTCATGATTTAAAAAAATAATAACCTTCTAGCTATAAAACTATAAAGTGAATTCACCATAAAGATTGTGTTGTCAGGTTGCTCGGTACTGTATTAGCTGATCGTCATTAGTTTTGATCATGTTACAGCCTTATACAATTACTTTTATTTTAAGAATTATCATGTACCTTTGCTGGCTATATTCAATGATTTAAAAAAAAACTTATGATACTTTATTATGGTCTTATATGTGGCAAATAATGAAAACATGTATTTCCTCAGTTTTTTACGGGTGTGAAAGGCAAAATATACTAGTTTACATGCTCTTATATGGTTATATGGATCAATAATACAATACAATTAGACAGAGTACGCTGCAATTTTATGAGTAGTGCACTAGAAGCATTTGCATTCCCTGATACAATAATGTTAATTAGAAGAATATTTGAAGGATCAGAGGCAAAACATAAAGTGGGAGGGTTCCTCTCTGATAAGTTATGTTTGAACAGAGGAACCAGACAGAGCTGTCCCCCCCACTCATACTTTGTTATTTCCTTTATATTTAGAACCATTGGCAAAGAAAATAAGGGACTCAGAAATACAAAGATATAGTTGGTATGGTCAAGAAAAATTGGATTTATTTGCAGAGGATATTATTTTGTAGTTAATAAATTCAGAAAAGGACATATCAGTGTTGTGTAACATTTTGAGACAGTTTCAAGTTTTTACGGGATATGCGTCTACATTATATTTCCGAAAGTTTCAAACATCGGACATCATATGAGCGATGTTTGAAATTTCAAAAATATAATAAAAAAAAAAAAAAATGCTTCTCAATACATTTTAACTAAATGATTGCAGTGCAGGGTTATAACTTTTTAACTGTGTAATTTTGGTGTCATATTTCAGGATCGGTATTAGAGACTCTTCTGTCAAATAACTGTGTGCTATTGCACACTACAGTTTATAAACAGGTGCTAACACTACAAAGCATCTCAGCTAAGTTCTGCAAAGTGAATGATTTCAGATGAGGAGACTAACATGTCCATAGAAGAAATATATATGCAAACAATAATGCCCACCATCATTTTCCAGATGATTCAGTTGATGATATGCTTGTTGCACCATAAATAAATGCAGAAGGGTAATCAGTAGGTAATGATTCCCAATAAAAATAAAAATACATAAGCAGTGATGCTCCTGCCACCATCAGCAATCTTCACAAGTCAGTTTAGTTTATGGTATACCTGTTGCATCTATTTAATTGTGTTTCTGTGGTAATTTTATGTGTGCCTTCCTTCTATTTTAATATTCATTTCTATTCATGCAGTGTTTTACTTTTGTATAAAGTACCTTCAAATTTACCATTAAATCAATTAATGCTTGGCAGAGTTCTACTGTATCTACATGCGTGTGTGTGTGTGTGTGTGTGTGTGTGTGTGTGTGTGTGTGTGTGTGTGTGTGATTTTACTCCTAGTTCCTATGTTACAGTGGCTGCTTTCTGCTGCTACTATAGTTGTGTTTGCCTCATGTTATTCATTTCCTGTCTCCTCCTATATTGCATTGCTTTCTTTTTCTGGTATTTATGCTCTCACTGTCATCAGAATACTATGTTTTTTTTAACTTTTTGGATATATTTTACTGATAAGGCAATATACTTAAATTTGGGCTTTTAGTGCTTTTATTACTGTAAAGTGTGTTTAATTTGTGTTATTGTCCTGGTTCTTTTTTTTTTTATTTCTTTTCTTATTTTTATTATTTATTATGTAGATTTGCTAATGCATTTGAGATGAGGATGTGTATTTCTGATGTTTGATGTTTTTCCTCCTGTGTGACTGTTTTTCCCTGCTAAATGACTTTTTAAGAATATTACAGTCTATTGAATTTTGTGGTCTTTGAGAGAGTAGGAATCTGTGCATGAATGTGAAGTCCAGGTGACCTCACAAACATGCAGCAAATTTCATACACAGGGAGCAGGAAATATGACTGGACATTTTATATATATATATATATATATATATATATATATATATATATATATATATATATATATATATATATATATATACACACACAGTATAGAGATGTATATATTTACATATATATGCATACATACATGTATATATAGTAGGTGTTTTAAGTGTTGGCAGATCAACTGTAATAAAACAGTTGGTCAATATCTGCTGATATACTACACACACACACACACACACACACAGACATATATCAAGGACATGTTTACTAAAGAGATCCCTTATTTTGAAATTCACAAATGAAAACTTTGAGAGACACCTCAAAATTAAAAATATTTTAAAAATTTTAAAAATTACAAATTTTAATTTTTGTTTTCTTATTTTGGTTAATAATCTATCACAGTAATCAAGTAAGACATTTTAAATTGTGCTTGCAGGAATTTGCTTACTGTTATATTAATGGCTTATATGCCCATCCATCCAGAACCCCTTTTTCCCATTTTTGTACATGGGTTCAGGGTGTCTCATCAGCAATAACAAATCATCTACTGCCAATGTTCGCACAGCCTGGTAGCTAGCCATGATGTGGTTGTTCTTTCCTATACTTACACATGCATGTACCTTTACACCTGTGACTAATTTAGTGTGCCCTGTCCACCTACTGCATGTCTTTGGAATGTGAGAGGAAGCTGCAGCACCCAGAAAAAGCCCACATAAGCATACAGAGGACATGGAGACTCTGCATAGAAGGTACCCCAGATGAGAATTGAACCATAGAACCACTTGCTGTGAGGTGACAATGCTACCTGATGCACTACTGTTGACGTATAATGATTTTCATCTATTCTATTGTTTTTTTCTATTTGTATGCTGTTTTTCAAGACAGCAACAAATCAGTCCGAGTAAACAGCAAAACATGCAAAGCCTCTGTTTAAATGCATTCTGAAAAGCTGCAGATTATTTTGTGACTAAGTTGTAAATTTTAGAAAGGAATCCATACCTGGATAAGAGGTTCAGTCCAGATGGCTCTGTCCATTTTTAAACTGCGGACCTTAGAGATGGTGGCACCTAAAGCACGATGCTGACCTATGGGGAGGCATTTTAAAAAGACAGTTATTAGAAGAAGAATCACATAATTTTTAAAACATTTACTGGCATTCATTTAGCACTGACAAAATGTATTTTGCCAGATGAGGCTGGAGCCATACAATGGTACAATTTTAAACACAGCACAGAGATACAGAACAATGTTTGTGTACAAGTATTTTAGAATTTAGTAGATTCCAGCAACATCTCGTGTGTGCCATTCAGAACCAAAAATCATGTACCAATGTTACTATAATCACTATTAAAACATGTTATTGCCTAGCCTATTTCTGTAATCAGATTCCAGTGTCCAAGTGAAAATCTAATTTAAAACATGACTACAGTGTCATTCACAGAGCTTTATGAGAATGTTAACTGCTTCTACAGAAACACATGATTTATTTTATTTTCTAGAGCTTCGAAAATGATCAGATAAGGGTGTCACTGAGTTACCTTTGGAATGTCACTGCACTTACTTGTTTGGCAAAGGAAACTTTACTACCAGCTGTTAAATATTGAAGCACTGGAGATCTCTGTAGCTTGCAATTCTCACTAAAACATACACTTTTAAGAAAATGCCATCCTTTGCACACAATTTTAAGTGATACAAACACCTAAGGATATCTTTCAGAAACATAACGAAGTGTACTTAATTCCCTTAAAATAGGTTCAAGCCCTTGAATACCATTTCTGGTAAGATTTAAAATTACAAAAGGTGAATGATCTTTTGGAAACATTTGCAAATACTCAAAAACTCATCTTTTACCACAGAAATGCTTTAATGTAGCTTTGTATATTAAAACCATGCTTATAGCAAGAAAAGTGTCGATTTTGCAAATAGGAGCATGACATTGGTCGAAGGATTATGTTTCGACTAAAGGTATCATGAACACTCAAGCAGTGTGTCACACTTTTTCCACTGTTGTATGACTGAGTAGTTTAGATACACACACACACACACAGATACATATATATATATATATATATATATATATATATAATATATATATAAATACAGTAATATATATATAAATACAGTAATATATATATATATATATATATATATATATATATATATATATATATATACATACAGTAAACTCTCAGTTAACTAGCACCCATGGGGATTGGTAAATGCAGGATAACTGTAGTTTCTGGTTGCTTGAGAGTTGCTATTAAAAAAAGGCCTGACTAATACTGTACCCTATACTATTTGCTTGGTTTGACTTGTTCTCAGGTTGGGGAGAGGGAATTCATTCCTATATTCCTTTTCAAAGCTCTAAAACTGTAGAAACGTAAGGTATGTTTCTGCGTGGTGTACACAAAGTGCAACACATTGTATTTCTTCTATATTTTTTTGCCTGTTGCTTGAGTGTGCCGGTTAACTGACTATATATATATATATATATATATATATATATATATATATATATATATATATATATATATATATATATATATATAAGTTTACAATCAAAACTTGGAAACTGCATCAGCTGACTGGCATGTGGTTGACTTGCAGTTTCCAAGTCAGCAGAATGTCAAATCAAAATCAACTGACTACACTATAGCAAACGGGTAGTGTAGTTCGAGCATTTTGGTTCGACATTGTGCAGGGAAGTCGCGGTTCAGTGAGGAACAGGGAATTAGCCCATTTTCTCATTGTAGTGTGATCTCTGAGATGGGGGTGCAGGGGAGTGTAGCCCCATGCAAAATAGTACAAGTAATGTGCTATAGACTGTAGAGTGTAACAGTAAGTTAATGTGCATAGTGTGGGTGAGTGACGTCACCTACTGCTATGTCAAACTCATCGAACTAGGGATTTCGGGTATGTCATTTTTGCCGTTCTGCCTTTGAGACACTTTGGAAATCCTGATTTTACATCGACATTGTGATCATTCAACCAACTCATGTTGACAGTAAACCTATATGTATGTATGTATATATATATATATATATATATATATATATATATATATATATATATATGTAAACAAAAGTCCACGGTGCCTAAGGAAGCAGGAAACAAGCACTTTTAAAAACAATTTATTGTACAAAACCACAGCATATAGAAATCCCAATACACATTAACGTTTCAGAAATCTCAGCCTATACATTTTTGTTTGGTTTACTTCATCAGATGTGGACATAAGCCTTTCCTGCAAAGAAAAATCTACTACCCTGCTTCAAAGATTATAGTCCAAAACCTGGACTTGCTAGTAAGTCATCCAGGCAGTGCTGCTATAAAATCTGAAACCCGAATTTCCAACTGTCAAGAACCTGCAAGGCCCAGAAGCAGTGCACCCTATCCCATTCTTCACCTGTGACAGCTAGGAGCTCATCGCACTGTAAGTTGCTACCAAGTGAAAACAAACCAGTCACCTTCCTATGATAAGCAAACAGCTGGACCACACCTCCATGGAACCTCTCCAGTGATGTCAGTAAGGGATTTAGTAGAATTATGTGAGTGTATCTTTAATAAAAAGTTTATGAAGTTTTTTTTTTTTTTAACAAGAAACTACCCACATAATTCTTAGATGGTGTGGAGAATGTGTTGTGGCATTTAAATTACAGAGTGCCATGATGTATATCTAAATTGTGATGTAACATTTTATGTAACTAGTATTCTTTTAAATGACTCCATTGTTACCCTATAGGTCTAATTTTTTATATATATATATATATATATATATATATATATATATATATATATATACAATTATCACATCATGGCAATAATTTACTACACATTGTGGTATAGAATTCTAATAGAATTCTAATCTTTGAAGCATCTCTTTTTCACTAGTGCCCATGAACACCATAGTGGAAATTGGCTATGAAGGTAAAGTAATATTTTCCATTTGAAAGTTGTTATGAAACTATGAAATAAATGCACAGAGGCGAAATACAGTTTATCAATAAAAAGAAAGTCATTAAAGCAGCATTATAAAAAGTGTCAGTAAGACAATTCCTACATTGGGGCTGAGTAAATATTGGTACTGAACAGACTGCAATGCTTTGAGAATTGTCTTACAACAGTACATATAGCTGGTGGTAATAGACTTAAAACTATTTATTTTAGATAAAGCAAGTACAAAATGCATATCTATGATACCCTGATAGCTGAAACAGATAAGTATCATAATAAAGAAAAAGTGACCAATTATTTTCATCCAGATGTAAATACACATTTTGCTCTCCCGCCGGGCCTTGCTATATGACTCCACTTAACACACCAAAATGTCCCATTTGCTCTGATGCCATGACAGCCAGGCACTCCCTGTCTGTGTGAGTGAGAGACCTACAGCCTATTAGTTTCTACCTAGGAGTCTCAATTACCCCACTCTTCCCCTGCAATGGTTGAGTGGTAGGGATCAAGTCCGCTTGTTGGTATGGGGGAGGGCAGCCTACCCTCTTCACGTTAGGGGCAACCCCTCTCCCCCTGAAGCTCTGCCAAGCCCACTACTGCAGTCTCCTGAGAGTAATCATGCCAGATTCCCCTCAAACATAGTAGTGCTACACTCCATGACTGTGTATGCTCACATGGCTCTGTCTCCATTTTGTGACCAACTAATTGTCATCCTTTTGTGATGAGTCAAGCTGCCTTAATTTCCCCCTTTTTCTAGGGTGAGTGAGCCAGCAGTGGCCACTCCTTCCTGTCCTCCCTAGCTGGCTCCTACAAATGTCCCAGCCACTAATTAAACTCAGGTTGCCTGTGCCATAGTTAAGGCATTATCTGTCTGTGCTATGGAGCTGGGTACAATTTTGCAATTCATAATTTCAGAAAGCAGTAGAGGAAGCCACTGAAACTCTGCATATGTATTATATCAGACTGAGAATAACAACTAAAAAATTAAGACCTAAATCTATTACAGAACCAATATTACATTAAAAAGTTGTTAAAATATGTCAGGACACTATGGATGTCTGTATAGCAAGTCAAAAATACTGACATGGGATGTAAGCAACATTTATATATAATGGCACATAACCAGACAAACTAACATTACAGACAGTATGCACAACAATCAAAATAAAAACTTCAGAAAAAGTCAATACATAATTCTGCAATACATGAAAGCACTGATTGCACACCAAAAACTGAGAGACAATTAACCTTGTTACAGTGAACTGCTTGAGCAAGAATCTATCCATAACAAGCGTGTAGTGCATGGAGCACCATGATTAGACTAAGGTGCTGGGAGGAAGATATACTTATTTAGCACTTCTCTAGCATGACACCAAATTATAACAGCAGTTAGGGGTATGTATAACAATTGTTATGCACTGTTATGACTGGGACTTGCACTAGAAACTAACAACTGATGATGCTGTCTGGTAAAGATCAGTGGCAGAAGTTAAAAAACAGTTCCATTTCTGCCTGTTGTCTATGTGGTTCTGTGGTAGAATGTCGGCTCACCAAACTGCTGACGTTCATACCATTGAACCAAAATAACTGAAAACACAAAACCCTGAAGTTGGAATGTAAGGACATAGCATAATGATTGTTGGTAGTTGTGTGACGTTATAGTAAAGCAGGATTTGGGGTTTTGCTCATCCTCAGCTGCAGTCTCGGAGTTGGTATATATATATATATAGATATATATATATATATATATATATATATATATATATATATATATAATTAGCAGGGGGACTTGCCCACCTGCAAAAATGTTTTAGTGTTGTTACAGTCCTGTGTCTTCCTTATCAGGGTTTTGTGTTTTTAATTATTTAAGTTTAAAGTTATGAATGTCGACATTTTGGTAAGTCAATGTTTTAACATAGAACCCTGTCTATGCCTGTCAAATGTTACTCATATTTCTTTTACTGGTAAATCATTGTAGATTACAGTTAGTCAAAAATGCCACAGAGTTTTATACTTATTCTTATTGTTCAGAAAATGTATATTAATGCAAAAACCTGTGGTTCTGTTAGTTTTTAGGAGATTTAGAAGAATATTCTTCCTCCCAGAGGCTCCTCTCACTCTGGAATAGAATCCCAATTCATGTTAGACATAGCCCCTCGCTGACCCTCTTCAAGCGAAATTTGGATGTGTGGATGGGAAATCGCAAATTCACCCCTGGGATCTCTCCTGTGTCCCTGCTAGACAGAGGCACAGTAAACTAATCTTAAAAAGGTACCTTCTGTGAGCTACTTTACAGAGGCACAGTAGGCTAATCTAATAGGGAGGCAGAAGCCAAATACACTCTGGCTAGGCTTATAAATGCCCTAGGGCAGATAGCCTAGTATCTACCTATGAACCTATGAACCTATTTAAAAAGTGTCTCTAATTTTGTTAAATGGTGCTGTGTTTAATCAGCCATTGTAAGACCATTGCATTTATTATTGTAACATGCAGGGTGTCATGACATGGTAATAATTTCTTTCATTGTTATGTGGTACTTTAGTTAACCCAGTGGTATATTTAGTAAATAAAGGCTCGACAAAGTTCACATGAGAATCACCAAGGATTATAATGAATGAAAGCAATAATAAGAAAAATTATCTGCTTACCTAACATTGGTAAGTATATTTAGACTGTGGATGAAAAAGATAAATAATCAGGAAACAACACCAGCTCAGATGACCTCATTGGCTAACTAAACCTATACAGAATTCAGTAATGATTTTATAGTACTTTGCATAGAGATGGTTACGTATTTTTCTGGCATGGCAGGCATTGTAGGGATACATTTCATCAAATGAGCTGTCAGAAACTACAACTGATATGAGAGGTTTATCTCATAACTTCTGGGTTGGGCATTGGACAAGACCTTATAATTCCTAGCTAGTAAAATTGATCAGTGCAAAGGAATAAAAGCCTTCAGCCAGAAAATGGGCAAAAAAACTCCTGGCTGCTTCTTTGGCTTCCTTTATTATGTAACAAGCCAGTGGTCATTACACACTGAAGCCAAGGTTAGCTTCCCTGTGTTTCCCGATATCAGGGTGCTGGAACCAGTGTGCCTGTGCATGTTCAGTACTCCAATTTCATTAAGCAAATATCAGGAAAAGCTAAAACAATATTTTGCATTGTGTAACAGCTACAATACATGTTAGAGGTGGGAATCACACATGAGATATTGCCTTAAGACCCACATATTTGATCCCCTTAGAAACAAACCTCTCCAGTAAGGAGTACATCCCTTTATAACTACTACCCCTGGCATGTTATCATCAGTCATTACGATAATATTACTACATATCCTGTCATTAAGATGGTGCTACATTTTGTTATGTAAATGCTGTAATTCAAATTATATTTATTTTCTACTCTCAGAACTCTGAGAGCTGATGATGGCCCCTCTCTTAAAGGGCTACAAGTCACTAACTTTTCAAACGTGTTTGAGACAAAAACCTGGGATTCACTAAAAACCTCACTGCTCATGGTAAGTACAAAGTGTGGGTTGGTCAATTTGCATGACAGTGAGAAAATGGGATAAAAGACAAATATGGCTGCAATGAGAAAGACCTCATTATCACCTCATTAGCATGTCTCTGAATCACACCTTGCACTGTCAGACCTCTCCACACAAGTAATCTCCCTTGTAGCTCGTACATCTTGTTAGCAAAGAAACCCCTACACACATACATTCAGACACCCACCCACCCACACACACACACACACACACACACACACACACACACACACACACACACACACATTCAGACACCCACCCCAAACATACACACCACACACATTCAGACACACACACACACACACACACACACACACACACACACACACACACACACACACACACACACACACACACACACTTTAGACCCACACAACCCCATGCATTTAGATACACACACACACACACACACACACCCCCCCCACACACATATATACAAATTCAGGCATCCACATATGCATGCGCACAAACAAACATTTCCATATGCCACACACACCCACATCAGCTCATCCACAGAAACACTCACTCACCACATGAATTCTTCCAACACACATACATGCACCCCCCCCCCCCACCCAATTACTACAGCTTTTCTGAACACACCTGTACCAAGAGTACTCCCACTGAAGTGAATGTGTGAACTGGCTTTCACATTGTAGTAAACCTTCCTGAATCACAGCCAAAGAAAAATGACCTGGTCAGAAAAAGGCTAGTTGAAAAGTTTGTGTCTAGTCTTAGGAAGAACTTTAATTTTGTTTGGGATACTATGGAGCTGCACCTCACATAATTCCAGAGAAACCTTCTGCCAAATACATTTAGAAACTGAGTTTAAGACAACACCTCCTTCTTTACTACAGAATAAGATTTATTTTTGTCAATCAGTTTTAAAATGTGAGACTGTATATTTGTAGGAACATCCATTGAGCACTCTCCAAATTTCTCCAGTGAGTCTTAATGCTCTACTGATAGCATGAGTTGAAAGATAAACTCAGAACTGGACATAAACTCACAAGATACTACAGAGTTTTCAAAAAGCTTAAAAGCTAATAGTTTTAGATTACTGAATCTATCCAACATTCTAACACAACTATTAGTGGTGATATCAAAGTCAGATAGCATATTAAAAGAAACAAAATACAAAAAAACTAAATACTGTAAATGTAAAAACAACAGGCAGGAATCCACACAATCTTTAATTGACCTCTAGCGCTTCGGCAAACACCTTCAAGGAGTATAAAACGTTACAAACTCATCTCAGTTTAAATACACTAACAAATCAATCAATTTACCAATAAACATTCAATTAAATTAACTAATATCATTAAACACATTCTAAATGAAAAACCTCCAGTTACATTCAACATTAAGACCTCGAGGAGACAAAGTATCATACTTCAAAATAAAAATACTTTCTTTGTATAACAATGTTTTCTTATACAGTTGATCAGAATACACACCTTTTTGCACTTGTTCCAAAATTATGGCTTGTAAGCCATTCGGATTAGAATCATGAACCTGCATAAAGTGCTTGGCCACAGGACTATCTTCTTTTTTATTAATAATGTTCCTAATATGCTCCTGGCGTCTTGTTTTAAACTTCCTTTTACTTTCTCCTATATATACAAGACCACAGGGGCATCTTAGGGCATAAATGATTCCTTCAGTTTCACAACTGTATATATCATTAACACAAAATACATAACCATTTATATATTCAAAAGTTTGCACAACATAATGACATACATTACAATGACCACATGACATGGTGCCTTTGACATTCATAGTTCTGACATTCCGTGCACAAATTGGGTATTTAAATTTATTGTTTACTAAAATGTCTTTGAGGTTTCTTCCTCTCCTAAATTAAATACCTATAGAAGGGGAAATTAACTTTGCCAAATCAGCAGATTTAAATAAAAAAAACCAATAGTATTTGACCAACCCGAGTCAAAATACTGCTGAAAGCACCATAAGTAGACACAAAGTAAATCATTCTTTATCATTATCAATAGTATGTCTTGTATTTCCATCTATTATATCATGTCCTGTGCTAATTTTACAATAATCATTAGTAACCTTATCAACCGCTACTTAAATTATTTGCCTGTTATACCCCCTTGAAATAAACATATTAATCATACTGTTAACTTCCCTAAGAAAGTCTACATTATTGTTACATAACCGTCTTAACCACAAACACTCACCATAAGGTAAAGAGGCTATTGTATGAGCCGGAGAACAACTAGTACCCGTCAAATACTGATTGCCATCTGAATATTTTCTATGTACAGATGTCCATAAAACATTATTTTCTTCCACAAATAGATCTAAATCCAAAAATGTAATGTGTCTACCCACCTGTATGCCATCAAAAGACAATCCATACCTATTATTTTGCATTGCTTCGATAAACTGATTAACATCAGATAAACCTCCTTTACAAATAAAAATAAGATCATCGATAAAATGAAAACATTGAACAACATGTTCATTAAAGAAGCTAATATGGTATAAATGTTCCAACTCATACAATCCAATCATTAAATTGGCATACATGGGGCAAAAGATGCCCCCATGGCAGTGCTCCGTATCTGTTTATATATCTGTTCGTTAAACATAAAAAAAAGTTATTTAAACAAAAATCTAACATTTCCATGATATAATATGATTCAGGACTTTCACCTAAAAAGTTCTTCACTGCCTCCAGCCCATACTGGCATTGGATGCTAGTATAAAGACTGACGACATCAACACTAATAAAAAACATATCATTAGCATATTAAAAGAAACCTAACTTTTTAAAAGACAGGATACTACATTCATAGGCACAATGCTCAGTCCAATAAATCAGAGTTACATTGTTCTGCATGCTCATGGACTGCAAGAACTAAGATTCATAACATTACTGTTCTGTGCATGTGGTTAACAGTTACAAAGACCCAGAACAAAACTGCTATGGTCAGGAATTGCACACCACATGAAAAATCTGTAACTGGCACAGACTTCATCAATTGTACAGCACATATATTGTCAGCATAGCTAGCCTAAGTCAGTAACCACCATCTCCAGACAAATACACACTGGCTCTTCTCATACAGTGCTAATGGTTTAGCATAAAAGTGATCCATTCAGACCAGTGACTTCTTAAAAAGGTTACTCATGTACTACACTTGCTTTATTGTTGATGCAATGGCTGCTATGTGCATTTCTGCTCTGTCATTAACCTGGCACATGCATACATGTATTTCTATGTAGAGACACATGTGTAATGTATTGTACTATGTATACTTTTCTTTTATGCCGTATGCTTGGATCACTTATGAAAGGGCACGACATATACTCATTAAAGTATAATAATGCAGTTACATGCAGAAGAACGTGGTAGGTATCAGTTATAATAATGACTGGCATCAGTAGCACTAAAGCGCAATTACATTTAGCACTGATTGTGGTGCCATTATAGCAGCTGAGGCGACAGCGCACTACTGAGCCACATCCCCCTCCGCAGTCACAGTGAGGAACTACTCTTAAATGTATTCAAGGCTCTGTTGTGGACCATCCTTAATTTATATATTATTGTTCTTGCAGACATTAGATGAAGCATTGTGATATCAGTGCTGAGTGGGGCACTTAACTGTGATTGTCACACATGGCTGCTTTTCTGGTAAGCCTCCCTTGAGTGGGGAAGCTAAGTGTGGCTGTCACACACACACTGCTGCTTTTCTTGGTAAGCCTGTCTTCACATGCTCTGTAGAAGTCTAACTTTTTTTTTTTTCACAATTTTTTTTTTTTTTTTTTTTCAAATACATTTGAATGAATTCCATAGTATTTATACATAACATCTTAAATAACTATGTACACTATTTATATTAGCCTGACACTATAACAGATCTTAATGTATACAATTACTTTATAAGTATGTCCAATCCATTATCAGACTGTCTGATCAATTATTGTATAGTGTCAATCAACGATAAGACTTTTCCCCAAGGGTTGTTGATAAATGGCTTTGGATAAATTCTTAGTTCTTTAATTTCAATGGTTTTGGATAAATTCTTAGTTCTTTACTTTTAATTTCCAATAATGCTGTGGTCTTCAGTAAGCTATAGAAGTCTTCCAAAGTTGGTATTGGGTTTGTATTCCATCTTCTTGTTATACACTTCCTTGAAATTGCATGTATAGTGTATACTAGATACATGTTTGACCTATTCAATTGAGGACCTTCGTTCACATTTAATAATACAAGAGCTTTAGTTAAATACAATGATTCATTAAATAAAGCTTGTAGAGAGTTATTAATTCCATTCCAAAATGGCTTAATTTTAACACAATCAAAGAAAATGTGGTTCCAATCTGCATTGTCTACTTGCTCACATCTCCAACATATTTCTATTATGGAAGAACAAATTTTACTGATTCTGTCGGGGGTTAAGAATGCTCTGTGCAAGCATTTCCAATTAAAGACTTTCTAGTATTGTGTGAGGGATGTATATTTTATCAATAATAAGATATTTATTTTAATATCTTCAGTTAACAATATTGAGTGTCCTTTTGTTATATATTTCCAATATGAAGTTTTGGGTGTTGTTTTATAGTTTATCAATATTTTGTAAAATTTTGAAATACTGTTTCCCATGTCAAAGTCATTACATATGATTTCATATATGTATTTTGTAAATTTAGGTATTTCTTTAAATGAAGAATTGTTAATTATTCTACTTAAATTTTGCGAATATGACAAAATACACTGTAAAGTTAGCCAATTCTGTTGTGGAATTTTGAATGTTGTTTTTATTACTTGCATATCTAAAACTTTTAGTTCTTTGATACATTGTTGCCAACAAACAAATCCTTTCTGTTCCCAGGAATTAATATTTTCTCTATATATTTTATGTGGAATGTTCTTTGTGACTATAAATGGTGTTAAAAGATCAAATCAGATTTTTATATCTATATTTGCATTAATAATTTTCCTAAATGAGTCAGTGTAATAAGGCATGAATTTATTTCTTTAAGTATATTCCTTTCTGGTAACAGTTGTATTGCCAAGGCTATGTATGTATGTATCTATCTATCTATCTATATATATATATATATATATATATATATATATATATATATATAGGATCTTGGGCAGTAAAACCATTTTATTAACTGTAGTCTATCTTCAAATGTTAATATTATTTTGTCTCATTTTCACACAGAGATTTTAATTGTATTGATGATATCATTGTAGTTTTTTTAGACTAATTCATTATCCTTGCATAACTCAATTCCTAGATATTTTAAGGTCGATTCTTGTTTCCCTATGATGTGATCTCCCTTATTCTGCAGTTCTTTTTTTATTTAAAAATAAAATTTTTGATTTTGATTTATTGAAATGGAGTCCTGAAGTCATGTGAAATTTGTCAATTAATATATCTAATTCTTCTAATGTTGCTTTTGTATTAAATAATGTTAATAATATGTCATCAGCAAATAGCATTACTTTAGAATTGTATTGTTCATAAACATCTATTCCTTTAATTTTTATACTGTTATGAATTGAATCTGCCAATATTTTAATAACCAGAGCAAACAGAATCGGTGACATGGGACATCCTTGTTTAGTGCCTTTTGTTATATGTATAGATTCAGAGGTAGAAGGACATAACTTGACATATGCTAAATTATTTGTATATATATTCTTTAGGAGATGAACAAAGGATGCAGGAAATTCAAATAGCATTAGGATTTTGAATAAATAGTCCCAATTTAGGGAATCAAAGGCTTTCTCTATATCTAAGTCAATTATGAGTGTTTCTTTATTAATATAATCTATAAGATAAATTATCCTTTTAATATTGTCATGTGTGTGTCTATGATATATAAATTCAGTTTGATAATTATTTATAGTTTTGGATAGTGGTATTTTCATTCTGTTAGTTAATATTGTCAAATATCTTATAGTCATTATTTAATAATGCTATAGGTCTATATGAGGTACAGATGTTTGGGGATTTATTTTCCTTTAGGATTGGTGTGATTAAGGAATATCTCCAATAGGGTGGTATTAAAGCTTGTGACTGAATTTCTAATAGAGTTTTATGGAAGACGGATAGTATCTTTGAAGGAAAAAGTTTATATATTTCCATAATTATGCCATCTATACCTGGAGCTTTATTGTTTTTTCCCACTTTTATTGTATTTGTAATTTCCTTGTAGGATATGGGTGCTTGCAGATCTAGTTGTAATTTTTCTGGTATTTTTTTTATATTAGAACATTTACATCTAGATTTCATTGATCAATATGTATATTTTCTTTTTGGAAATGTTCCATATAGCAATTTCTATAGGCATCAAGAATGTCACCTATATCTTAGACATTTTTCCCTTTCTTTTCATGGAAGATACTTTTAATGCTATTAGCTTTTGATTGTATTTTGACTCTTGTGGGTAAATTATGTAGATATTTTTGAGAAGTGGACAAGGTATTAATTTTTAGTTTTTCTAAAGCTAAACTAGTTTTGTGTGTTTCATTGTATTTATTGTTTAATACTTCTACTTTCTTTTTCATCTCCAAATGATTTAGATTTTTTTCTGCTTTTACTGACAAAAGTTTGGATTGTAGATCTAATAATTCAGAATCCCATTGTCTGATTTTTTTTATACCAAGTTAGGGTTTTACCATATATGTAAGCTTTTAATGAGTCCCATAACATTATTTTATTTATCGCTGTGGTGTAATTAATATCTAAGAAAAACTGTAATACAGATAATAACCAGGGTTTGAACTCTTTAATTTTAGTTATATCTGCTGTTATTCTGGAGTTAAAGATTAATGGTTTGTACCCATTTTAAAGTTTTAGTATCAATGAACTGTGGTCTGAAAAGGGGCAGGGGGTGATTGAGAATTTAATGATTTTAGAATATAAGTCATGGGCAGAAAATATTTTATCTATTCTAGTTTGGGTACCAAATCTGTGATCTTGATGGAAAAACAACAAAGATTTATCTTCTTTAAATTTGAAAGTATCTACAAGATGAAATGATTCTATCCACTTGTTTAAAGTTTTTGATACAGCAGATGTACGCAGCGGTCTTTTATTTGTAGTTTCAGAAATATCAAATATACAGTTAAAATCTCCTCCTAATTTTAAGTTGCCTTTATAATTATTGGAAATGAAATCCAAGTGTTTTTTAACAGTTCCTGTTCCAATGCCTGGGAACCAGTATAGAATGACTAGGGTCCATATTCTGTTATTATGTTTAACTATTACTAATGCCATAAGGCCTTCTTTATCTTCATACGTATAAATGATTTCTGGGTTAATCACATTTGTTTTCCATAAAATTGTTACCCCTTTTGTCTTTGTCTTATAAGTGGATTGTGCCAATATCATATATTCCTTAGGATTCCATTTGTAATTGTCATTTGTTTTGAAATGAGTTTCTTGAAGGAAGACAGTTTGTGCTTTGTTCAGTTTTAAATATTTCAGTAGATTTGATCTGTTGCTAGGACTCTTTAAGCCATTGGTATTTAAAGATAACAAAGAGAAATCCATCTTAAGTTATTTAGACTATGTATATTTTGTTTTATTGTGACTATTAAACATTTTCCTCTGATAACTATAAAATATATGTTTGAGCTTTTAAAAGACATCATTAGTTTTATACTTTGAGTGTTTACCAATAAAGTAATGTTTTGGTCAGGCATACTAAAAATGTTTTTGTGAAATAACAAATTTATATTAATAAATGTTAACAAAACTAAGATCCGCACTAGCCATGGAATGAAAATCATACTAATCTGATGGATAAACCTAAGTCCATCAGATTATCACTTGTACCTTGACAATCTAGAACATCTGAGCTCCATAAATTGAATTATCATATGGAGAATATTTATAATAGGAATAAGCAATATTTATATTATTTTGAACAGATATAGTACTATTGTAGATTAGACAGAATTTTAATACAATATAAATGTCTACTTATTGTATAAGCAATTAATATTTACATGAAAGATAGATGACAAGCAATTCAATCATAGTAAAGTAGGATGTATCATATATAAAACCTCAGTAAAAGATTATAGCACACAGTTTTTTAACATATTCACCCTTATTGATGAAGTTTTTCAAAACTTATTACTTAATATAAATAGATGGTAATAATATTTATACCTAATGTTTATAATACAATGTATTTTACTGGATATATCAGAAGTTATATTTCATTGTTTGCCAGCATTTAAGTAATCACTTTGTTTGTTGCTAACTTACTTAAAGCATCAAATTTGTTTTATGTGAACATTGATGAAAGTTATTGCATTTTAATTATCAGTGTATCCCTCTTCCCCCCCATTTCCTACATATAAGGATTTTCATATCTGTCATTTCTTATGATAAAATCAGTGAAATTATAGGTTAAAAACAACTTCACTTATTGTGATTAATGATTACAAGTTCTCTATCCATATTCATAAGTTGCCATTTTATGGCATATACTGAAAGTTTTTAGATTTAAATGGCAACATTCTATTTTGTATAATTAGCAAAGGTTAAAGTGAGTGATTGTCAATTTAAAACTATTTGTTTAAAATGTGATTGTTACATTCTGTGACATTCCTAGTTCAGGCTTCTATTGTTTCCCTTGAACAACTTTGTCAGTTTGATGTCATGTATAAAACATTAATTACCTTGGTAACAGCTTAAGTATTATGTATGGTCAAGATGGGTTACAAAACCGCAATTCAAGTTAAAGCAATTATGACTTGTTATGTACATTTACTTGTATGAGAAAATCATCATGTTTCCCCTTGATGTTCAATATAGTGTACGTCATTTATGGAAAGTTAAAACAGCAGTGTTATTATACACAAGCCCATGTTATTAAACTGAGTGTCTATTGTCAGTTTAATGCTATTTGTTCTGAATACGATTGTTACATTCTATGACATTTCAAGTTCAGGCTTCTATTGTTTCTCTTGGATAACTTTGTCAGTTTGATGTCATGCATAAAACATTAGTTAACTTGGTAAATGCTTAAGTATTATATATGGTCAAGATGGGTTACAAAAACTACAATTCAAGTTAAAACAGTTACATGACTTGTTATGCATATTTACTTATATAAGAAAATCATCATGCTTCCCCTTGATGTTTAATGTAGTGTATGTCATTTATGGCAAGTTAAGACAGTAGTGTTATTATACACAAGCCCATGTTATTAAATCCTGTCTTTAATATCTAAATTCAGCAGACTGCTTATTTTATATGACGATTATATATTTTATGTCTAGATTTACTAAAATCATACATTATATAACTATTGTGTGTGTTTTTTGGCTGTTGCTTAGTTGTTTGAGACACCACAAGCTATAATGCTTATTATTTTTATTAACTCCTTCCAAGCATGTTTATACAGTCCATAGACTTTAAATTATGAGACCTTTCTAGCTTTGTATTTGTTATAAGTATATTTCCATCCTTACATACACACATATCAGTACTTCAAGCACAGGCAACAATACCCATCCAGTTTTTGCCAGAATACCATTCACTAGTTCATGTGGTGTGTTTCCAGGCTGTTCTTAAAATATCCAAACCAATATTTGTCCTGTTCCATTTTACCAGCCTGTTCCATGCAGTGGCCACTCTGCCAGTGAACCACTAAACACACCTTTCATTCCCACAGATATTTCCATGAAAGAAATCAGATGACTCTCTAGCACTTCCCGGCAACCCCAAACACTCCTAGAATCAGCTATTCCCATATGCCCAACACGTCCGAGCAAGCTCACCTCCCAGACCACTGCAAGGTGTACTGTGCAAGACCAAGTGCTCTTAGTCTTTCACAATAACTCAGACTTCCACTCTTATGTAAATCCTTAATGTGTTTGGGCCAAAATACATTGTAAATATAAAACTGCATTTATTATTATTATTATTTTTTTTTATCAAGAATCAACTTAATGAGCTAAGCGAAGTGTTGGGAGACCATCAATATGTGTACATGTGGATTAAAACAGCCCTTTTGTTATATATATATTTTTTAAAACCAAAAACTTCATTGCCGAGAATCATCTCAGAGGCTCCTCAGAGCTGTTAAGCATTTTTGTCACTCTGTCTCCGTTACCATAGTATCCTGGGAGCGTCTGTTTCTGTTAGTGTGTCTGTGTACTGCATACCAGAGGCTCGTGATGCACCTGAAGCAAAGCTTCACTTCACTGCAACTTCAAGCCTAAATTCCCTCTCTTTCAGTGAGGTAGCAGCCAGGAAAAGAATGGAGAGTAAACAGATAAAAAAAAAAAAAACCTCCCAACAAGCTGCCACAACAAGATATAACACATTCTTCCAGCTTTCCCACCTCTCACTCAGCAGATGTATATACAAACTATTCTCTGCCAAAATATCCCAAATCACAGTTTTATCCACTCCTTTCCCCTGGATCCAGGCTAAAACACCAAATGTCTCTTCCTAATACACAAGTAACAGTAAACCTCGATCACAAGCCACAACCCACAGCTTCCCGGAGACGAAAATGGCAACATACAACAGCTGCCAGACATAGCTGCATCCACACACACCACGTTAGGCTTAATCAAACAGCACTTGAAGCTATGATACCTGCCATAAATTATATTAACTATGTTTAGTCAGAATAATAATGACATTTGTACTAGCTGCCAAACACGACTGCATCCACACACACCATATCAGGATTGATCAAACAGCACTCGAAGGTATGATACCTGCCATCATTGATATTAACTATGTGTAGACAGAATAATAATGACATTTCTACTAGCTGCCAGACAGAGCTGCATCCACGCACACCATATCAGGATTGATCAAACAGCACTCATAGTTGTGATACCTGCCATAATTGATATTAACTATTTTTAGACAGAATAATGATGACATTTGTACTAAGAGCTTGCTACTATTATTTAACCAGGATATACATGACATTTCTAAATCATACTTTAACTGAAGAAGGCAGTAGTCTCCATGACAGCATTTCTTTAAACATTCTACTGTTACTGCTATTATATATGATGTTAATTTGTTACATTTGAGTCTGAACTCTGATGAATGGCACCTTGTTGAATTAGTTAATTAATTACTTAAATTATTATAAGTAAAAACAATGAAAAATGAAAAAGATTATTCATTGAGTTCAAATAGGGAAATAGAAACTTCTATGTTTGTCTTATATGTTGCTTTGTTTGGCTTATATATAATGTAAATAGTAACCCATCTTGAGCTACCTTTGTTTGTGAAGAATTATTCGACTCTCTGAACATTCTGAATAAATCATTACTGTTTCTCAGTTGTTTAAGAAACCCTCCTTTTTTTTAACTAAAAACAGATGACAAGTGGTGAACCATATAGGTTGATAATTTGAGATATATAGCTAGTTATTTTTTTTGGGACAGCTATTTTGGAATCAGTTTTTTGGTTCTTCTTTCTAGCATCAGTCCAAGGATTTATTTCTTTTATTCTTTTAAGAGTAGGGGCCATCTATTCCATTTCTTCTGGGACAGGATCTATATTAAAATCTCAAAAGCTAACAATGTCGAATCTGACATTGTTGACATGAGAATAGAGAAACTGCAGAACATCGAAGAGGTAAACGGAAATCTCTGTAAGGGGAGATTTACATTTACTTCAATGTAGTGCGGTCTCGGAGTTGGTATATTTAAGTAGTGGGGGGTGTGGAGGTGCAGGGGGGCTTGACCCCTGCCTACACCATTTCATTTTTTTTTGTTTTGTTTTTATTTTTTTTTTGGAACATTCGATGTTTTAACAGTTCGATCACTAAGGGTCGACCTTTAGTGATTCGAACTGTTAAATGTTCGATGTTCAAATATAGACCCTCTGGGACAGACACTATGTTGTTGTTTTTGATGAATATAGTAGCTTCTTCTAAGTCATTAATGTTCTCATCTCATTAGCAATAAGTATTTTTATCTTGGCTGGAAAGGCCAGCTGTACTTTAATGTTGTTTTGTTTCGACAATTTTATTATTGGCCAGACTTTTTTCCTTTGTTCTAGTATTCTGGAAGAATGATCAATGTCAAACCTTATCAGGCTTTGGTTGTATTTTAAGGATGATTTTTTCCAAGCAGATTTTAATATTAGTTCCTTGTCCAGAAATGAAAGAAATGTTATAACTATGGATCTAGGTGGAATATTTGTTGAGTTAGAAGCAGGTTTCCTCAGAGTTCTATGTACCCTTTCAATTCCAAATGAAAGTCCCTCTTTCAAGTCTAAAAATTCAGGAATCCAGGTTGTTAAGAATGAAATAATGTCTTCTCCTTCAGTGTTTTTAGGCAGACCAAAGATCCTTATGCTGTTTCTCCTTTCCCTGTTTTCTAAGTCATCTGTTTTGTTAAACAGGCATGTATTCTGTTTAAGGAGAAATTCTTTTTGGAATTCTTCCTCTTTGAGTCTCCCTTCAATGTCATTTAGAGAAGTCTCTATATTTATTTTTGTATGGTGTTGCTGTAATAGTTCCTTAAGAATTTAATTTGAGGTTTTCTAAGTCACTTTTAAAGCCATCCATCTTCAAAGGTAGTTCCTGTAAGGTAAATGTCATCAATTGCAGTTCTTTTTTTTCAAAGCAGCATCTGGATGAAAATTCCTTGAGTTGTGCATATTCAGTGACTCAATATATCTCCAAGTTACTTGACAGGAAAATGTTTGTATATCTCCACCAAAATTGATATTTATGTAGTTTAGTAGTTTATATATAGATTTCTGACATTTTAAACTTGAAAATAATAAAATGTTCTTATATTATTATACTAGTTTATGGAGCTCTCAAAATTCACTGCTCTCAGTTGGCCATCTAGGGTCCACCCCCAAGTCTTTAACTTTTTGATGTTATTGTGGTGTTTTTTTTTCCCACAAGATGCTGTTGCACAGTCATAATGTATTGAGCAAAACTTCACTGTTACTATTTTTATGTAGCTCATCTGTTCTTATAACCCTTAAAATCTGACAACTACTCTACAATATATTCTGTGATTCACATGGCTGTGTATTATCTATTTTGTACCTGGTGTAATTCAGGTATGCAGGTTTTTATGTAACAGCTCCTATTGTATAGCCAACTTTATGAATTGCACTTGGGTCTGGTATGCATTTTTATTACATACCAGTCCTAAGCTAATGTGGACCATATTCATGAACCCTGGCCTATGCTTACTTCCAGTGCTGGTTTCAACTCTTTGGGGATCCCAACAAATTTCAAATTGAGTGGACCCAGCAGGGATTATGTTGCTACAATACAATGATGTTTCAAAACATAAACTCTACTGCCTGCAGTCACTATCTTTGCATCATGCTTACTATCTCCCTCTCTTCCAACACATCTCTTAATCATCTTCATCAGACTGAATGCAGTTTGGGTTAGCTGAGAGGGGGCCAGGGCAGTCAGTCCCCTGCAAAAAATTCTGATACTGGCTGCTTTCTTTGGAGTAAAACCTTGACAGATTGTATTCATCTGCCTGGAGCTTTAACCAGAAGTTACTCAGGAGCACACACAAGAAATAAAATTTCATACATTGTAATGTGGGATTGTAATTTTGTTACTGGTCTGTATGACGTCTAATTCTCCTTATGTATCTCTGTACAGTGCACATTATTCAAAATAAAATGCAAGGCATTCTAATTGCACACATTTAGCTAGTTCTCCACTACACCTAATTTACATGCTTAAAATTCTTAGTCTGTGATCTTCTGAGTATTTGCATCTGGGAGGCTGCCAGCCCAGCTATCTGGAATTTTGTAAATAATCATATGCCATTTGTGAATATTAATATGATCCACAGGCTTGTCTTACAAATGCAAGTGAACTATAGGTTATGTGGATATTAAACTACTGGTGCAGAAGTGTGTGTTGAACTGTATGTTATGTACTGAGCTTCAAGAATGTAACCACAGTGTACCCTGCTTGAAAACAGCAGAAATGTGTATAAACTATATACCTGTGCAGATGGGTGTTTTAATGGTAGAAGCTGGAACATAAAGAGTTAACTTGCAAAACTTCAAGAAAATAAGTTAAAAGTGTTTTGTGATGTGCTATAAAAGTTAAGTTAATGCAAAGAGACAGGATGTCTAGAGACAGAGGGCTTTCTATTGTCTTGAAATAGAAATAATTACTAGGTTTAAAATGTAAAAGTGTTTAACTCTTGTATGACTTCCAGTTCTAGGCAAACTTCTGAGAGATAAGTATTTTTTTACAGAGAAATGTTAAATTTTGTTGGTATCTGTTTAGCCTGGGAACAGGAGGCAGGTGACAAAGAGTGATGTCATCCTAGCTAATCCAGCAGTAATGTGTATTATTAATTTAAGAACTATCTCTCAGAGAAAGTCTGGGGATATTGTATTTGTCTTTGGACCTGGAAACATCCATCTTCAGCACTTCTGCCTTGCTAATAGTAAGTAACTAGGGAAATGTATCTTTTAGAGATAGTTAGCAATATAGTAAGATTAGTTTAGATATTTTCTGCATTTATTTGAGACTGTCCTGCAATGTTATTTTCAAATATTTCCTGTGATTCTGAACTCTGTGGTCACTGTGTTGAGTTACTGAATATTGTGTGAGGAGGCTAACAACCATGATGGACCAGTGTTTCACAGCATCTATAATGATGAAGGTGACTTTTGTATATATAACTTTTCTTCCAAAACTCTGACCAAATTACACGGTAATTTGCTATCCAAAGGGCTTTAATTTGTGCCTGCTCGCAGGGCAGAATTGGTTAAATTTTGTCGTAAATTGAATTTATCATAATGGTTTCATAACAGTTCTAGGGGGCCATGTATTAATGATTTACAGAGGTCTAGTTGTTTTAATCTTCCTTTAAGCAATTTAGTTCAACAATATGAAAGAATTTGTGAGTTGGACATTCTGTATATTTTGAATAATGCTTGCAAGTGTAGTTTTGCATATATGAACAAGGTGGAAAGGAATTTATTGAAGGAATTAAGTAATGATAAACAAGTACACATTATGAAGCCTGATAAGGGGAGAGGGCTTGTAGTAATGGATCAAAATGAGTATTTAAACAACATGAATCAACATTTAATGTCAGAAATGTATTGTGAAGTGTCTTTGAATAAGATTAAGAGAGCATACTCGAAGACTGATTGCATGTTGGAAGATATGCTCATGCAAGGGGAAATATGTGAGAAGAAATACCAGTATATGGTTAACAGTAAACCTTAAGTGGCCAGAATGTTTGGCACCCCCAAAATTCATTCAGACATGAATAACCCCCCTTCACCTATAATGGATGGTGCCAGGTCCAAAACTTACTTCATTGCAAAATTTTTGGATACTGTATTGAAAAATAGTTTGGGACAAATTGACCACATATGTAAAGATTTGTGGCACTTTTTAGAAAAGATGAGTGGAGTTGTTTTTTGATTCTGGGTTGATCTTTATCACTACAGATGTTAAGAGTTTATTTTTGGTAATTCCTCATTAGATAGGATTACAGTGGTTTGGTCAACAACATATTAAATGTATGCATTTTGCTAATTGGAGAGTTAATTCAATGGTGAATTTAATGGAGTTAGTTTTAGCTAACAATTTTATATTTTTTGAAGGACAACATTATAGACAAGCTATCAGGCTCTGTTCTTTTTGGACTTTCCTAATGAACAAATGTTAAATAAAATAAAATAAATACATTTACTCATAAATTGACTACTTATAAAGCTATAATTTATTCATTATTTCTTTAGAAATCTCTTTAGGGATTCTGAAATACCCTAAAAGTCTAAACATTCCCTTTTCAATCAATCTTTATTTGGAAAGTGAACAAATGAGTAAAAAATCTTATTCCATAAACAAAATATAAACAGAAAAAAAAAAAATATATATATATATTACAAACCCATGCAACTTAGTCAGTGGATAACATGCAAATGTGCGTATGTGTGTCTGTGGAAATTAAAGGATCAATATTTATACACAAGATGGCAGCAAAAAGGTCAAATCCCAATAAAAAACAATGCAAAAAAGATTCTCCTGCAAATACCACGATCATGAAGACAAATTATCCTACATTGGGTAGTATCAGGATACAGAAAGACAGGCATATTATTTAATACAGACTTAAAAGAAAAATATTTTCCCACTGCCAGTTTCGAGAATTGGTAATTGAAATGCAATCACTTAGACTGAAGCCAAAAAATGCTTCTGTATATCAAAAAGTTGGCAGTAACAAAGCATACAGATAATTGTATAGACACCCTTCAAATACATAGCTAAAAATCTCCATTAGTATACAATACTGTAATACAGCTTACGGCTGTAGACCCTGAAGAAATCTTACTATCTTAGCAATGAGGACACAGGTTCAGATGCAAAAGCCTTGTGACATAAATGTCAAATTATAAAATTAAGAAGATACCAGCTCATACATAATTGCATGTTATTGTAATTTAAAGTACAGTTATAGCAATATTTTTATATATATATATATATATATATATATATATATATATATATATATATATATACTACACACACACACACACACACACACACACACAAACACAGACTATATATGTATATATATATGTGTGTGTGTGTGCGTCTGTGTGTATATGTGTGTGTATATATATATATATATATATATATATATATATATATATATGTGTGTGTGTGTGTGAGTATATATATATATATATTGTACACATGTACACACACACACACAGTTATTTATGTGTGTACATATATTGCTGATTTCATAAATATGTGGTTCTTTAATGTATTGTGAAACTGCCACTACCCTCTAAATCATTGCTGTTTGAATTGTGCTATAGTTAACTAATGTTATATTGACTTTAGCACACTTTTAACAGATTCCCCCTTTGGTCACAGTTGCGATTGTGGCGTTAGTGTATATATAACAAAGGGTATATGTGGCCAAAGCCCCCATGTAAATCATGTTTTAATCAGGCTTTGTGTTTGAGTGTGCTTTTTGGGGGGTTTTTGTGTGTTTATTTGTAGGATTTATAGGTTGAGTGTGAATGAGAATGACAATATTTGAGTTGGTAGTGTAGGAATTATTTGGTGAATGTTTGGGAATGGTGCATGGTTAGGTTGTTTTTTGGTGTTGTTGATGGGGTCATGGTTTGGCTGGTGTTTGTTCTTGTTTGATGTGGTTAGCTTTGACATATGATGCCTGGTGAATGTTTGCACAATGTATTGCATGAAATGAATGTAGTTTTAATGTAGTGTTTAAAATGTGATTAAATATAATCCTATAGAAGTATGGCATTGATTGTGGCTGTCCACTTATCAAGAATTCTGACTACACAACCATTCAAAACAAAATGTCAAAAAAGTAACCTGAGTATAAAAGAAACAAAGACAACACTATTTTACAATTGGTAAAAGCAAACCAAAGAATCACCACAAAGCATATTTTACAAGGGGGAGTCATCTCATACAAATTCTGACATGAGGGCTTGACATCCATACCCCTTAACTTATATGTTGCACACCCTCAAATACTAGGGAAACTTCATAACAGAATTAACTGTCAGTGTTGCATGGATTGATAGATCTTGAAGTCATCTGGGTGCACATTTGACAACCTGTGACAGTGCAAATTGCTGTAAATAAGTTGTGTAGTCATGTGTGTGTGTGTGTGTGTGTGTGTGTGTGTGTGGATGTACTTCACAATATCAAAGTACCTAAACATCGAACTGTAAGATGGCAATTCAAAAAGATCAAACATCAAAGCGCTAATAAATAAATAAAATAAAACGGCAACTAATGTTTTTTTGCAGGAGGGCAAGTCACCCTACACCCCCCAACCCCCCTGCTAATTATATATATGAACTCCAAGATCACACAGCAGTTGGGTAAGTGTGAATCCCCCACTTCCTGCTGTCCTTTAACCTCGCACACAGTGATGCCAGCAAAGTCAGTCAAATGATTCTGCACTCACTTCTGCTGGCATTACACATGTTTGATATTATAAACATCCAACAATCTAAACTACTACTCAGAATATCTAATGCACATTTGACTGAAAAGTTTGACTAGCTGTTAAAATGACTGAATGTACAAATAACAATGCTCAGTTCTACAGTAAAGATAAGTAGGAATTTGTAGGAAAATTAATGTTTGACTGAAAAGGCTGTAGCAGTTAGTATTAATGTGTGAGTGTTTGCACGTTACAGTTATAGTAAGGGATAGGTAAGGGGATAGATTTAGTGATTTGCAAGTTTGGTGTTGTGTGTGTTCTCTGATCTTTTGTATTTTATAGTTTTACTGTTAGAGAAAGAATTTTTAGTAACAGAATGTTTAGGGTTATGGGTTGGGTTAGTGTTATGGTTAAGGTTAGTACACATTAGTAAGACGGCACATGGTGGTATCAACAGTGCGGTGCAACAAAGGCAAAGTGATTGCATAATGATAACGATATAAGTAAATAATCACAAATTAAAAGCATAACACTTCAATGGAGGGCAAAGAGTACAAATAATAGTGAAATCATTATGCAACAAATACAGAAATAAAGATATAGTGAAGAAAGGTATTGTAAGTAATATGCAAATGCTAAACAAATGTCAAAGGTATGTTAGTAAAGACTTGGGTAGATAATGGTGCTAAATAAGAGGCACTTAGTTGTAGGTTAGTTATTCGGCTGAGGTGCATCTGGAGGATTTCGAAGAAGTGTGGTACAAGATATAAGATGAGCATTTTTAGAAGAGTGATTAACAGATTATGAAAGCTGGGCAGCTAGTGTGAATGCAGACAGTGTGTATAGAAAGTGGTTAATTATGGCAGTAGATACATTTTAGCAGAATCAAATTAGAGTGAAAAAGGCTAGTGTAAAAGAAGTCTATGTGAGTAGTGATGTAATGGCTGAGGAAGTGCATTCCAGGTGTCTGGGACAAGTTTTGAAAAGACACATTCAGAAATGGCAAAGCAAAAGGAGAGCTTAAGTAAGGTATCTGCCACTAAGGTTTGTGATCTGAGGGGATTTTTGATCTGAGATCAAAATGGTTTTGCACACAGCATCCATGGGACCTGACAACATCCCAGGCTGCCTTCTACATGAACTACAGAATGAACTGGCACCCCACATAAGTACCATGTTCAGTCATAGCCTCACCTCAGGCTTTGTGCCAATTGAATGGTGCACCGTGACGGTTATCTCACTCCACAAAGGGGGAGCCATGACAGACTCTGGGAACTACTGCCCCATTAGCCTGATGAGCCTGGTCTGCAAGGCCATGGAAGTATCATCATGGAATTCATAAACAAAGACATTGGAGATCTCCAAACTCTGGACCTCACACAGTTCTGGTTTGTAAAAGGCAGATCATGTCTCCTAAACCTGATAGACTTCTTTGAAGCAGTCACCAAAGCCATAGATGAGGGTGAGGTGGTTCACACAGCCTATCTAGATCTCGCCAAGGTGTTTGACACCATCCCCCACTCTGGAATTGTAGATAAACTCACTAAACTAGGTATAAATCCCTGTCACAAGATGGGTTGCCAACTGGCTTATTGACAAAATCTACACTGTGAAAGTAGCAGAAACCAAATCAGACTTCAGACCAGTGACAAGTGGAGTACCACAGGGTTCAGTCCTGGGTCCTCTCCTGTTTGGTATCTACTTCTCTGAAGTGCAAGCTAACACAGAAGGTCTTTGGCTAACTAAGTTCACAGATGACTGCAAACTAGGAGCCATAATCGAAACTCCTAATGATGTGGACATCCTGCAAAAGGGCCTCACTGAGACAGATGCCTGGTGTCAAAGCCATGGCCTCAAGCTCAATGCCAAATAGGTTCATTGACATCCCCTTTGGTAAAAACTCTGTACCCATGAACTACCACATAGGCAGTAGTCTACTTAACACTGAAAGTGTGATAAGAGACCTTGAGACACAGGTGGACAGTAGTCTCTCCTTTGACAATCACATTGCCACAGTAGTCAGGAAATCCTTCTACGTGGCAAACCTCATCACAAAAGGTTTCTCAGCCAGAAAAAAAGAGGTCATTGTTCCCCTCTACTCATCACTCATTAGATCCATTATAGAGTACAACGCCCCTTTTGGTATGTACCTCACAAGACATCTACAACAACTGGAAAGGCTGCAGAAATACCTCACAAAGAGGATTACTGGCCTCAAACAGATGCCCTCCGCAGACCGTCTCAAAAAACTCCAGCTTTACTCCGTTGCATATCGCCTACTCAGAGGTGATCTCTGCCTAACATACAAAGCTATGTCAAACCCAGAGCTGTTGGACATGCTCCACTTAAAGAAATCCCAATCCCTCTGAGCTACACGCTCTAGGGACCTAAACCTTGTCACCACAATAAACAGAACATGCTGGAGGGATAGATTCCTGTCCCAGAGACTTCCCATACTCTGGAACAGACTACCTATCTATGTCAAACAGAGCTCCTCATTAGCACTCTTCAAGAAAAATCTTGATGATTGGATGGGTAATAGGAAATTCACCCCAGGGATCACTTCTGTGGCTCTGCTTGACAGGGGCACAGGAAAATAATTTTCTTGGGTGGCGAAAGCCAGGGTATCTTTTTGGCTAGGTTTATATATGCCCTAGGGCCAATAGCCTAATACCTACCTATGAACCTATGAAAGGAAAATTAGGGAAAGTAGAAGGCACTCTGTTAAATTACATAGTCTGTAATAATATTCAGAGCCATGTTCTCTTGCATAAGTGTATAACAGAAGGAGCTCTGCTCAGCTATATACCTATCCATTATAAGAGGAGGGGTCTGCCATAAGTACTCATGTGCTAGTAGCTCATGACACACTTGCTCCCTGCCACTTGTTCTAAATGGAAGCTGCTCTAACTCCCAGTGAATCGATCGTAGTTAATTATCTAGTCTCCCACCAACCAACCCTGCCGATTTACATAGTCCAAACAGAATCTAACTCTAACACTAAAACTCCCACCTGGTCCCTAAACCTAACAATGGCACTTTCCTCGCTAACCCTGAAGTTCTCAGTCACCAACCCTTAAACTCCACTCCCACTCTGTAACCCTAAACTCCTTTCCTACTGTCTAACAGTAAAAGTCCTTTCCTGGTCTCTAATCCTAAAGTCCACGATTGTTCCCTAACCCTAGAACACCACTGCAACTCCATAACCCTAGACTCCTCTCCTGCTGACTACACCTAAACTCCCTTATCATTCTCTAAACCTAAAGTCCCTGATAACTCCTTAACCCTAAATCACTCCCCCTCCCTAAATTTAAATAATTTCCCCCGATTGTTGACAGAAGCAGTAGACCATGCTACCACCCCATGCCATACCACCACAGCCTCTCTCCACGTATGCCACACTGACCTTGCCTGAACATAGCTACTGTGCTCAGATGAGATATGGCAACTCCACTGTCTCGCTACTGCTGCCACACCTTGCCTGAACATGTAGTCAACTGCGAGTGCAAGCTGGAATCTGTCTGAGCCTCTGTCTGTGAGATGGTCATCTTTGAGCACCTGGTACTAAGGCATTTGTTGCAGACCCTAAAAGAAGTCTTGCTCACCTGCAACCCTAGCAGAGAAACAGAAGCTATAATCATCCACATTTCTGGCAAAGAATGTGAAGCTTGGCAGAGAAGAATGATGTTTGTTCACCTGCATACCTTAGCAGAGCAGGATTCTGCATTCTGAAGCACAGTAGAAAAGCCTTGCAAACTTTCATGCTGAGACTGACTAAAATAAATAGGTTCATAGGTGGGTAGTAGGCTATTGGCCCTAGGGCCTATATAAGCCTAGCCAAAGGAACCCTGGCTTTTGCCACCCAAGAAAATTATTTTCCTGTGCCACTATCGAGCAGAGCTACAGAAGTGATCCCCGGGGTGAATTTCCTATCTCCCATCCAATCATCAAGATTTTTCTTGAACAGTGCTAATGAAGAGCTTTGTTTGATATAGATAGGTAGTTTGTTCCAGAGTATGGGAAGTCTCTGGGACAGGAATCTATCCCTCCAGCATGTTCTGTTTATTGTGGTGACGAGGTTTAGGTCCCTAGAGCATGTAGCTTGTAGGGATTGGGATTTCTTTAAGTGGAGCATGTCTAAAAGCTCTGGGTTTGACATAGCTTTGTGTGTTAGGCAGAGATCGCCTCTGAGTAGGCGATATGCAACGGAGTAAAGCTGCAGTTTTTTGAGACAGTCTGCATAGGGCATCTCTTTGAGGCCGGTAATCCTCTTTGTAAGGTATTTCTGTGGCCTTTCCAGTTGTTGTAGATGTCTTGTGAGGTACATACCAAAAGGGGCATTGTACTCTATAATGGGTCTAATGAGTGACGAGTAGAGGGGAACAATGACCTCTTTTTTCCTGGATGAGAAACCTTTTGTGATGAGGTGTGCCACATAGAAGGATTTCCTGACTACTGTGGCGATGTGATTATCAAAGGAGAGACTACTGTCCACCTGTGTCCCAAGGTCTCCTATCACACTTTCGGTGTTAAGTAGACTACCACCTATGTGGTAGTTCATGGGTACTGAGTTTTACCAAAAGGGATGACAATGCACTTTTTGGCATTGAGCTTGAGGCCATGGCTTTGACACCAGGCATCTGTCTCAGCAAGGCCCTTTTGTAGGATGTCCACATCTTTTGGAGTTTTGATTATGGCTCCTAGTTTGCAGTCATCTGTGAACTTCATTAGCCAAAGACCTTCTGTGTTGGCTTGTACTTCAGAGAAGTAGATACCAAACAGGAGAGGACACAGAATGGAACCCTGTGGTACTCCACTTGTCACTGGTCTGAAGTTGGATTTGGAGTCTGCTACTTTCACAGTGTGGTTTCTGTCAGTGAGCCAGTTGGCAACCCATCTTGTGACATAGGGATTTATACCTAGTTTAGTGAGTTTATCTATAATTCCAGAGTGGGGGATGGTGTCAAAAGCTTTGGCGAGATCTAGATAGGCTGTGTGAACCACCTTACTCTCATCTATGGCTTTGGTGACTGCTTCAAAGAAGTCTATCAGGTTTAGGAGACATGATCTGCCTTTTACAAACCCGAACTGGGTGGGATCCTGAGTTTGGAGATTACCAATGTCATTGTTTATAAGTTCCATGATGATACGCTCCATAGCCTTGCAGACCAGGCTCGTTAGGCTAATGGGGCGGTAGTTTCTGGGGTCTGTGGTGGCTCCCCCTTTGTGGAGTGGGATAACTGTCGCTGTGCACCATTCAGTGGGCACATAGCCTGAGGTAAGGCTATGATTGAACATGGTACTTAGGTGGGGTGTCAGTTTGTTCTGTAGTTCATGTAGAACACAGCCTGGGATGTCGTCAGGTCCCATGGATGCTGTGTTCTTGTCTTTGGATAGTGTGTTTTTTACCGGTACAGCCGTGATTACAGGAACTTTGCATTCTTCAGGTATACAGATGGGCCCTTTAGGGGATGACAGAGGGGTAAAGTTAGCACTGAACCTATCTGCCAGGATGTTGGCAATATCCGTTGGTTCTGTATATTTAGTGCCATTGTGCTGTAACTCAGAGCAGATCTGAGTGTTGCCATTGAGATTCTTGACATAGCTATAGAATGCTTTGTGGTTGTCTTTAGAGTCAGTGGCAATTTTGTTTTCATAACTAGCTTTGGAGGATTTTATGAGGGATCTTAGCTTCTTACTGAAGCTGACCAGGGAGTTTCTCCAATCATGGGATTTTACTCTTTTTTGCAACAGTTTCTTTCTTCTGTTGTAGAGTTTGTTTATTGCAGGGAACCACAAGATTGGCTTCCTTTTTTTTGGAGGATAGCATCTTGGTTCTGTTAGGGATTGCACGATCCGTGCACTCATGTAAGTGCTTATAAAGTGCATTTGTGTAGGATTCAGCAGTCATATCTCTATTGTCCGTCAGCATGGGTGTCGTGAAGTTTTCCACTTCTGTCTTAAGAAGCGTGATGTTGGCTTTGGAGAAATTTTTTACTGTGGTTTCCCTAATGGGGGGTGGGGGAGGGATGTGGATGTCTAGGGTGATTAGCTTATGGTCGGATCTGACCAACGAGGAATTGACCTCTGGTGTGGAGCACCAGTTGCCCATGTTGGTAATAACCAGGTCTAGGATATTGCTGCCCCTGGTGGGGTGTGGATAAGTTGATCCATGGCACTGGAATTTATGAAATCCAGAAACGTTGAGCACAAGAGTTGGTACATGAGTAGTTTTCCCAGTTAATGGTAGGGTAGTTGAAATCGCCCATTATTAGGGTGTTAGGTTGTACCCTAATATTTTCCAGTGTATTAAGAAATGAGGAGTGGGAATCCTGGGGCATGGTGGGGAATCTGTAGCAAGCTACAATTTGGATTGCGGTCTTGCCCAGAGTAAGTTGCACTTGGATAATCTCGGATGCATTATGCTGAGCAACTAGCCTGGAGGTGTGGATATCCTTAATGAATATGGACACGCCTCCGCCTTTAGTGTTACGGTCCAGGTTAGGTGGCCGAAAGGTGGGGTATGAATTATAGCCTGGTAATGCAGGGGTACTCTCTGGAGCCTTGAACCAGGTCTCTGTCACGGCATAGATGTTGATGTTCTCCATTTTAAGGAGTGCCTCGAGAGAGTGCATTTTGAGGTTTAGACTTCTAGCATTGAGTAGCAATACCCTCAGATTCTTCTTGCCTGTACCTGTTAGGGTGGTGAATTTGTCATTTGAACCTTGCCTAAAAAAGGCACTATAGGGGTGGCTAGAGCCTTAGCCAGTATCCGGAATCCTAGGGGCAACAGGTGCAGGCCATCTCTGGCAAAGCATCGTGGCTTGTCGATCATGCCATCCCAGGCAGACAGATACTGGATCCCCTTAGAATGACACCACACATAATTATGCTATAAAAAGTAGGGGGTTTGTGCTCACCTACATGTCTTGACAAAACAGGAAGAAGCCGCTCACAAGTGTACCTGGAAAAGATTGAACTGTGCTGCATTCACCTACACATCTGACAATAAAATACAAACCATTCTTTTCTACATACTGTGGCAGAGTACAAGAAGCCATGTTGTTGTACATGACCTGAAAAATAGAAGGAGCACTGTTCACCTGTGTACTTGAGACAGTAGGAGCTGTGTCCACTTGCACATCTGACAATGCAGAAGAAACTATGGTCTGCTGTGCACTGGGGCATAATATGACAAACCATGCTATTATACATGACCTACAGACTAAGAAAAGGAATGCTCATCTCTTTCTAAACAACGAAGATCGCCTAGACCACCTGTTGTCAAAGCTATGCCTCAGCAAGGCCAAAGGCACTAAAAAAAAAAAAAAAAACAACTAACATACTATCACTCTCAGTGGAGCCCCAAACACTAAGCTCCTACTATGTTTAGCAGGACTCTCATCATAGGGGACTCCATTGTATGACATACTGATACCCCTCAAACCAGGCTGAACAAGGAGAAGATGACTGTAAGTTGCTTGTCTGGAGCCAGGATCCAATACATCACACATGCACTCAAATCATTACATCACAGGGACCGCTATGATTCCATCATAATCCATGTAGATGTAAATGACCTGAGATATACCTCCTTGAACTGTATGAAGAGAGACATTATGGACTTTTCAGTCTGTGAGTCTCAGGCTTGTATGAACCTAGCACTGAGCAGCATATTCACATCACTGAAGATAATGCCACCATATGAGCAAAAAATGATTGAGTTCAACAAGTGGCTGTATTTCTGGTGCCATTCTAAGGGGATCCAATATTTGTCAGCTTTGAAGGACATGGTCAACAGACCATGTTGCTTTGCAAAAGATGGTCTGTACTTTTCTCCTCTAAGCTTTCGAATACTGGCTAAAACTTTATCCACCCCTATAGTGCCTTTTTTAGGTAATGCCAAATTGCCAACCCTACTGACATAGCAAAATCAACTCAACTGAACTTCAAGATGTTACTGCTCAGTGTCAGGAGCCTAAACAAAAAAGTCACTCCCTTCAAGCCCTCCTTACACTCAAGAATATAGACATTTGCGCAGTTACCAAGATTTGTTTAAAGTGACAGAGAGTACCCCAGCAGTACAAGGTTTTAGTGTCTTCCACACTTTTAGACCAGTAGCTGCGCAGACAAGGGCTAGAGGTGGAGGTGTCTCAATATGCATCAGTAACAGGCATACTTCAAGGGTGTTCAAACAGGATGACATGCTGGAGTTTCTCCACATGCAGATCACCAAAGCCAAAATCCTGTACCATATCCTAGCCAGGTATTGGTCACCCTCCATGTCCCAAGAAGCCTGCAATGTATAATTGGACCTACTGGAGACACTTTACATGCAGCCTAACACCCTATTCATGGGAGACTTTAATTACCCCTATATAGACTGGGAATCCTATACGGCCTCATATCTACAGGCACAGAGATTCCGAACTTTGTAAATACAAACACCCTTGATCAAGTAGTGAATATGCCCACTAGGGGTTCCAACAAACTAGACCTCATGCTCGTAAATATTTGAGAACCCAGCAATCCCCCTGCACGGTGTAGGGGAGTAGCAAGATGTAGTGGCAAGTCTGTAATTCTCTAGTAACTTGTGTGGTTTTGTATATGTATGGCTATATGTATGGCTTGTACTGTTGTATGTGTGTGGCATGGAATGAAGCTATGGATAATAAGGCCTTACAACTCAAGAACACGTGCGCAGTGGTTATTTCCCAGGATATAATGGCCTTACAACTCCATGGCGAAACTGGTCTCTTGCTTTCGCAGTATGCAGTAAAAGCAGCTATTATGCAGTTAATGTAGAAGAATGCCTGCGGAAATAGATATGTGGTTCCATGTTTATGTCGTTCGCTCTGTTGCCATCGACTGTGCTGCCCAGACCTAGGAAGGAGTATTTGGAGTGTTTGAAACTTTTATTTTTAAAACGAACCGGGATGAATGCGAAATGAGCCATATTGCTGAGCAGCTACATTAGGCAGCGCTGAGGGAAGAGAGGATAAGGGCAAGCACGGATAATAAGGGGATAATAGATCGTGATGAGGAGTTGTACGAGCTTGAGTCCGTCATTATAACTTGGCTTGGAACGTAGGGTCTGAGTTCTCATTAAATTTCAGGACTTAAATGGCCAATGAAAGCAGGCCAAGTATGTCGTGGTGCTGAGGAACTGGCAGGGTAGGGAGTATGCACAACACTTGAATTATGGGGGCAGACTGACAGAAATGCTATGTTGAGAGCATATTGACCATGCTGCTGCATGAGTTAGCGTTAACGCACCTAATAGTTTGAACAAAAGGCCTTGAAGTTGGCACAGGCCACAGGCCATAGAAAAAGACATGTGATTTACAGCCAAGAACCCAATCAACAGGGGGGCAGGGGTGCTACCCACTGCCAGTGCATAAGCATAAAGTGGTCAGGCGCTAAATCACCAAAGAAGTCTGTGCAGTATGCCTGTTGGCAACAGGGGTCTGGCAAGGTCAGTGGTACTGTTGAAGGAAAATCAAGAAAAAAATGTGTGAAGGGCCATGTGAGGGCCATGTGAAGAAAATGTGCCAATAGGGACCAGCGGAGCCCAGAAGGAAAAAAGCAGTATGATGGACAGAAAAGAATGGAAAGGAACCGAAAAAAAAAATAAACACAAACAAAACACAGAGTATGAAGGTACAAATCAGGTAACCATCAAAACACCAGGAAGTGTTTATTTAACATGGAAGAAGCCAGGTGGAGGAAAGAAATGGTTCCCCAATACAACCCAGTTGGATTTAAATGGTAAGATGGTGCAGTTTAGTGGATCACGGAGTGTAGGTGACAGTTTCTGTCCAAGGCTGGTATGAAAAGTATGGCTAAAAAAAGAGCAAGAAGCTCAGAACTGACTGTTCAGTGACTTTGAAACATATACCGTGTGGCTTGGTTTCCCACACTGGATGGCCAGTAACTAAGTAAAACATAAAAATAAAAGTATTAAACAGTGCCAGTCATGGTGGTAGCAGGTAATGGACCAAACCTCAGTCAGGCACAACAAACCTGAAAAGTGGTCGGTCACCTATGTCACCCTTTCCTCTAGTCCAAAGCTTCTTTCCCTTATAATCGCTTCCTTTTGGCAGGGTAACCGCCATGGAGGTGTATCTGGCATGAAATCTGTTGCGTAGGAGGCGGTGGAAAGGTGGCTGTTGATCAGGAGCGACAGACGGCGAACGAGAGTGGACGGAGCAATTCGGTCCAGGGAACAGTTCAAGCGAGGAGGCTTTACGGGTGGAGAGGAGTAAATGTGCTTTTGAGAGTAAAGAATGCCAAGGTGCCGCCCCCCCTGCCAGACCTACATGCGCATCCATACCGCGCACCGGGCACACAAATGCGGAGCTGAAAGCATATTTTTAGGTTTCAACACCTATTACTTACAGGTTCCTACTAAATATGGTTTCATGTGAGCTTAGCTGTCAACCAAAGAGTTTTACCCCTTCTGTCAGGGACGCGGGTGCAAGAGGAACAGGAGAGCGCGGGAAGAGACTGGCTGAACCAGTTTTGGTGCAAAACGATAGTCGCAACCACGATATTCTGGGACTTATGGCATCGCGATGCCCTGGGTTTGTGAGCCAGGGTGGTTGTTAAGCAATAATCGCCGGCCAGCACGACAAGAAGATGACATGTCTTCCATTGCACGCCTTTAACTCAGCCGAGTCAAAAACTATTCCCAGCTGGATAAAGAGGGTCTGGCTGTAATCTTAAATGTTAAGAGGTTCCACAAATACTATGGCTCTAGGAAGTTTACTGGTTGCACTGTCATATTCGTTGTCATTGTTCAAATGTGTACGAAATGAAGGCGCTGCAAATGGTTTCTCCCCGAATTCAGAGATGGGCTGTAACATTGAGACACTGGTTAAACCTACTTGACTGACTATATTATAATGTTACAATTGCATGTCTAGTTTAAAAAAACAACCACTCGATTGTGGGGGTAACCGCTTTTAATATGCTTAAAAAACATTAAATTGATTAGATGATTGTGGTTTGGCTTGCTCGCTGTTTTCTTCTTTTTTCTTATGGAAGGTTACTTAAGAGGGGAAGGAATGTAATGTCGGGCGGGCAAATGTGTTGTGTGTACTGTAGGGGGCGCTGGGGGAATTAGCAACATGTAGTGTTGGTTCTGTATATCTCTGGTAACTTGTTGTCCCCCAATGTCTCGTCATCCTAGGTAAGGTCTAACCATAAAGCTGTCTCCTTTGAAATCAAAATCAACTTCATAATCACATTAAAACCAACTGTTAGGAATTACTCCAATGCAAATTACCTGTTATTAAGTGATGGTTTGTCAAAATTCAATTCTCCTCCAAACCCTGAGAACACAGTAGCCTATGCAGAATTGCTCTCAGAAACTCTGTACAAGCAGGTCAATGGCTACATACAGCCTGCTGTGCCTACCGCAAGTAAACCCAGAACTAGCCTTAGAAACTAATTACCCTGGTGGCATCCCAAATATACAACAAAAGGAAAAACATTATGGCACAAACCAGGAAGGGTAATTCCCATTAAGATAAAAACTCTCTCATCAAAGTAAATAGGCCACTAAGAAGGCTAATTAGGTCAAGCAAAGCCAAATTTGAGGTTAAGAAAACATCTCAGGTGAAAAATAACCATACAACCTTCTGCAGCTATGTCAGGAACCTCACGAATAGCACACTGCAATGTGCTCAACTGGTGGTTAATGCGGCCACATTCACAGAGCCTGGTGATATAGTGAACCTGTTAGCAGATAAATTAATTTCCAGCTTTACCCCCTTCTCACTCCCAACTGTCCCCCCAAAACTACCCTTAAAGATAATCTCTCCTCCTATAACTATTGGGCAGGTACTGGCTGCACTCACTAAGGTCAAGAATACAGCCTCAATGGGCCCTAACATCCCAGAATGCCTCCTGAATAGTCTAAAATATGACTTACCAGGACTTCTGGAGTCAATATTTAACTGTATAACAGGCTTTGTGCCGTGTGAATGGAAGACTGGGACAGCCATTTCCTTCATGAAGGAGGACTTTCAACAGATGCTGGAAACTACAGGCCCATTAACCTGACTAGTCTTGTTTGCTAAGCCATGGAAATTATCATCAAGGACATAGGAAACCTCCAGACACTGGCTCCATCCCAGTTTGGCTATGTCAAAGGAAGGCCATGCTTACTGAATCTGGTGGACTTCTTTGAAAGGTTCGCTAAGGCAATTGATGAGGGGAAAATGGTGCATACTGTCTACCTACATCTGGCTAAGGCAATTGTCAACTAACTTACAGAACTAGGTATAAACCCCTTTATAACATGCCAGATAGCTAGCTGTCTCACTGATAGGTCCCAGGAAATTTGAATCAATGAAGCCACCTCCACAAAGAGGCCTGTCACCAGTGGAATCCCACAAGGCTCTGTGCTAGGCCCACTCCTCTTTGCCATCTACTTCTCAGATGTGAAAGCCAATGTCAAAGCCCTCTGGCTAACCAAGTTCACAAATGATTGCAAACTGGGAGCAGTCATTGACCCCCTCCCCAAGAAAAGAACACCCTTCAGGAAGGTCTAATACAGACAAATGATTGGTACCAAATACATGGCTTAAAACTCAGTACCAAGAAATGCATTATAGTACCTTTTAGAAAGTCTGCCAACCCAGGTAACTACATCATAAATAAAACAACCTTACAAGTTGATTCATTAGTCGGGGATCTAGGAACTCATGTAGATAGTAACTTAGCCTTCGATAAACATGTGTTCAGGGTAGTAAGAAAAAATCCTTCTATGTTGCTCAACTTATAAGCAAGAACATGGCATCTAGATCTACAGAGGTCATCATACTACTGTACTCAGCCCTCATCAGACCCATCATTCTGTATAATGCCCCTTTCGGTATGTACCGGAACAGACACTTGCAGCTAATGGAATGTCTACAAAGGTTACTTACAAAAAGAATGCATGGAGTAAATATTATGTCCAATACTGATCACCTCAAAGCCTTGTCTCTTGACTTGGTATTATACAGACTTCTGACAGGTGATCTTTGCCGGGCATACAGGGCATCCCTGGACCCTGTTTTGATGAACTGTTTGCATATCTGCAAAACAAACAGCATCAGAACTACTACATTAAAAGACCAAAATTTTGCTTGTGACATAAACAGGATATGTTAGAGAGAGACAGACAGACGTTTCTCAGAGAATTTCCATTCTCTCGAACAGGGTCTCTATCCATGTGAAGCAGAGTTCCTCCTATTCCTATTTAAGGGCAACTTGGACCAATAGATGGATAACTGGAAATTCAGCCTTGGTCTGGTGCCCATGTCTCTGATGGATAGAGGCATTCAGTAAATTACCCCTATATAAATCAAATGTATTGGTCACATTTTAGTTGCATAGCTAGGCTTACAAAGGCCCTAGTGGTTGTTAGTCTAGTACACACCCATGAACCTATGCCTCATTTTCTGTGATGAGCCATGCTCATTTACAAACCTGAACAGCATAACAGCAGCTCTGCTCACATGCATTCACTGTAAGGTAGAAGGAACATGTTCATTTGAATATCATACAAAGCAGGAACCATGACAACCTGTACACCTGCAACACAAAAGGAGTAATATTCTTCACTGCATGCTGCAGAATGTGTGGAGTACAGCTCTTCTAAGTACTCCGTAAAAGAGCAGGAGTAACATGCCTTGTAAATAATAAGGGATTCTGACTTACTCACACCACTTTCTAGCTAGAAGAAATAACAGGCCAAGAAGAGTGGCTCATTTGGACTCATGCTCCTTTCTCAGATTTAATGGATTATACATAATTACAGTTACTTATTAAGCAAGAGGAATATTGCACCTTATCAGTTCTTCTTCCTTGCAGAATGGACTCTGTAACCCAATATTGTTTTCCACAGATCCATAATACTGAGTGTCCATCCATCCATCCAATCAGTATTGCTCACGAGTTATCTGCCTTTACTATAAATTGTCTGTAGAAGCTTCTCCCAGACTCATTTCATCTGCTTATATTGCTGGTTAGCTTGTAGCTCAAATGGGAAGGTTCTTCTTAGACTGCTAAAGTTCTATTTACCAAGCTTATCATTCTACCTGCGTATTGCATAGTGCACTTCCTACAAGGTTTACCCCTTTTTCCTTATTTCTTTTAAAACCTGCACATCCTAGTGTTCTAGTACACGACCCTTCCTACAAATTCACTTCATTAGCACTCATTTAATACCCATCTTCTAGTATATATGCATGTACTGTGATCCGAGTCAGAATTGCTTTGGTTTAAATTCTAGTAAGAGTAGAGGAAGAACTTAAGCCATTTCTATGTCTCTGACTACTTGTAGAACCTTGAATTTTGAAGTGCTGGTATATAGGTTGTCATGATTTTTGCTTTGCATGGTATGCAAATGAGCTATTGGCCAGTGGGAATTTCTTTGTATTTTTCTACTATTATAAGCTGTCCGCGTTTGTGTGGTCTTATGCTTATTCGCTCAGAGCTGCTCAACGTTAAACAACAGTGTTACGGACTGAGACTGTTTTATACCAGACTGGACTAACTACCAGTTGAGAAATACCTAGGATAAGTACTTTAACATTTCTTACTGACTTACTGAAATAGTTCTGCACTTATTTTTTGGCATTTATTGTTATCTGAGTAAATATTGCTTTGGCTTAAACTCTAGGCCACCGACTGCTGACAGAATCTTGCATTGTGTTGTTTTGCTATTGGCCAATGGTCCCAGTTGATTTTTTTGCATTGCTCTGCTATTATAAGTTGCCTATGTTTAGACTCCGTTTCTCACACAGACATTTTAACCATGCACTGTATAGATACAGACTATTATAACCATAGCTTCCTCTATATAACCTACTCTAGAAATTCTGAATGTATTTAATAGTAGTTGGTGAAGTGGGTTAGGCTTCTTTGTGTGTTTTCTTGTATTGTTCATGTTAGACAGACAGCACACCTTTAAAGCAACTCCTAATCTATTAGCACTATGTCCCCTCCAGGCCACAGTAGTAGGCAACTGGAACCATGGATCTGTACTTTATAACTGCCTCTGTAGCTAGCTTGGTTGAAACGGGCATCTGAGACAATGTAATAGTTGTCTCTTTTTCACTGACAACCACCTATTACTTAAAGAAATCTGGCACAGGGTGTGACAGGATGTAATCATATAACATTATTGGACGCAAATCTCTCATGTGAAGCCACTACAAATTACAAGGTAGTCAGCAGCACACAACACCAAACCAGTCTTAAACACCTCACACAAGTGGCTCTTAGAAGTAGCCTACCTTATCCAAAGTGGCATCTTAAATGTAACTGTAAAAGGAAGCAACTACCCTCAGCAACCACACAAACACACATCACAGGTAACACCCACCATGAGATATACTTCTGTGAATAAAACAGACTCAGTCCAAAAGCACATAAGGTAAGCCACCACACACACAAATATTCTTGCCATAGGTGAATCCATAGTGGGACACATCAATGTACCACTCACCAGGCTGTGCAAAGAGAGGGTCATAGTTCCCTATCAGGCACCAGAATTTGCCACATCACATAAGCACTCAAGTACCTGCACCCCAAGTACACACACAACATCATTGTGTATAATGCCCCTTTCTGTATTAAACTGGCCAAGCACTTGTCACAACTGGATGACCCCCAATGTTACCTCATTAAAAAAAGTTCGGGGCCTAAGTCATAAAAACTATGCAGATCACCCCAAAGCATTTTCTCTCTTCTTGGTATCATACAGGCTACGGAGAGGTGATCTCTGCCTTGTTTACAGATCCTCAACAATCCCTGTTATCTCAGACCTATTACATATTTGGAAATCCAATGGTATCAGAAAACCCCACTCAAGAGTCTGTAATGCCTTTTGCAAAACTAACAGAACATGGAGGATAGATATGTATAACAGAGAATAAACTGGTTTCAGCCTACATGAAGCAGAGTTCTTCTCTTACTCTATTCAAATGTAACTTGGATCAATGGACGGGTAACTGCAAATTCATCACGGCATTAGCACCATGTTAAGAAGTTTGTTCATCTTCTTATCTTCATCTGTCATTAGTATAAAACAATTTAAAGATCAAATGGGTACATCTCAAAGTTGTAAATGTTCTGTATGCCAAAGGAGCTGATGGCTCACCATGGCATTGGCAACCAGTCTGTTTTCAGGTTGGGAATATACATTTACATCCATACATATTTCATCATTATTTCTCTAATAAGTATCTTGCACTAATTATTAACATTCTACACATGAAGCATAGCCATATTAGAATCATAAATACTACAACTAAGAACCCTTTGAAATGATTATTTCCAACCTGAAAAAACATTGGCTGCCAACGCCATGGTGAGCCATCAGATCCTTTGGCATACAGAACATTTACAACTGTAAGATGTACACATTTGATCTTTAAATCTCATTTCACTACCTGAAATGGTTGCACAGTATTTTCTCACACACACACACTCTCTCCTTTCTCAGTGAGAATTAATACATTTCATTTACCTGTGCTAACTCCAGATGCACCTGTTTAATTGACTTCATGTCACAAAGGTTAGAACTTGAACTCCATGAATCCTGTCACATATAACAGCCATTTTACATTCACTCCACATTTGTTCACATCAACAAGCCAATCTCTGAAATATACTGTGAAGATGTGAGGTAGTGACAGCTATGCCAGAGAGAGTATGACAATGCATGTGTAACATATGCCAGCATACCTAGCTGGAGATTTGTAAATAATTTTATGTCATTTGTATATCAAACTGATTTGTACAGATGCTTATGTTAAAAATGTATCTGTAAAGCTGCTTCTGTTAAAATGTATCAACAGTGAGCCGTGCCGGATAGAAATAAATGTACATTTGTATCAGACTGTACAGCTGTAACTGAGGAAATGTATATATGATAACAGAGGATGTTGGAAGTGAAGGGGTTAAGCTTAGCTCAGCTTACCTTAAGAAAAATAGCCAGAAATTAAATGACTTGGTTTAGGCCATAAAGATTTTATCTCACAGGCCTAAATGCAGACAGACAGACAATGTTTGGGAAAGGCCTGGATTCTTATTGTTCTTAGTGGTGAACTAACTGCTATCTGCGGGTGCCAGAGAATGGCTGGTTAGTCCCTCCAGGAAAGATGAAAGTATTGTTGTAACTGAGGAAATGTATATATGATAACAGAGGATGCTGGAAGTGAAGGTGTTAAGCTCAACTCAGCTTACCTTAAGAAAAATAACCAGAAATTAAATGACTTGTTTTAGGAGATAAAGATTTTATCTCACTGGCCTGAATGCAGCCAGAAAGACAGTGTTTGGGAAAGGCCTGGGTTCTTATTGTCCTTAGTGGTGAACTAAATGCTACCCTGTGGTGCCTGAGAATGGCTGGTTAGTCCCTCCAGGAAAGATGAAAGTAATGGAATTGTTTTACAGTCTCTAGATACCTTAGCAAAGCTCTAGTTGTGTATTGTGACACATCTGTGCTAGATCCTGGTTCAGCTTCTAGTCAGGGGGGTAGTGTGGAAACACAGAATCAGGTGACCAGATGTGATGTCATTCTACAGCCACCACTGAAATTATTTTAGATACTAGTAAGGGATGTGACAGTGACACACTCAGCACTCTGTTATTGGAAGTGACAACAAAGACACACATCCATTTCATTTTGCCTTGTTATAGAAGTAAGTAGAGAACATTAATTCTTCAGTCAGTTAAGTAAATATAGTGAGATAAGTTAAATATATTTTTCTGTATCTGAATCTTTCAGTCTGTGTTGTTTTTATATTTCCTGTGAATTGAAACTCTGGTATTTATTGTAAATAGATGTTCAGTATTTATGTGTGTATATATATATATATATATATATATATATATATATATATATATATATATATATATTTAATAATAAATAAAATAGAAAACATGAAAATAGGTTCATAGGTTTATAGCCTAGTACCAACCTATAAACCTATTTTCATGTTTTCTATTTTATTATTAAATATATCTATACCTTTTATTGTGGCTGGTCTTTTAGAAAATAATTTTAATCTTTGAGAGTAATTGCATTTATTTGGTGGCTCTGTGGTTTCATGCTCCTGAAAGTCTTGCCACTTGGCCAAACATTACCATTTGTATAGGTATTAATTTTACTAAGAGTAATTGGCTACCCTGGTAAGAGCCTTAAAGTAGCTGGCTGGTGGTAGTGAATGTACCTTATAAGTCTAGGTGAAGGTGGTATAGCAGGTAAATCTGGGTCAGCCTTTCCCAGGTGTGTGTGTGTGTGTGTGTGTGTGTGTGTGTGTGTGTGTGTGTGTGTGAAAATCAAATCTGAAAGACTGTGTGTAAGCTATTTCGAACAGCGACACAAATCACTGAGTTCTGCAGAGAGAAAGGTGAAGTTTTATTTGGGGCCTGGAGGAGGAAGTCTAGCCCCAGGACTGGGTATGCTCCATGTGCGCTCTTCAGGGAACTTCTGCTTGGTGCAGAGAACTGCATCTGAAAATACTGTGTGCATCCATTTTTGTTCTAAGTGAACATTCCCCACCAGTGTCAGTGGTGAGGATTGAGGCTCCTTGATTACTGCCCCAAAGGAGGGAAGTCGCATATACATTTTTTCATTTTGTTCTCATGTGATTTAAAATCATGTGTTTAGCATTCTCTTTTTTTAAAACAAAATCTGCAACACCCTGTTAGTTTTTTTCCCATATTTCATGACATTTTACCCATTAAAGTTTGATCTACAATGTTCTGAATTTCATTAAATAACCTTTACTTCTTGGTTTTTCAAGTAGTAATAACACATTTTAACCAACATATTACAATGAACATGTAACCTTATTCTTGAAACTGATGTTTGAATATTGTCATCTATGAAGCTGTTTGGCCACAAGCCCATGCTGAGCATATCATAACATATATACATATTGTGCATGTTGTAAAAATCATAACTATATTATGTGCATTTTATAAAACCATACATGCATACTGTGATTATTATGGAAATTATATGCACATGCTGTGCATATTGTGAAAACCGTCTGATAAATGTAAATATAAAATAACTGTTTGGTATTATTCCTTTTTCTGACCTAATAAAACCAATTTGCTGATTAGTTAGATTACATGGACACACAGCTCCTTTTTCAGAAATGTTCTGAAAGCAATGTCTGGTTAATTGACTTGCTCAATGTCGCACAATTGGCAAATGAAAACTGAGGGAATTGAATCCTGTACCAGAAGAAATGCAGTTCACAGCCTTAACACTCTGTTCTATCTGTCAGCCTTACTGTTGATAACCTTTTCTTTAAGGGAAGAAAGCAATTAAATGTTTTAATAAAGTAATTAATCCCTTTATCAGTATCATTATAAAATAAAACTACAATCGCTAAAAGTGTTTCATATTTCCTATCATATTTCCTAACTATCCCCTGATGCACAGACAGAAATATATCCTTTAAGCTGCCTGATGTATCACATTTAACTCTGAAAGTCCTGATACTTTTTGTCTTATGATTTTCAGTGCATTTTATATTTTCCTAATCTTTTGCAAATAGGCAGCCCTTTCTCCCTAGTTAATCATTTAATTAATTATCCCTATTTACTTACATTCTCCTCAAAAGGATTTGAGAATTATTAACTATCACTAAACTCGAGCAGGAAAAATCAGAACTTGAAAACTGCCATTAGACTGTTATCTAGTTCTCTGTAATTTGAAAGGAAATGGCATCTTTGTGAAAATTCCACACATGTCCATATGTGTAAGATGATCTGAACACAGTAACAGTACAACAGTCACCATTATTTTGCAGCAAATGCCAATACCTGTTGGTTGCCAGCCTCTGTATGAATGAAGGTTTCCATATCTATACACCAAAACTTAAACAATGTTGAAATAATTTTACAAAATCCATGACACTGTTTGTGATTTCCTGACACAAAACAAATAATTTTACTAGAATGTATTATATAATACTAAATACCTAACCTTTTATGTGTCAGAATACAGTCACTGGTTAGCCATAAATTTAACCTTGAATGTTCTGATTTATATAACTTAAATTGTTTACTGTAAACACAAGAACCTTCATAGCTTTAAACATTTCAGACATAGAACAGCTTATTCTTTATTTGCCTGCTTAGATTTTAATTTGAGCTGTTTAATAGCAGAAAAAACATAATTCTTTCCTATTACAACACATTATTTTTTCAGTTCTTGCTAATTTAATTAACTGGCTAGAATTCAGAACAGTAATGACTTTTCTAGCCTCTTGTCTGCATCATGTGTTAAACTATCATTGCTTTTCACTCCACCCAAAGTTAATAAAGTCTTTATGTTGTCAACCTGTAAGAGCATATCAGGAAATGACCATTTTTAATAATATACATTTGTATGAACACACTTTCCCCTTTTGTAATGCAGATTCATTAAATTTACTACTGATGAGTTTATCTGAGATAATCATCTTTTGACAATAAGAAACAATATAAATACAATGAAAACAACTTTTGCCAAATAATTTACACTTGCACATTTCTTTTCTCTTTGACAATAATGTTATTTTAAATAATCTGGTCTATGACCTTACTAAGTGGCATAATTTTATATTCTTGTTATTCAACAGTCACAAATGATCCTATATTCAACAAGAATTAGAATGTGTTTTACTAGAATGTCAGTGTTAAACATGTAACCTAATTGCTGATTACTTTCCTTTCAAAAAATGCAGTTTGCAAAAATTAAATTTTATCAAGAAATCAGACGACTCTCCATTTTGCCTTCTTTGGAAATGCCACAGATTAAAAACAAGCATATTCAGCAGTATCTAAAGGGCTCATTTAGACAGGCAAATTACATTTTCTTTTCTAGTGCATCTTCCAGAACAGACAAATATTTTGACTTACTGTTTATATTTATAAAGTCTACAGTCTCACACACAGCAGATGTTTACCAGCAAATCATATCTGAAATATGCCTGAATTTCTGTTGCCATTAACTCAACAGTGTTGTGTACATACATTTTTGTAATTAAATTCTGTGATTCATTGAAAAACATTAACCTGTAGAAGTTATCAACATTTTCTTTATGACATCTTCAGCATTAAAAAGTGCTATATGGAATAAAAGCCAAAGACACCTGCATAAACTTTAGTTTGTCTTCACCATTATATGGAGGGTGGGGTAACAGTTTTATGTCCATGCATGTGTGTGTGTGTACCTATACATGCCTGTGTACATTTATAATAAGTTGTATACAACTCTGCAGATGCCTTTTACTGTCTATAATATCAGAACATGTTAGCTTTTATACAACACACATTTTCCCTGAGTATGCTAATATCTTTTACACATTGGAACTGAAATCATGTAACTAAGATAACAGTATAACATTAGAACTAAATAAAGATTCACAGTGTAACTTTGCAGAAATGTGAGGAATTAAATTTAACATCCTATGATGTCACATTTAACTACTCATGGGATTAATTTGCATTTAAACTCATGAAAAGTTGCTGATGATTTATAACTGTGACAAATTTGGCATCTTGCCCAAATCTAGAAATCATCACATACGAATGACTGGGGAAACCTAGACGTGAAGACTTATGTTATCTTTAAACATTTAGTTTGTAGAATTTAAGACCTGTCTAAACACTACTCTTTTAAAATGTCACTGCACATAAAACCTGTGAAAATAAAGAAAATTATATTAAAATTAAAGTCACTTTATCTGCAAAACTTTCTTCTCCTCTCTTTTCTCTTCTCTTCCCCTAGCTTCAAAATGCATCCATTCTTTGCATATTACAAATGTCTCTGTGTTTGCATTTTCAACAGAGCTTTCTTGTCTGGAACTTTATGATTTATGATTCAGTGAAAAGTTATGTGTTCACATTTTGCCTACATCTGTGTGGAGCTTTAGGATTTATGGCGCACATTCTGTGTTGTACAAAAAGGAAATCATAATGAATTATTTTCTTTAACTTGTTCAGATACAGCTCAGGATTAATCTATCTTGGAGTGGAAATGCTGACGACTATTTTCAGGCAGAACATTGTCTTTTTTAAAATGATGCCATATTTTCATACATCTTCCTTGGGCGACTCAAAAACAAGGATCATGTGATGAACTCACATGGGCTTTGCCATTTGGAGACTTTTAACCAGTTCATGGCTAAACTGTGAACTGCAAAAAAACTAAAACTTGAAAACGTTCCTTTGTCATAATAGCTGCAATGGCAGAAAGTTTTGCTTTTAAATGACAGCTTCTGAGTATCCTAAGAATTTACATTCATCAGCCTATTTTTACCTTATTAGTTCCCGACTGTGTGACAGTTAATTATTACTTTCTTTATCTTTTTTCTCTTTTTCCTGCTACTTGGCAGAGATTACTTTACTATAATGCATGTCATTAATATTGTCTAGGACTGAAAGGCATTCATTTATTACATTTTCATCTGAAAGAGAAATTTTCTTTGAGAACTTAAACTAACAGTCCAAGCATCTAATAACAAAATACTGAAATTGGTGCCTGTACAGCTATTCAGTTTTTCAAGATGGATCCCACTGTGAGTTGACGTAGCTGCTCTAGCCTCCCTCCACTGGCCACCGGCATGTTAACAGAAAATGCCTTAGGTTCCATTCATTTTGGCTAATTTGAAGATTTCAGATCCTGTTTATCCTTCATGTTTTATAACTACTTTCCCTAGAGATGCTCCAGCTGATTTCCTTGGTCAGCATGTCAGCACTTCAATGAAGGAATGTTTTTACTTTTGTATCTCTAAGTTCCTGGCAGCTCTACCAAATGTTAAGAAGTTTGACCTTCTTCTTACTTCTATCTTTCATTAGTATAAAACCACCAAGATATTGAAAGCAGTTTGTAAAGAAATTTATTTTCCAAACAGATAGCAGCATATCTAAAAAAATACTAATAACAAGCTTAGATAAACTCTAAAATAGCAGAACTAAAGAATTTTATAGACATGAAACAAGGAACAGTCAGGTTCTGGAATATTCCTTCCATAGTTTGCAACCCTGATTGATAGGAGAAATATAAAATTATCATTCAGAGACTGTTATTCAGCATATTTCTCAGATACTCTGCACTTATGCATGACTTCCTTCAGACAGTTACACAAGTAAAGCTGTATTCAATATAAGAACTATAGCAAAACAAGCCAAGACTACAGTGACATATTATTTATGTTTCTAATTGCTTCACTCAAGTACTCAACTTTCCTTTGTTTCAGAACAAAGCAACACTATGTGGCTTACCTAGCTCACAGCATAAATATGTTGCTGGTCTGAAATACAGAAATCCATTTTGTCAGCTGTAATGTCTGGATAAATTCTACTAGAAAAAATCCATCTTAACACTTATATTTTTTGATATTTCAGTATAGGTATAACAAACCAATGGTCATCATGGTTAGGTAAAATATGTAGTTACCATATATATATATATATATATATATATATATATATATATATATATATATATATATATATATATTATATGAAAATTTACTTGTGTGGCTCATCTTTGTTGATTTTTACTACAAAATATAAGGGCTAATAATTACCATGGGAATGCAGGGCTAGGATTTTTAAGATCTTCACAGATCATAACTTAGTAAGTACCTATGAACCTATATTTTATCCAAATACTTCTAACTTCATATGTTTATATTACCATTCTTAGTAACCAAAACATGTAGACATGTACTCACTCACTCACTCACTCACTCACTCACTGTAGACCAGAAGATTCATTACCTGCACATCTCTCACAGATGACCAACACTAGATTGACTGATGCCCATTTAGGTTGAGGGTCACCACAGTCAGCACATGAACAGTTTTCTGGGACTTTCCAAATTTTCTCTGCCACCTCATTATAGGATAAAGCATTTTCCTTAGCTTCTGTTAGGATCCAGACCCAGTGAGATGCTTCTCTTTCTGATTCACCTGCAAAACTGAAGAGTGACAGAAAAAAACTCTTAGTAAGCATTTTAACAGTGTCTGAGTCACATCATTCAACTGCATTTATTTATTTCATGTTTACCAGTGGAGATCAGCACTATGTAGGTCATTGCTATTTTAAGAGTTATTACACTTAACAATAATACTCTTCAAACCTGCCAGCACATATACTATTTGCTTCTTTACTTTTACAATGATCACGTTGATATGGATTTAATTTAAAACTTCTATTTCAAAATTTTATAACAGAAATACCAATGGTCTCACATGGAAAACAGACTTAGCATGAACAGCAGCAAACAATTCTTCCATTGAAACTCACATTCATAGAAAGTGCATTGAAATTCACATTCTTTGAAAATGCCAGTGGTGGATAAAGTGTACCTTGGGCTGTTTTCAAACCATGGTGCCCCTGTACACATTAGGATCATGTGTAAATGCATGTGTTCTTTAATTTACCGTCCTTATCTTTTAATTATATTTCTTGGTTAATACAGCAACACTTGTTAGAGTGTGTATTAAATTTGCAGTTTTAAAATTTTTTTCCATTAACCAGTGAAATAAAATGTATGAACCAAATAATGACAAAAGTACCCATTTCACAACATTTCGTTCATAAAACGTCACACAAATTGTTGTCATTATTATCCACCAATATTCATATTCAACAGTTATGGCCACTCTATCAATTGTGGACATATTACATGTCTGACTGTGATAAAAATGGCTACAGGAAAGTACTTTGATCTGCTTTACACAAGTGTATACTAATCCTGCAAAGAGTCAGTAGGGTCACTCATTTTTATCCACAGACATCCCCAAACCCAGCAATTATAGCTACATCACTGACTGCATTATCATCAGACATCTGTGTCAAAAAAATTAATAATAGTGACCAAAGTCATATTTTTTTAACTTTGCTTCACACAAACACATAGTAGACAAAGTATTTCAATGTAATACACACACACACACACACACACACACACACACACACACACACACACACACACACACACACACTAGTTCTACAAAGCCAGATTAAAGACTATTTAAAATGACCAGATGGTAAGAACCCCCACCCAGCAGATACAGCCACTATGTTGGCTGTGTACACTCCTTATTGATATGAAGAAATACATTAAGTGGATTTTATTGGTGGCTTTGGATGAACTACATGAAATGGTATAATGGTCACTAGAATCATAACATAAAATCTAGCCATGTGTTGCACAGTTTAAACAGACACCCTTAAAGGCTGACCCAGTAGTCAGGGAACTGAAAACATATATAGATAGTAATCTGGCCTTTGCCAACATGTGGCCAAGTTAGTAATAAAAGTCATTCTGTGTTGCCCAATTTATAAGTAAGGGTGTGGCATCCAGTTCCAAAGAAGTCATACTGCCACTTTATTTGGCCCTTATCAGACTCATGATTGAGTATAATGCCCCCTTTCAGCATGTACCTGACCAAACATACGCAACAAATGGAACACCCACATAGGTTCTTTACTAGGAGAATCCAGGGTGTAAACACATTGTCCTATATGGATCTCCTACAGATTACTGACAGGCAATCTAGGTTTGGCATATAAGGCATCCCTGGATCCAGCTCTGATGTACCTTTTGCACATCTGCAAAATTAACAGCATCAGAACCATTAGATCCAAAGATTTAAATTTTGCTTATGACATAAATAAGACATGTAGGTGAGAGATATATGTCTCAGAAGATCTCCACACTCTGGAACAGGCTCCTATCCATGTGAAGCAGAGTCCATCCATAACGCTATTTAAGCATAACCTTTAATAATGGATAGGAAATTGGAAATTCACCCCAGGTCTGGCCCCCATGTCTTTGATAGATAGAGGTAGACAGTAATGCCCAAACTAACATAGCCCCCACATAACCTCTAGAGACTGCTAAACCACCCCCCTTCTAATAAATGCCTTTGATATATAGGGACATAATTGGGTTGAACTGGATGGCTAGGCTTATAAAGGCCCTGGTGGTTTTTAGCTTAGTATATAACTATGAATCTATGAACAATGAACCTACAAAGCATATTTATGATAGCATAAGCACCTGATTACATATGCTAAGCTAAGTCAATATGAACAATCTCTGAAGAAGTGAAAATCATCTGAATAATTCCACATTAAAGATAACTATTACTAATACAATGCTTTGTCTACAAATGTAGTGCCTACTACCAATGAAGAATAAATTGTCTATGTTGCATTAAAAATGTTGTGCTGGTGATATTGCCATAACATTTCATGTACTAGGTCAGCTATGGAAAAAGGGAATGGCTGACAAACAATGGTGGCAGGTTCACAGTTATTAAGCATGCTGTTCTGGAGACCATTAATAAGCCTATCCCAAACTTCCAAATGTCCCTATGCACTGTCTGGTTAAGTGATTTGCTCAAAGTCACACAGTAGGTAAAAGAAGGTGGAATGATTCAAACCCTGAAACCATGATACAGGAAGAAGTTCATTAACAAGTCAGAGCTTTAGTCCTCTGTAATAGATGCAGAGTAACTGTTATTAACTAAATGCTGGAATACTTTACAGTCTAATCTTGTAGGGATGATTATATCATAGCATTATTTGAAATGTCTGCATAATGGATGCTAAAACTCATATGATTCTGATCATCACTCCAAAAATGCAGACTATACAACCTGACGAATGTCATTCACTTTGTAGTTGCTAGAGGCTGTAAAGAATGCAATGTGAAAAAACAGATTACTAAAATGCAATATGTTTAGATTAAATTAAACAATCCAGCCCTATTAATGACGGATTAATTAATTTAGTTCAATGAATAATGCAAAACAGTTAAAGACAATGCAAATGCTACAGCAGCCTTTTTTCAACACCACCACGAATCATACACAAAACAGAAATATTATTGCATACAGCAGTTAGGAGGGAATACATGCTTGTAGGCAAGGTTGCCAGACGTCCCTATTTGGGCGGGACTGTCCCGAGATCAGCAGCCTGATCCCGAGCCCCGCCCTGCCGGTTTAAATCCCGGCCAGCCTCCGCTTTTTTTTTTTTTTTTTTGATTAGCCCGTATACCTGGCACACAGGCCAATTAAAAATCGCTAAACACAGAGCTTCTTCTGTTCCGCATTAAACATGAGAAGCTCCGTGTTTAGTGTAGATCTACTGTTCTTTTTTTTTTTTTTTTTGCTCTTCACTTTTTTTTTGTCGTCCCTACCTGGCCGATATGAAATCTGGTAACCCTGCTTGTAGGACACCTTCATCTAATTTTTAACCACCCCATGTCTTCTCTGTCATCAAGAATAGCTATTCTATCTGACATCACTCAGTTCAGGCCTGGCCTACTTGAATGGCTAGTAATGCTGTATTGTTCCTGCATATACCTGCAGAATCATCAGAGCCAGACCATGGATGAATGAGGCCCTGTGCAGGGTAATGAAAACACGCTTTGCCAGGCATACCGATATCCCATCCATTGGTCTTCTCTTCCCAATTACCATAAACAATGTTCAAGCCTGTCACTGCACATACTATTTCCTTCTTTACTTTTACAATTATGACAGACATTTGGATTTCATTTGAAACTTTAATTTAAAAAATTTACAGACATTTTTGAATCAAAACACATTCACATTGAAAGTATACTTAGCATGAGAAATGTTAAACATCTCTTTCCTTGAAGCACACATTTAGTGAAAATGCATCTGGCAACCTATTAAACTACAAGAGACATGCTGGGATTCATACTAATTAGCGTCTATGTGCAGGAATTCAAATAACAAATATGTAATACATTTACTTACAGCCTGAGACAACCCAATGGACTCCAGTGTCCCTTTTCTGGAGCAGCCCCGGAGTACTGTTTGGTGAAGTAAATTGGCAGAGTCACATAGAAGACAAAGGAAGGCTGTGGGAATTAAACCATGTACTACAGGAATCAGCACTTTAACCAGTTTAAAGCCTTACTCAACTACACTAAGTGCTAGACAAACTGTAGAAGTCAGACACACTGCATTTCTACCTGCGTTCCTGCAAAAGCAAGCTAAATTAAAAAAAAAAAACATTCATGGTTAGAATATTAATGTGAAACTCAGTAATTTACTAAAATGGAAAACAAAAGCAGAAGTTAAAAGAGGCCTAACAGTTGGTATAGATCATTAAGGCTGTCTCCCTTACTTAAGGTGCAAAGTTTGAGTCTGTGAGAATCATTTAACAGGACAGTCCCTCTAATTGGGTAACACACACACACACACACACACACACACACACACACACACACACACACACACACACACACACACACACACACACACACACAGACACAGACACACACACACACACACACACACACACACACACACACACACACAGACACACACACACACAGACACACACACAGACACACACACACACACACACACACACACACACACACACACACACACACACACACACACACACACACACACACACACACACACACACACACACACACACACACTTCAATACTGGTTTCCTTTACAAAATGCTTGGCTTGTCCCAGTCTAGTTAATACATTCTCTTTGCTTGCCTGACTTTCAAACCATGCACAAACTTCCCTGAAGTCTGCATCTCACTGGCTCATTTAAGAGATGGGTTTAAGGCCACAGTGATCATTTAGCCCTAATTCACTAGTTGTATTATGTTTGGTTATTCACTCATGTTCAAATACTTCCATTTCTCAAGTCATCACTCCTTGAATTTTCAGGAATAACTTGTATCATCATTAAATAAAACAATGTGTCTGCTGTCCCTTTATAATTATATTTGAATTAGATTCCCTAATTTCATATAGATGTACCCATAACCTTTCTCTGAGGTATCTGCTAGTTTTACCTGCATAAACATATTGGCATTCCATATACAATACTAACTATACCCCAGAAAATATAATAGCTACAATTAGGACATTGAACAGAAACTCTTCTACTATTCAGGTTCACAGATTTGTGTGTATGTTTGCAACACATCAGTCTTTTAAGAAAATATATATTCATAAAAGGAAAAGAAGGGGCTTCTCTTAGGTTTACCTTTACATTGTTGATCCCAATATGGGCAAAACAACTGCCGCGAATACCGAAGTGCAAATGTCTCCAACGGCGAATTCCAAATAAGCGAACGACAAAACCTTGCTCCTTTTTGCCCCATGGTAGCACTGGTGTGGAGGTGTGGCATGGCCGGAAATGTCGAAATTCAACATATTTTCGACATTGAAAATTTTTCATGGTTTTGGTTGGCTTAAATGAGTCGATTAAGTAGATGGTCGACGAAGTGTGATCGATGATATAAAGGTAAACCTTCTCTTATGATATTTTTAATATCATGTGTCACTGTCAAGATTTACCAATTCTTATTAATAATAATACTTGCAAAATGATTGTTCCTAGCATACTTTAGAAGGAGTTTGGATAGAGGACATCTCAACTTTCTGTAGAAAAAAATCATCCTCAAAGACAAAAATATTGTTTTCTAAAATTAATTTTTGTAGTGTGCCTAACAAAAGTTATGTATAAATTCATAAAATAATTAATTGGATAGGTACATGCCTCTCCAACTTGTAGCACATGAAATCTGGACAAAGCCAAAATTAATGGGGGGATAAAGGCCCAAAAGTAGGGAACATTTTTAAATATTGCTTGTCTAATCTTAGAAAGTTGCTAGAATAAAATGTTTTGTGTTACCATACATTTTCTGAAGGATATGAAGACTGAAAGTTAAATGGCTGCCATTATTTAGTGAATTCAGTCATCACTAATTTGCCAGAAAATCACAACTTTTATGAAGAACAAACCTAAAATATGAGGCAAAAATCTGGACAGTCTGTGAAAATCTGGACAGTTGAGAGCTGTAGATAGGTATGAGCAAGTGTTTCCAACAGCATAAGAATTCAGTATGGCTTTAAATAAACGTTTGATATTCAATGTAAGAAGTAAAAAATCCTGCAGTTCAGTAGATTCATACCATTAAAATATACTATGCAAAAACTGTCTGGTACCTTTTAATACTAAAGATGTGTTATCTAACAAAGGTCTTAGTTATTTTCAGCATAAATTAATATTTTTTGTGTTATGCAACCTTAGTCTGAATCAACTGGATGCATTGGTGGATTATCAAGAAATGTATGTATTTTAGGCAATCCATATGCAATGGATATAATGGGTACAGGAACATAAAAAAATTTCATAAAGATCTGGAATTAGTAATCCATTCATGGGAAAAGCATATCCAACCCATCAAATACAGTGTCTCTTCTTGTTTGAACAAATCTAAGCATAGTTCTCAAGTGGAAAGGCCCCAAAGTTTTCTAACAAAGATATCCTTACGTAGTTGCACGACTCTCTTTATATGCAGTAGCCTATTGGCTGCACTGAGGTGGCCTGTGTCTCACTTTTCAGGCTTTGAAAACGTGGTCCTATTTTATCTTCTATTTCTTCACAAAACTAGTAGTTCTATAAGCACCTGCACTAAGGACCAAAATCTACACAAAGGTATAAGACGACTTGCTAGAGGAATAGGTTTCAAACTTGATGTATTCCCAGCTTATGGAATAAGTCACCACTTCCAGTCAATCTAAATACTACTTTTGCTACCTTTAAGGCTAGTCTTGATGATTGGATGGGTAGACACAAACTTACACCTTGGTCGTTATGTACACCCCTGCTCAGTTTGGAAGGTAAACATTATTCGGTGCCTGTAAAGGGTGGCAAGAAAGTTTAAGTGTGGATTTCTAAAGATGTCCATGGCTAGGTGAGTGTCTCATGAAATATCAAATGCTCAGAATAGTAAATGAAGAAAGAGTGATCATTTTAGATGGAATCTAAAATCATTGAAATCAACACATAAAAAACTATTATTTTTGCAGGGGCAAGCCCCCCTGCATCCCCCTCATGGGGGGCTGTGCCCCTGACACCCCCTGCTGATTATATATGTACATATATAAATATATATACCAACTCCAAGATCACACAACAGTGGGTAAGGACAAATTCCCTGACCCTACTGCAATGTGATCTTGCACAAAAAGCAGCTAAAACATCATTAGGAAGAACATTGGCTCTTATTTACAGTTCTAAAAAGCATTTACTTTTATGAACATTTGCTCTTCTGATCTCCAACAGGAAATGCATCTATTGGTCCCTGTGATCATTTGTGTAGCATTGTTTTTATATTCCTGTGTTCTAACTGCAAGTAGTTGTATGCTTACACATATATTGTGGTGTTGTGACTCAACTACTGTTATCATGGTTCCCAAGTCAAACAGTCCTAGCAATTCATTCCATTCTACAATAGTACATTTAACAAGTTTAAATGCAGCACAATTATAGAATGTATATTCTACATTCTTAGAAATTAAGAGCTTAACATTATCACTCGCAATGGGAACAATTTCAACCACGCTTTAACAGCTTGCTGGCAAGTATTATTTGTTTCTATAGGTTCAACAGTGTTATCATTAGCTGTATAATACCTCACTATGTTCCCTGTCTTAGAACATATAAAACAAAGCAATTCAGATGACAATACTCTTTTTATCAACACTGATGCAACTTTAAGTTATGGCTTGTTACTAGATGTTGGTGCAGGTAAGCTGGATTTGCAAGTTGCAATTCCACTTAATAAAAATTTTTACTATCAAATAATTCTTCAGAAGACTTAAGGTCACACTGAAATATCTACTTTCTTAAGTGATTAGGGAGTGCAATTCTAACTGCATATACAGCTAGAATTTCTAAAATTGTATTTACATCCTTCCTATTAAGTTCCAACCACAGTCTTAAAATATGAAATACATTTTCCACTTCAATCTGCCCATAGAAACTGCCATAGCTGCACATTCTCTATGGAGAGTCTCTGCCCACACAGACTGTCCAGTTATGGCACTTAAGAACCTGTGAAGCTGGCCTTGCCTACCCTAATTGCCAAATATGTCTTTATTTCTTTAGCATTAAGCAGTCATGTATACCACTCTCAAGGATTCATATAGGTTTGATGGGGGTTTCTTGTCAGATGTATGACAAAATCCTTGCACATTCAACATGGGGTTAGTCTTCCTTAGTCACATATTTTCAAGTGCCACAAGAGAGACCTCCACATTGACTTCTGCTCCCAACTTCCTCAGAGAAGAGCTGTTTTTTAAGGTACCAGGTGGTGTAAATGACTAGTTCAAAACCAACAGGAAAAAAAACAATAAATTACTTCTCTTTAAATTTGGGGAGGGGGGCAAACTCAAATAAAATATGCACTACAAAGACCTATTTTCAAACATACACAAGATTACTGTTTGCTTATCTATGCACACAGATTCCTCCATCTTAATCAAACTCAGACACATATCTTTGAGCATATATTTGAAACCTATACTACACCCATACCCTAAGGTCATTTAATAAGATATTCAAAAACAGAAGGAGAACTAAGAATTTCAATGGCGATACACTATTTAAAAACTCAGCTGGTGAAGCCTGGAACAAACTTCTCCCTAGTATCACAACTAATGTTTAGTCCTTTCAAACAATAACTGTTCAGCTGCCTGCTGAGCCTTGTCATATGTAACTGCTAACACTGATCTCTACTTGCATTATTTGCACAATTACATAATTAAACTTTGAAATATAACTTATATAAGGTATAAACATTTAGAATGTTTTATCTATCAGCTTCTTCATATATCTATCTATATCTATATATATATATGGAACCATATATTTCCATTGAAGTTGCCTTTCATCAACAGGTGAGAAAGTCAGTGGAGTTGATCAAAAATCAGTCTGGTGAACTGTGCCAGCTTTCTCACACTGAGCTCTCTGTACAGTGGGGTCAGGGAATTTCTTCTTTCCCTATTGTAGTGTAATCTTGGAATTGTTACATATATATAAACAGAATGGGATTTAGGGGCGAAGGGAGGCTTGCCCCCTGCAAAAAGACTGATTTAGTGTTGTGTTTTGATCTTGTGTGGATTGATGTTTTTCTCATTCGACCATTCGCAGTTAATGAAGTTCTGTTCAACGTATCTACACTTTGATGAATAGTTATGCCCCCATATTTAGATATATAAACAAACAGCACAAATGTTTTCACATCGGTGCACAGATACAAAGATAATATCCAGAACCAAACAAATCCAGTACTTGAAATATTATCCAAAAAAGAGTTTAATTAGGCCAAGAAAACTCCCACACTGGTTTCACTACTCAAACTTCAAAAAATAATTAATAGGTTAATAGTTGTATCACATGATCTCTTACACAGTATGGAAAAAAAACCTTTCTTTACATGGTTAATAAACACTGCCAAAAGCATTACTTTCTAAATAAAATACAGAAAAGTGAAAAACAATAAAGAAAATTGTAAACAGATTTTATAAGGAAGCACATTCTCATGTTTTAAAGTTAACTACATTGAAACAATGGCTGAAATGTCATAACAATAACTCACCATGCTTTAGGAAGTCAGCTGTGCTACTATACTTCCAGTGAAGGAGATCCAAAAGCATCCCAACAATACATAACAAAGGAAGACATAACAGGAACTGTCTTTTGCAAAATGAAAGCAAAACTCCCCAATCCCAATGGATGCCTTTGTTAGGGAGAACTTTATATTTGTTAATTCCTTTTACATTTTTTCTACATATTTTTTGCCTTAGGGCAGAGAACACACTTGTTTAATACAAAAAATATGCAAAAAACAAAAATTCAAATTAATCATTACGTACAGACAAACTTTTAAAATTTGGAGTGGCTTTGTGGCGCTTTTCTTAGGACTCTTTTACAAGATAAACAACTAGAAAAAATCTTTAAAACCATCTTTAAATGCTTTTCATGGCTGCTGAATTATAAATTATCACAACATTATCATGGTAAAAAAATAAATAATAAAAATAAAAAAAAACAAAAAATATTTAAAAAACAAAAAACCAACAACATACACACATTCTTCAAAAGGCTGACACTCTGACATCATAATACATAAAAAAATACGATAACATTGCAAATCCCTTTGTGTATGTGATAAAAACGTCAGCCTTTTGAAAAGATGTACCTCTATGTTGTGTGTGTTTTTTATGAAATATGTGTTTTAATGTGACAATTTCAGTTCACAATAGTATATATTGGCAATTTAAAGATTTTTTTAAATTTTATCTTGCATTTTATAAAAAAAAAAGCCAAGAAAGCCTTTGGCACCACTCCACTGGAATAAAAGTTTATCTCTGTTTGTGACTGTGGCATCAACAATTTTTTTTGCATTTTCATTCGTTTTTTTTACGCTTTTTATTGCCATCAGAGGTTCACGCACGCTGTGCTTGGATTGTATTTACACTTGTTTAATAGGTTGCTGCCTTTTATTATCAATTTTGACTATGTGGGGGCAATAAACATAATTAAAGTACTGTTTACTTTTGTTTGGCTTGCATTTTCCACATTCTTGCCTTCTCATCTGATCCTTCACCTTATATTCTTTCTTTTGTTTTTTGGCACATTCAGTTGCTGCCTGATTTGTGTGTACGTCTGGTTTGATTTCCATTCCCGCTTGATACCAATATGTTACTGCTAAAGTAAGTAGTGAAGTCATCTTAGATTTATTCTACTCATGTTTTAAAACTTTTGTAGGCTTGGGTCTTGTGAGGTCGGCAGATATCTATGTAGTCCTTTGACAGCAGATCTATACTTGTAATCAATTTTAAGGTGGCCCATACCTCCTTCAGAATGGGGAATATAAAGTCTTGGTATACACTGATTTTTATAAATCATTTGATGAGCATGCAGCATCCTTCTTGTTTCCTGCCTAACCAATCCAACACCTTTTGAAGCCAGTCATTCCAAACCTGTAAGTTAGGACAGGAAGAACAAATTGATTTATAGCTTGGACTTTGTTCCTAGGTGTCGGCACTGTTTTCAGTATTAATTTTAGTCTTCTAAAATATGCCTTACTAAGTTTTGTTCGCATATTTTCTTGTTTTATTGTTGATACCTCGTCAGTTCTCAAATATTTATGCACTCCCTCTTACTCATGTTCTTTTATATCACATTTCTGTCCCAGGCTGATGTTTTTTGGCGCTGCAACTTTCCTGCTTTAAAGGTTGCTTTTGCACATTTATCAAGGCCAAATTACATTCTTATATCATCTGAAAAAGTTTTGACGACTTACAGTTGTGGTTTCAGTTCCTCTTTTTTGTTGTGTCTTTCGGCTTATCCCGGTTCTCTGGTCCACTAATGTTTGGTAGTGGATTTTTACGTGCCGAGTTAGCAGCCCTGACACACAACCTTCAACGAAGGCACGCCCATTCACGCATGCCTCCACACAGAAGACTGTGGTTTCAGTTCCTCTGTTGGCTTTAAATCACCCAGAAAAAGAAGATGAGAAGTCTTTACACTTTGTTGTTTTCTGGGAGTCAGATTGTAGCCATTACCTAAACTGTTAAGTAGACAGTTTAATGGGTTAAGGGCAAGACAGAATAGCAGCAGTGACAGAGAGTCACCCTGGAATACTTCCCTTTGAATTTTTATCTCCAGAATAATAATTTGATCTTTATCATGGCTTACCTGCAAATTGCACTGTTTTACGGTCGCTGTAATGTAATCAATCAGTGTATGGTGTACCTTACACATTTTTAGGCACTTTTTTATCCATGAATGTAGGATACTGTCAAATGCTTTTTTGTAGTCAATCCATACCATACGTAGATTCTTTCCCTTTTTACAGTTCTCCATTATGACTTGATGTCCTCTTGTGGCTAATTAACAAAAAATTATCATTGGTTCCTTATGACTTTCTTTTGTTACCCTTTAGTTCTATTGCCATGATTGAGTTTTCCTCTAAATGAGTATAAACCCTGTTGGCAACAATTGCAATGAATAGTTTAATCTCCTGCATATGATGTCTGATGATTCTCTACTACTCTTTCATAACCTCAAACTTATCCATAGGTAGTTGTCTCTAAATGCCCTATATAACTGAATAAGGTATTCTCTTAAATATCTTATGAGACATTGTACAAGGTCAGACATTTGTACATGTGGTCTTTGTAGCCATGTGACATGCTACCAGCTCAGATAGAAGAGGCATCAATTTAGTTTTTCTACTAAAAGACAGCACATCAGGACTGCAGCAGCCCCCTTCCCCTTGGGGGTGAACTACAGCATGAGAACTGAAACAGTTTGCCAGCTTTCTATCTGAGTAAGATCATAAATGTCATCTCTGCCAGCTCACTTACCTAGTAGCCATAGGAATGGGAAAAAGTAACAAAGAAATATATAAATAAAATGACTACTGGCACAGGATGTCAGCATCTTGAGTGCTAGTGAGTAACTGTGCTGCATGGTCTGCCCAGTATACGTCTCACACTTTTATTCCTTTTTGGTAGTTGCAATGGTACAGAAGTTTCCTTTGTTCTTATTTCCTCAATAGAAACAGCAACAGTTGCATTAGACTTGATGCCTAAACTCTGGTTCTATCCTGAATTTTATTCTGCCCACCATTAAAATAATATTTCTCTGGGTAGCAAATGATGTTGTGTCACAAAATACACTAATGTGCTTCATACTGTATTATTTTTTTGCCTATTTGTCTGCCCCCTGCAGCTTAGCATAAGCTGCTCCCAGAACTTCCCCACATCCACTGGGTCTACTGAATTTCCAATTACTCCATTGGACTATCTCTGACCCATGTTTGGGATCAGTGAGGACACTGAGGTACCTGAGGCAGTAGTATACTGTTACCATGGAGTATTTCTATTTAATTCCATACCCCTTGAACACTTCTGTAATGCCCCAGGGTGGGATGTGCAATGGTTGTCAGCACTATTTGGCCATTCAAGTCTGCAAGGAGCTTGAAATCAGCAGGACAACCCCAGCCAACCATAGCAGCACTAGCTCTGTTGTCTCTTCAGTGTCCATCAGTGTGCTCTGTGCATGTGGTCCTCCTTCCCCCCTGAGATGAGCATGACCATCCTACCTGCCTGCTCCTGCCAACACCAAGCCAATATTCAAACTCAGTTTACCTGAGCATTGGTCAGGGCTTTATTCCACTACACAGCCTATGCAGGCATGTGGTACTAAGTTTTAATGTCACATTGCCAGTATTTATATACATACACCTTCGATGTTGTCTACAAACTACATTATACGGTCTTCATATGATACCATTTTCTCTTACCTTGCTCCAGTTTCCCTGGATTTAGCTTTCTAGTTGCATTACTTATGTTCTGTCAACAGTATATATAATGACATGTTTTTGACCTTCCTGTCATTACTGATAAGACCTTTTTTAGCCTGTATCCTCCTTTTTATATCTTCCGAGATGGGTATTTCTTTGCTTCTTAACAAAAAAGGCATACTATTCTTTAAAGAACCTTGGAAATTTCAGATACAGAGACAATATGAAGGACACACTAGAGTACTGATTCCTGTACTACCCCATGGGTAACCACCCGCTCATCAGAATAAGCCATCTTCTTTGCTCACATTTATTAGAATGTATTTCAACATCTTTGTGGTTCAATACCGCTGAATTATTTCTTATCAGTACATTCAGTTAATTAATTCTTAGAGACATTTGGTATGATAAGCTGCTGTGTCAGGTGTGATACTTACACAAAAGTCTTGTTTGGTGTTCTTATTTTGAACTCTTTTTTCCTTTTCTGCTTTACTTGCGCTATGTTCATTTCAATGTATAGCATTGCAACGCCATCTGCAAAAGCCTGCAACACAAAGATGAAAAGAACTATGTAGTTATTGAGGAAGAAATGTTGTTACTGCTCCAGTTTTCTCTGTAATGTTACCTGATGTTCAGAAAAGTTAGTGTGTCAGTAATATTAATAATAATAATAAAATGTAAAACACTTGAACAAAGTGGGGAGACTATTAAGTGAAACTATGTCATAGCGATCAGTTAAAGTAACTTTAACACAGCGTAGATACAAATCCACAACTCTGTTAAAATGTAACAGTTTTAGTAAGATGCCATTGCTTCTACTGCTTTCAGAGACTTATTAAGAGCCCATGACTCAGTGGTAAAGAGGGACAGTCTCCTGACTGCTACCTAGATTTCTTCAGTTTCATCAGTAGCCCAGCAGCTAAAGGAGCTGGGAGGGGAGGGTGGGAAGAATGGGAAACCATCAACTTACTCATTCCAGGGGGGAGGGGAGGGGAGGGTTTCGGCTTTTGATCTTGCACCTCACCTATGGCAATAGTAATGCTGTAATCATACAGCAGATAGCCAATGACCTTGGCATGCTGTGATGGGCATGGCATTGAGCAGCTCCACCCACTTATGGCACAACAATTACCTTCACATACTAGGATAGCATATGTGATTCTATCAGAATGCTACACTCCATGTTCCCCCTTCCTCTAGCCATTCTATGGTTCTAGTACCTGGGGGCAGTACTGGAAAAAACTTAAGTTAGGAATAAATGGAGTAACACTGAGCAGCTGATAGTTTACTGGAAAAGTACATAAGACAGGGGAAGAAACTTATAAATAAGAAACAGCAGCGTTTACCTTCTGACTTTTTCCTAGGTTCTCTCGTCTCTTCCCATACAACAAAGTACTTACAACACATCATTAATCCTTAAAATTAATGTTATCTACAGTTTACTACTATTGTCAGCAATGCCTTGAATGTATGCCGAGGTGCTTCAGTTAAGACCACAACTCTGTCTTGTTCTTCAGTAGTGAAGCATAACTCACTCTTTTTGCTGGCTATGATGTGTTACTGCATATTTTCTTTTTGGCCTTAGTAGTTCTTTCCAGCATTCGAGAAACAAAGTAAGTGCCTACAAGCACCCTCAAAATAAAGAATGCTGAACAGTGCAATAACTCTGCTACCAGCCAGTGGCTTAGACATCAATGAAAAGTTCTTTGATAAACTAGCAGCACGGGTGCTCAGTTCCAGTCTCAAAAAGTAACACCCAGAGAATCCTAGCAATCTCATCCACCATGAACATAAAACCAGTTCATTTTTGGTAGTCTAGCAGAATATTAACTTCCACAGTAAACAAACAGCACCACATGTAGTACAACTATGCTGTGGAACATACAACTTGGCACATTCCCTGTGACAAGGTCCTTGGTGACTTTAGATCATTTCTGCATCCTGCCACAAAAGTCCTGGAACTTAAAGTGTAGCTTAGGCAGCTTTTATGTCCTGCCAAACAAATCATGGCACATCTGCTGTAGCTCAGGCTGCAGTTCCACTCCTTCACAGGAGCCATGACATATTACCTTTGACCCAGAGTACAGCTCTCCTCTGTCAGAAACTGTGACACATTAGCCATAGCTCATGGTAAGGGAGTACCTGCCATACAAGGCCTGGCAATGTTACCTGCAGCAAAGTCCTGGTATGTCACCTTTGACCTTGGTTACAATTCCATAATGTTCAAAAGGCTCTGGCAGGTTACTTGCAGACTGGGTCTCGTGACTGATCATTTATAGCTCTGTACCCTCTCTTCTTTATCTGTTCAGTGTGATTCAAGTATTATTCACAAAACAGAAGACAGCATCCAGTTCAACCCCCCCGTACTTCTTTATGACATGTTATAGTTTAGAGAGTTTTGCTGCACTACACTGCCTTGTGTCATATGGTATTTACCTTGCTTTGAATGTTAAGTTTTAATTAGGTTAGTCACATAACTCTTGTAGTTATGGTACATATTTCCTTTGCTGAATCAGTCATTATGAACATTTTGCACAGTTCAGTGAAATGTTAACATTTACATATTTGTTACAATCACTGGTAGTGGAAGATAGATCACCATGATGTCATCACATAAATCTATGTCAGAGGATTGTATGAGAGCTGGGAGAATGAAGTGGAAATCTGGGGACTGGTTACTGATTTGCAGACAAAAAAACAAACGCATACTGTGGTATCACTTACAAACAGAGGATGGATACAGTGTTTCTCAGTGTAAAAATTTTGAATAATGACATATATTTTAGATGCTTTGCTCAATGCACATGACTCCGTACTCCCGAAAGAAAAAAAACTAAGGGTAATGTTGCTCAATGCCAGAAGTCTCAACCTCAAGATGCATGCACTCGAGGCCCTTCTCAGTATGGAGAACATCAATGTCTGTGCTGTGACAGAAACCTGGTTCAAGGCTCCTGAGAGCACCCCAGCACTATCAGGTTTTACCTCATATCATGCGTTCCGGCCCCAAAATCCGGACAATACCAAGAAAGGAGGAGGGGTATCCATATTCATCAAGGACACCCACACTTCAAGATTGGTGGCAACGCACGATGCATCGGAAACCATCCAGGTGCAATTAACCATAGGCAAGACTGCTCTGCAATTTGTAGCATGTTACAGGCCACCCTTGCAAACTCAGGAACCTCACATGGCCTTCCTGAAAACACTGGAGGGGATAAATGTATCTCCAAACACCATCATACTAGGTGACTTCAACTACCCTAATATAGACTGGGAACACTACTCAAGCCCAAACACTCTTGCCCAAAAGTTCCTGGAATTCATAAACTCAAATGCCATGGAACAACTAGTCACCATCCCCACAAGAGGAGAAAACATACTTGATCTCATCATCACGAACATGGGAGCACAATGTTCAACACCGGAAGTATACCCCTCACTGGTGAGATCAGATCACAAACTAATCTCTCTGGAGGTCCTCATCCCGCCCCCACCCGAAATGAAAAAGAGCTCAGTAAAGAACTTCTCGAAGCCGACTTCACACTTCTAAAGACTAGTGTGGTCTCCTTTAAGGCCCCTGAGCGGCGGTAAACATTACTCAAACTGCTGAATCACTTACAAATGCCTTCTACCAGCACCTGCAGGCTGCATGGATCAGGCAATCCCAAGCAAAACAAAGACTCTTTGTACCAAAGGCAAGCGTCCAGTCTGGTGGACCCCAGCCATAAACAAACTCTACAACAAAAGGAGAAAGCTACTACAAGATAGAGCAAAATCCTTAAAAGGTAAGACACCGCTGATCACTATAAGTAAAAGCTAAGAGCTCTCATAAAATCATCCAAAGCTAATTTTGAGAAAAAATAGCTAAGGACTCTAAAGACAACCATAAGGCATTCTTTAGCTATGTCAGAAACCTAGGAGGAAACTCCCAGATATGCTCAGAATTAGTTCAAAATTATGTGAAGATTACTGATCCTACAGACATTGCCAACATACTGGCTGACAGGTTCAGTGCAAACTTCTCCCCCCCCCAAAGGAGAGATATCTATACCAAATGATTGTAACCCCCCTCACATCTCTAACGCCCAGGTGACAACTGCTCTCTCCAAGGCAAAGAACACAGCATCCATGGGACCCAATAGTGTCCCCGGCTGTGTGCTCCATGAACTCAACGAGGAATTAAACCCACAGTTAGGACAGCTGTTTAATCTTAGTCTCACCTCCGGATACGTACCCAGGGAGTGGCGCTGGCGACTGTGGTCCCACTCCACAAAGGCAGTGCCTCCACCGACTCTGGAAATTACCATCCCATTAGCTTGACAAGCCTTATCTGCAAAGCCATGGAGAGGATCATAATGGACCTCATAAATAAAGACATAGGGAATTTGCAGACTTTGGATCCATCCCAGTTTGGCTTTGTCAAAGGCAGATCATGCCTTTTAAACTTGGTTGACTTTTTCGAAACAGTCACCAAGGCCATTGACGAGGGAAAGGCAGTCCATACAGCCTACCTAGACCTGGCGAAGGCTTTCGATACAATACCCCACTCAGGTATCATTGAAAAACTCATCAACTTAAATGTAAACCCATACATTACAAGATGGGTTGCAAACTGGCTGAGTGACATAACCCACAGGGTCAGAGTTGCTGGCGCCATGTCAGACTCAAAGCCTGTCACAAGTGGTGTCCCACAGGGCTCAGTCCTGGGCCCACTCTTGTTTGGCATCTACTTTTCTGAAGTACAAGCAAACACAGGAGGGTTATGGCTGACAAAGTTTGCAGATGACTGCAAACTGGGCACCGTAGTCGAAAACACATCTGACACAGATATCCTTCAGAAGGGTCTCACAGAAATGGATAACTGGTGCCAGAGCCATGGCCTAAAGTTAAATGCCAAGAAATGCATAGTCATACCCTTCAGGAAAAACAAGGTTACCCCTAGCTACCATATAGGTGGCAATCCCCTGATCACAGAAGAAGTTATCAGGGACCTGGGAACCCAGGTTGACAGTAGCCTTTCATTCGACACTCATATTGCTAAAGTAGTTAGGAAGACCTTCTACATTGCCCACCTTATCATGAAGGGATTCACATCTAGATCAAGGGAGGTCATAGTCTCTCAATACTCATCACTCATCAGACCAATGATTGAGTACAATGCCCCATTCGGAATGTATCTGACCCGACACTTGCAGCAGCTGGAGAGGCCACAAAAGTTCCTCACCAAAAGGATAAAGGGTCTCAAAAATCTGTCTTATGCTGCCCGACTGAAAGAACTCCAGTTATATTCAGTTGCTTACCGCTTGCTCAGAGGTGACCTGTGCCTGACATACAAGGCCATGTCAAACCCAGATTTGATGAACATGCTTCATCTCAAAAATCTAGATCCCTCAGAGCCACAAGGGCGGGAGACTTAAACCTCGACACGGTTATTAATAGGACGTGCTGGAGGGATAGATTCATCACCCAAAGACTCCCTATGCTGTGGAACAAAATCCTGGTTTATGTGAGGCAGAGCACCTCGCTGGCCTTGTTCAAGAGGAATCTTGACCAATGGATGGGAGATCGCAGATACACCCCAGGGGTTACCTCAGTGTCACTGCTTGACAGAGGCACAGCAAAATAATGGGCATAGTTTCTCCAAACTAAAGGGGTGGCGTAAGCCACAAAACTATGGGCTAGGCTTGTAAATGCCCTCGGGCAGATAGCCTAGTATGAACCTATGAACCTATGAACCTATGAGAAAGAATGCTGTGGAAGTGTATTCATACACTGAAAGTACAAACATAGTAGTCCTATTTCACTGTTGGATTATATTATTTTTGAACAAAGGTGCAATTGTGTATAAAAGTATGACATGGGCCTACCTGATGTAATCTCACCTTTCGAGTTGTTACACAGTGAATGTCTGGAAGTCAAGGGCACAAAATTGGCTTTAACTGCCTGCATGGAGCTGATGTTTGTGTAAATTAAATAGGAGTAAAGCAAATTGTTTGGTGATAACATGTTACAACAGTTTTGGATGGAATTCACATGAAGTCAGACTTAGGCAGCTTATTAATGAGGAAGTAAATGTAACAGACTATGGTGCGTCACCACAACAGTTATGTGAGGGTACCAGTGTCTGGTTTAAATCTGTTTGATAAAGCACATCCAGATGTACCATTTCTCAGTCTGCTTTTATTAGACCAACGCATGACCACACAAAATGAGAAACAGTAATAGAAAAAATGCAAAAGCAGATCTTAAGAAACAATGCAAAATGACATTGCTTTTTTGAAGATTCTCTCTCAGGGACAAAAATGTTTGTGGTAGGATCTTCGGGATCTGTGTTATTGACACTGCATAAACAAATACTGTGAGAAAAATAGATAGCCAGTCATCAGTAAGGTCATTCAGAGTGACACATGTGACATATTACACACAATAACTAGCAGAGCCTTTAAATGAATTATGTACTCCACAAAAGGTTCAAAACTGCAGCTAAAATATGGTGGAATAAAAAGTTGTCCTGAGATTGAGGTGTTCCTGCAGACATTACTTTATTAAGAAAGACTTCCTGAAGAAGACATGGAGAGCACTTGACATAAAAATGACAGAGCAGTGATGTTCAAACAAGCATCCAGTCCTGAATAAGTTACTTCACTATTATTATATCAGTATTGAAGACCTAGCCAACAAAACTAGTCTACCGAAAATGAGATTCTTAAAGTCAAAGAAGTGAAGAGAGGAGAAGAAATTCAAAGTTCTGCAGAAGCTTCTCAAACAGTTAGGAAAACTACAGATGACAGAATTTAGAAACTTCTGAGTATCTCTGGTCATAATTTTCAAAATGAAACTATCTATATATATTTATATATATATATATATATATATATATATATATATAGAGCAGATAACTGAAAAGCTGTGGAACATGTCTGAGGACAGCAATCCTAAGCCCAAGCCTACTACAGGGCTGTCACTGGAATTGAAGTACAAAAAAACAGTAAGCATATGTACATTAGGGCCAGGGGTGTGTTACCTTTACATAACTAATTATTTCATGTCTGAGTGCAGGAACTAATGGAAAACACGACAAACTTTCTAAGACTGTAAACACTTCATTAACTCATGGGTAAGTGTCCATGAGATACCTCAAACCTGCTAAGATGCTATGACAATACTGCATTAAATGAAGTATGCAGTCCTTGGAGTAATGGACTTGTGGAAAGGGACAGTCAGACTTGTCTCTCAATCTTACATCTCCAATATATAGACCTCAGCCTGTCCTTATGTGGAAGAAATGGGCAAAATGTGGCGCACTAACTAACATTTTCAACTATGACGCTCTCAGCACGGCTAAAATGTTATACTTTATATTAACAAAATGTTCTTTGGATGAAGTAATAAGAGTCAATGTTATTTACCATAGATAACAGTTTGAAATATTCTTAAGAATAAATGTGTGACAGGCATTCAGTGTGGAATAGTATTCAACATGGAATTCTGAAGTCTTTAACAGAGGATTAGTTAGAGGTATGGTTAGACACTTATTAAAATCATTGCAAAAGTTAAGAAAGGTATTATGTCTGACTGTTAAACCGCACTGGGCTGAGTACAGATGACAACAAACTAAATGCACAATGCTCATGGTTACAGACCATAACCATACCAATTAATGTTTTTTTGTATGCTATTTAGGACCCCTGGCCTCTTCGGGACCATCAAACATCCATACTTTATTGACCCATTTGACCTTTTAGTTTGGTCACTTTAACAATAAATCACATTTAAGTTTAGCCAGCTTATGAGCTTTTCTGTCCCAATTACACTTTTCATCAGCTGTGTTAATATCTGTATGAAGGTCTATGTTTGTCTTGTTCCATTGTTCCACAGGACCATGCATGGTGTGTGAAGCAATAATATATAGCCAATGTGGCTAGGAGTTCTTCTTGCCACTTTCAGTATTTCATGTTACATCAGTATCACAATAATTTTATTGATGTAGAGGTTCAAGCTTATTGACCGTTTACTGTCTTTTTTCTAAAATCATCAATCAAAAGTTAATAAAATATTAAATTGTGGTGGTGGTAGGCTGCTGTCTATTTTATATATCATAGGTGACTACATTTTTAAGTGCTTTATTTTTTTAACTCTACTTTTAATAAAATGGCTACCAGGGAAGCTGGATAAGAAACAAAATGATAAAGTCATAAATCTCAACAAAGAAATGTCTTCAAAGAGGGAACAAAAGGATATGAAAAAATAATGATCGTTCTATTTCAGTTGTACTTTTGAGGAGGATAATAATAATCCAGTGACCTTCCACAACATGTATACATAGATATCAGGATGGTGCAGTGGTAGCATTGTCACCTCACAGCAAGAGGTTCTCTGGTTCGATTCTCATCTGGAGTGCCTTCTGTGTGGAGTCTGCATGTCCTCCCTGCGTTCGTCTGGGTTTCCTTTGGGTGCTCCGGTTTCCTCCCACATTATAAAGACATCTGTCTGGAGTGTTTCTCCCCAGGCCTCTGCTGAAAATTGGCTTCATTCCAAGTTGGACTTTCCTGGTTAACAAATGTTAAATAAATAAAAATAAAATATCAACAAACATACTGAACTGTTTTTTACTGACCCCGATGCTGCAGAAAGATAAGTCTTTAGCAGCACCTCTGTTGACATCAGTATTGACTTCCCCCAAGAATGTGTTGGATCAAGGGGGTTTCATTGGAGGATGAGCCTAGTGTATCAGCAGTTCAGCATTATTTAATCAGACTAGGCATCCCCCACAAAGTTGCATCTAATTCAGCCCCTTTTTTAATGCAGCCTTACTATGGTTATTAAACCTTTGCAAGAGATTTGTTCAGATAAGTCTAGGCAACCACAGTGAAACAGGAAGGATATACACATGCACCTTTCTGAGACTGACATAAGTCTTTGGATTACATTAAGAAACATACACTTTTACAGGTACCACTGAAGTTTCTTGTGGATAAAAGGAAAAAAAAATAACTCCTTGCTGGACTCGTCTAGTGAAGAGAAAGCTTTCTGTATGATATAGATTCAGTCTCTTATGTCTCAGGATTCGGGAAATCAGAAATATTCCTCTCAGTTTCATAGCTGCCACAATAAGATATTCTGATCCTGGACATTCTAAAAAATATGATGGTTCAACTGACCTAAATGATACCCTCCCTTATATCACAAAAGGGAAACTTGAAGGAAAATGACTAGACAGTGACACCACTTTAATACACATTTCATGATGTTTTAAAAGTAAACAGTATCCTGATACATAGCTCTCACCCTCTAAAAAAAAAAAAAAAAAAAAAACCATGGCATAGGTGTTACTGTTAGACAGGATTTATATATCTCACATAAGGCACATACAGCTACTATCTCTTCATCGACAGTTAACCAAAGTGCAAAAGCTAACTCTTGCATCTTTACACATTAATAAAGATTCTAGGTTATTAGGTCAATATGGAGAAAAGGTACATACATTTTGTACTTTAGACGTGAAGGCATTTTATTATTTAGCTTGACTCGTTTTATATCAGTGTTATAATTTAGAATATGTATTTTTTATAACTTATGATTAAATAAAGTCATACGTTGAATGACACCCATAGATATACCTGTATCTATATCTATCTATTTATATCTATATATATCTGTCTATATCTATCTATCTATATATATATCTATATATATATATATATATATATATATATATATATATCTATATAGATATATGTAAATAGACAGAGATAGATATAGTTTTAGATATACATGTATCTATAGGTGACAAGCAAGTTATAGAATAGCAAATTGTTTGACCCAAAAAGAAGCTGGCACAGGTGATTGAAAATCAGCTGCTCAAATATGCTGGCTTTGTTTAAGTGCATGATTACAGTCCACTGGGGACAAGGAAATTTGTCCTTTCCCCATAGTAGTACGATCTTGCAGCTGGTATATATAACTAGCAGGGATGTGGGGTTGGGGGGGGAGGGCTTTCCTCCCTGCAGAATTAGAGTTTACTGTCCTTTTGTTGTTTTTTGATAAGATATGTTTCAAGCATTTGTGCTCGATAAGTTCTGGTTCAATATGTTGCTATTTTGAGAAAGCAACATACACCCATAGATATATATGGCACTTATAATCATATCACTATAATATGATATAGGATATCAAAATTTATAAAAGAAGGGCAAAATATGGTCTTTCTTAAAAATATATGTCTTTCCTAAGTCTCAGTACAATGAGCATTACGTACAAATTAAACCAATATTTTATAGAAAAGGAACACCTCAGCAGTTTTCTCAGCAATCACAGTATTAAAGGAAAGCAAATCAGTTACAACTCAAGTTCAAAAGGAAAAGAAAGTCGCAATTAAAGACCAATAAGTGACTGCTTCCTCCTTTTTAACCCTTCTTTTTCCCCAAGTACCCCAAAGATGCAAGTTCCAGGGTAATCTTTCTTTGTGGCAAACAGTAAGTAGGAATCAAATGGGTTTTGCAAACACTTTAAATACAGTAATGCAGTAGATTTTATTCAAAAACATACACCTTCAGCAAGTACAAGTTTTAAAACCTGATGGATCAGTTGCTATTAAAAACAACAAAACAGACAATCTCTCTAAGCCACATATTCTAATCCAAGTTAATTTATCACCCCCCTCCCAAAAAAAGGCAAGTCTTTAAGAATAGTAATAGCATTACCGTATCTGAACAAAGTTCATAAATACAAACACATTCAGATTGGTGACTCTGAAGACTTTTCTTCCCTTCAGACAACAAAAGTCACACGGCAAGCATGGATACAGAATATGTCCATCGTCATATTTCAAGTCCTCTTTTCTTTTGTAGCAGTGCCTTCTAGAAGAAACACTTTAGTAGCTGTTATGTTGTGAAGTGTAATAATATGTTGTATAACGATTCTTAACACTGAACACTGTACTAAAGGTATTGTCATGATATGCTGTGTGGGTATCTGCTTACTTAACTGGAGCATATTGTACTGGGATACCTGGCACTGCACTGTATGTTGATGCAGTACAGACATGTAGGTATGTTTTATTGTGTAGTGTAGCAAGGTATAAATTAATTAATTAAAATAGCCACAAACTGAGACAAATGACTGGTAACTTCAGTATTCCAGCGGTAAAAATCCTGCATTTCGTCACATTCAAAAAGCAGAATCAGTTTCACTGAAATCTGATTTGTTAAGCCAGGTGTACTGCCAACTGATATAACTGTACCACTGCTGCTAAAAGATACAACCTCTGAAGACAATGACTAAATTAAAAACTGCTGCTATTATGGTAAATTTAAAAGTAGAAAATTAAACAGCAATGTGTATTACTATGTTTCCCAAATACCTCTCCTGACAATGCAGTATCAACAGCATTTCTAATGGAAAAGTATTCCAAAAAGCAGTTAGCAAATTTATGTTACATTCAACATGGTCAGAGACAAAGTGAACTGTGTTCATATCCAGGGTATGTGTAGGGATATAACACAAAGGATATGCAGTGCTTCAGTTAGACATCATCACTGAACAATTCAATATGGAGGCACACTAAAGCTTGGAGGAATTCCCAAATATTATGGACTTGTTTTAAACACATAAAAATATATATTTAAAACAAGTCTCTGGTAATACTAATAATAAAACTATTAATGACCAGCAGTGATTGTGGACTAATCCACTCCCAGTGTAATGCATCCACAATGGATATGGTATGGTTTTCAGTCACAGTTCTTATATCTTTTTGGTAAACTGTAGTCAAAGCACTATACATGCATTGTCAGTCACTTAAATGTAGGTTACATGCATGCCTTAGACTTTTACTTTTGCTGCTTCGAAGCCTAGAGGAGGAAGAAGGGAAGAACTGAGATATGTCGTCATTTTAGAAGTAAGGATAGGGAAAGAGGTTGTATTAGCTCTTAGGTCAAAGACAAGAAATGATGAGTGGAGTCCAGTTTGGGGGAGGTGAACTGTGAGCCAGAGTGAAAGATACTAACTGTGAGGAAGGCAAGTGCATATGAATGAAACAGGCTTCAGTGGGGTGGGGTTGGGGCGGGCAGTCCAATGAATATGACAATAAGCATTAAATGTTTATGCATTACTTCTGCATGCAAATGACAGCTCTTATTATAAGACAGTTAGCTTTACACTGGTCATCTTCAATTAGGTATGCATTAGCAAATCAGTGGTTTTATGCTGTGGTCTCTCCGTTCTCCATATTTTCTACTCATGCATTAACAAATGCAGATCTGAACTAGTATCAAATTGGAAGGCTGGTATTTGAGCAAAGGGCAGCTTCCAGCCTAAAGACTTCTGGCAAGGAAATGCATAGGCAATAATTAAAATTTGTTCTAAACAGCTTAGTTTTAATATTTCCAGTATTGTATAAATGATTAAAAATAATGAGAATAAATCCAAAGTGAGACTGTGTGCACAGATTTGCTAAAATAAGTAATGAAGACAAAAAACTAAAAGAACAGGCTGACTGAGGTGAGGATATACACATTGTAGCTGCCCGTGTCAACTTTAAGGTAAGACAAGAGTGTGAGAATACAGCAAATTTAGTAACTAGGATGCTGGGATACATAGGTAGAGACAGCACCATCAAGAAAAGGGAGAACGCATACCAGCTATGGGTATGAAGTTACTCAGGTTAAACTAAACTTCATTTAGTTCTGGAAACCTTTCCTGTAAGTGAACAAGGATGGGACATTGCAAGTTCCACCATGGGCAACAAAGATGGCACAGAGACAGCTCATCACTTCATAGGAGGAAAAATTAATGAATTTTAATCTGTGCTTTGATTGGGAGAGAAGAGATGTAACAAGGACACACACAACTCTTACATGAAATAAAGGAGTAAAACAGACATTAACTTCAAGGTGGCAAAGATATTTTAAGATTAGAAAATGCAGCACAAATTTAGAGGAAGATAAGCGCACTATGAAAAAAAGTTAATAACATTTTCCTTCGAGAAAAGATGATAACAAGGAAAACACTCAGCCAGAGGAAATTGAACCAGATGTAAAAGAATTCTGGAAGTTTGGGCAATGATCCCAAAGTAAGGAAAAAATAAAAATGAATTTACAAACTCAACCAGACTGAGGTCAGTATATTTTGTCAGCCAGCCAGTATCATCTTAGTTTTCAGAAAAAAGGGATATGGACTAACATGAAGGTTTTTTTAATACAAGGAATGAGAGACACATAGAATGCCCTTCTTGGCAAAGTAGGTGGGATAGTCAAAAAAGGAATTCTGAGGAGAATAGGGAATAACCTATGCATTACCAATGTTTGATATCTTAAGTAGTGTGCAGGAAATATGGGAGAGCTGTGAGCCTATAGCACTGTGACCTTGAAATGAAAGTGTCAGAGTTTGAATGCATGTCTGTCAAGCAGTCTGACCATTATTTTTTTACACGACATGAAGTTTTAGGATGTGATATTATTTGAGCACAATACTGTGTGACTTTAAATTTCAGGAAGTCTGACTACAGCATTTTAGGACACACGACTCCACATGTTACAGCTTGTGTAAGAATATTAAAAAAAAGTCATGCAAAAATTTCTCACCTCTATGTTCTCAAACAGCCATGTTTTATCATAGGTTACTACTACATAAACAGAATCCTTTGTAAAGGGTTTCTTTAAGCCCAGCTGTCCACTTCTTTTTATAAGGCCTGGCTCCAGGGGATTGGATTTCCTGTGATATTTTGCAATGTTCTCTAGTCCACCTACCCACATGTTCCATTCATCTGGGGAGAAGAAAAACAACATGCAAAATGTAAATTTAGTATATTTTTTCTGATTTAGAAATGTCATAAAGAAGGGATATAATATTAAAATATGAGCCTATAGAGCAGAAGAAGTATTTTAAGATTCTACAAAAAGTCATCAACTCAGTGAACAGATTGATAAACAGACTAATTAATTCAGCTACTAATAATAAATATGTATCCATGTAAAACAACTGATCAAACAAAATTTTAAGGTAGCTCAAAGCAACATGGCATGCATATCAACTTAGATATAAACAGAAAAGTTATAACTCGCTAGAGGATAAAATAGTGTCAGTTTGCATTTACATAACATGCATTGCCAATGCATGTTGTCTGTCTGCATGCCATAGTATGCTGGCATGGGACTGGGAACAATAAGGTCCAGTAGTTGGTAAAATTTTCTAAGGGCAATGCAGTGGTATAGCGGTTAGCATTGTCGCCTCACAGTAAGAGGTTCTCTGGTTTGATTCTTGGCTGGGGTGCCTTCTGTGTGGAGTCAGCATGTCCTCTCTGCATTTGCGTGGGTTTCCTCTGGATGCTCCAGTTTCCTCTCACATTCCAAAGGCATGCAGTAGGTGGATTGTACACTCTAAATTGGCCCTAGGTGTGAGTGTGTGCATGTGAGTGTGTGTGGTGCACCCTCTGAGAAGGGTTGGGCGTTGGGCTAGCAACTTGAGACCATAAAACCCGTAATTGCTACAGAAACAATGAGTGCTGAAAGGTGCTCGTTACGTGATGTACCATGTGGTGCATAAATGGGAAAGAAAGTGAGAGAGAAACCAGAGGCCAAATTTTAATAAACCATGATGTTATGAGGCTGTATTTACCAGATGGATGAAGTCTCATAGCTCTGATAACTTTCAGTATTTTTACCCTTGCATTTTCAGTGTTTGTATGTTATGATTGCATCTTACAGACTATACCACTTTTATGGTAACTTCTTTTTTTATGTTTTTAGTTTATAGGGTATTAGCATGGCATAAGAATATTCCATTTCCAGAAGGTGAGGTAGCTAAGCAACTGTGGAATTAACTTATCATAAAAATGCTGGTGCATAAAAAAATATATGTCAGGTTATGGCCCTCAAGTCAAAAAGCCACTTGAATACTTTGAAACCAAGTTCTCTTTTAAAATGCTTTACCACAGTGATCGTTGTGGTTTGGCTATGGATAATGGAGGCAAATGAGAAGGGTAAAGCATACAGAAGCCAGATGCAGTTGGTAAGAATATCATTGACATGGGTTCTGCAAAGGAGGGTGGGAACAATGACAACAGGCTGCTTTTATAAATTAAATAAGCAATAAGAACACTTGCTCTTGTTAGTAGCTGGAAATACGGAAAATGAGAGAGAGAGAGCAACCCCTGGGGCTAGGAAACCAGTGTAATTTCAACACAGACTGAGGCAGCAATATATTTTTAAATAACCCTTTTCAAACAAGCAAACTAATCAATAATAAGAACATATTAAAAGAATAATATACCCATATTTCTATATCTATCCATCTGTCTACATATCCATAAGAATAAATAGCCAAAATAATGAGCATCAAAACAATGAAGAAATATCATTGAAATTAAAAAAAACTGAAAGGTGACTTAGCCAAACTAAAAAAAAAACAAACATAAACACACACACACACACACACACACACACACACACACACACACATGCACATGCATGCACACGCACGCACACACACACACACACACACACACACACACACACACACACACACACACACACACACACACACAAAACCTAATAAATAAAACTACATTTGCAAGAACATTTTATTGCACCTACCAAGAGTGTGTGTGTGTGGGGGCAAGGCTCCACAAATCACAGATTTAAATATACCAACTCCACATTTGCATCAACTTGAAAAAAAGTGACATATTTCCCATAAAGCAGAACTCAGTATAACCTAGACCACTCAATTTATTTCAATGCAAAATATGTATAAAACCAAAAACCATACCCAAAATCAGTTTTTAATATCCCTCTATTTCAATTAACAAGATCATAAAAACAACAGCTTTACATCAATAACAACTTTCTGAAAAGAAAATAACTACTAAACTTCAACCACTCTTATTACAGCAATTGTCCAGAAACTCACTTCAGTTGCTCTAATTAACGAAAATAAAACAGTAAGTTGACATTATTGCCACTCACACAAACTGGCATTCACTCTAAAAGCCGTTCATTCAAACTCACTCAGCATAAAGCCCTTTCTCTTTATGTGCACTCACACATGTCAATTACACTAGCTGCCTGCCAATCATTAATCTCTAATTTGATCTATCAGCACATTTGCTTCCTTCACTGGGTGAGATTCAACACAAAAGGGTTATCATTAAGGCCACCATTAGGGGGTGGTTCCAAGTTTTTCTTGCTTTTCTCCCTGACCATAAACTGCATGCACCCACTAAGGTGCTATAGAGGAGTGCTCATAGACTGTATATGGAGGGCATTCCCTTGCTCCTAAAACTAACATTTTCTTTAAGTAGTGCCTCCCCCCCTCGTGTCTTCAGCAGTAGTCACTTTGGGCTCCTTGAGGGAGATTGCACTACCTTGAGTGTTTTCAGGTGCACACTATCTCTTCCCTTCACCTTGGACAGGTGAGAAAGCCACACCCCTTCAAACATCCTTCACTTCTTTCCTTTCCTGCCTGGTTCCTCCAGTGCCAGGGCCACTAATCAAACCCTGGTCAACTGGGTCATAGATAGGGCTCCATCTCTTTGTACCACACAGGCAGACTTGCAATATATTTACTAACCTGTTCAACAAGTATTTAACATGTAATTATTCACAGGTTCATTCCCTGACATTTGAAAACCTTCTGCTCTTATTTCTATCCCTATGATAGTTAATACCGTCTCCCCTGAACATCACTGCTGTTTCATTGCCATGCTTTTGATATATCTAAATTGCATAATGGAAGGGTGGCACAGTGGTTAAGGTGTTTTCTTTACAAAGACAAGGTGCAAGGTTTGAGTCTCACAGGGGATAATTGTCTAGGCTTACAATGGCTCACAAGGGCAGTTAGCCTAATACTAACCTAACCTATGAACCTTCATAAAGTCATATTTGTTCATCCTATAGTCATCTTATTCAAAGCAAACTACTTTGCTCAAACAAATAGAACTTCTGTATGTGTCATAGTACTACTATTGGCAAAAGGAGCTTAATTTGTAAATCTGACAAAAGGATTTGATTTAGACTGCAACCCTGATCTGCTCCAAAAACTTTTCATGTTTTTGCCTCACTGAATGAATTATTTTATTGGTTTCTGCAATATCTTTCCAGACATGCAATATGTTACTTGCATCCTCTAAAACTCTCTCAGTTTCTCCTTAACATCTCCCACTTATTAAGAGGTTCATTATTACAGTCCATCATTAGTAAATTCACTGAGATATACAAGCAGTTTAAGGCAAGGCATTTATTGTTCAGAATATAATGGCAGTAAGCTGACATGACACAATGTAAAATCATACAAAATCTAAACAATTTCTAACATGGCAGACTTAAGTACATGAAACAAGGCACTGGTGTCACATTCTAGAATATTTTTTTCTAATCATAATTTATAACCTTAAACTGACAGTAGATAATACCATCAAGATTCAAAAACTGCTAAAATGTGTTACATTTCAGTATGTCCTCATGCAATGTACATTTTTCATGACATCAGTAAATTTCCTTTATAAAAACAATGCTGTATTCATTACAGAACTTGAAATAAGCACGAGCAAACTACAAAGACAGATTATTTATGTTTCAAAATGCCTTCCCTAGACAAGCAATGTTCTATAACATTCCCTTATTTTATAACAAAACAGAACTAGGAGTTCTATCTAAACTTACAACATAGAGTTGCAGTACCAATGGCTCTCAGAATACAAACATGTTTTCTGGTCTAGCTTACCACGAATAATTCTGAAATTCAGAAATTCATTTCGACAGTTGTACTGACACTTAGAATTTAACACTTCTACCTAACACCATCTAGCTTTCCAATACATTCCGTCCTTGCCTTCCTTCATTTTTTCTTTTTAATTAATAATGTCTATAATATAAAACAAATACTCATACCAATGAGAGAGTTAGTTTTACTTTGATGTGTGGAAATTGTAATTTTGTGCACATATAGATACACACCCCACTTTTATACATCCTGTCACTCATTTTGAATATTCTAGTCATTTTAAAACTAACTGTAACAGTACCTTTGTGGTTTATTTGGCAACCTGCCATTCATGCTATAGTTTCTATGTAGGGAAGACTAAGAGACAACTGAGAGATTGGAAAATTGAATATTTATTAGCTATCAGGAAATTTGACTCCAGAAATGCCTTGGCTACTCATGTAATGAATACAGTTTCTACTCATACGTTTAAATTTAAAGTGTTAGAGCAGATAGTAACTAATATGAGACTAGGAGATTCTAACAACACTCTTGAACAAAGGGAAACTAACTGGATTATTAGGTTACATAGTGATGGACTACCAGGGCTAAATGCCCCAGTCCCTTTAAAACCTTTTTTGAAGGGGCGTAGATTGTTTAAGTGATTTTTATTGAAGCTTTCATGTGATAGGTGTTTTTAAGATAGAGCAATGCATTTAATTATGTTGTTTTAACACATTTGTATGGACTGAAGAAGTGCTCAGAAGGGCATGAAAGCACCTACCGTATATTAATTAAAGTTTTATTATATCTGCCTTGGCGGTTGTGTGGATTTATTGGATTATTTTAATGTCTATAATATATTTAATATTGCAACATTCTACTCTGTGCTGCTGACTTAGATTTCTGGAGCTCTCATAATGTCACCAAGGACCTTTCTTTTAAACAGATAAAATATTGCATATTTGAGAGGAGAACTAAGTTGCATAAACAATATCAATTTACACAATTAAATGTGACAAAATCATACCACTCCTTTTAGAGAGACAGTCCTAAACTTTCATCCTGCCAAGGTAAGTACATTACTGGGAAATGTGCATTTTTTCTGAGTAAGCAACATTTTAGGAACCTTTCAGTTTGAAAAGAATGGCCAAATAGCATTGACCTTAGCTATGTGGGAAATGATGGAATCATCGTTGAAGGAAAGAATACTGGAAAATCCAGAAGCTAGATCAAAATGCATCATTCATTTACAAGAAGAATGTAATACTATTTAAAACTAATACAAGTTATATTAGTAGATAATTAAAAAGAGGTCTGTGCAAATGGACAGTTTATAAAAAAGAGCATAGGCTTGGCATTCATATAACATTGTTAAAAATGTCAAAGTTACAAACTTATGCTACATAGCCACTAATAAACAACTAATCAGTTTCAGATTGGCATCCTCTGGGCTGTCTAACAAATTCTTACAATTCAAACTTTTGCAAAATCCTAAAATCATATGACTAATTAATCAAAAAATTCAACTGAAACACATTTATTTTTAACAAAATCCATGATTACCCCCCCCCGAGTTTCACATTTATTTTTAAACACATTTTTAAAAGCAGTTCATTATTTGATACCGATATAAAATATTTCCCACTAAACAGCTCATGACCACAAGGGATAAAGCATGGAAACAATGACAAAAAAAACAAAAATGTCTCTGACCTGACAAAATACAAAACTCTGTAATCAAGTAAAGCAACTAGTCATAAAAGACAAAAAAGATCACTACCTTACCCTACAAAACCACCATAAACAAAACCATAAAAAGTTCTGGAGCGCCATCAATTCATTACTAAACCCAGGGTCAAAAAACAATCCTTGCCCAAATCTTGACAAAACACCCACATAAATAGCTACACTCTAACTCCTATTTCATCAACATTATTGCCAATCCAACTGCCACCTTTCCTCCCCTTACTCCCCCCTTCCACCAACTTAGTTTTCTCACCCATCCCTACCAACACTATAAGAAAACTACTTCAAAACTCAAACCTTGCACCAATGCCCCAGACAACCTACCTCCTGAGTTCCTACAAATTGCTGCCAGTTCCATAGCCTATCCCATCAGCATACTTCTTAACATATCTTTTCTGGAATTCTACATACCTATCTAGAAAAAGGCATACATTCTGCCTCTACATAAAGGTGGCACAAACACAGACATCTCCAACTTATGACCCATAGCTATCCTCTCACCCATCTCTAAGATTCTAGAAAAATGTATTCACACCCAACTTTTGCACTATGTACTTCACAACCACATCCTTTCTCCCATTCAGCATGGATTCTGAGCAGGTCATAGCACTACTACAGCTCTCATATCTTTCTCAAACACCATTAACCAGGTCTGAGATGATGGAAAAATTGTCTCCTCTCTCTTTTTAGATCTCCAAGGCCTTTGATACAGTCTCCCACCCCCTCATTATCTCTAAACTGGCTGGCTGGCATAGGCATCTCATCCCCATCCCTAGACTGGTTCCCAAACTACCTCTCTAACAGGCAACAATTAACCAAATGGCAAAATTAATTCTCACCTTTCCATGACACAATAACAGGTGTTCCTCAAGGATTCATACTAGGGCCCCTCTTGTTCAGCATCTTTATCAATAACTTTCACACCTCTCTTACACAAAGTACTGTCATCCAATACGCAGATGATTCTACAGTCATCTGTGCTGCCAACTCACAATCTGAACTACTCCAGCTCACACAAGATGCCCTCACTGCTACAGCATTATGGATGCCCAATAACCATCTCACCCTAATCCCCAACAAAACTAAACTGGTTCTTTCTGAACCCAAAAAATACACTCCACTAAACAAGGAAAATGTCACCATCCAAGCCCAAAACAGCACTATTATTGAAGTCATACCATATACCAAACTGTTCGGTATCACCATAGATGAAAATTTGACATTTGACTTGCACATTCAAACTAATGTTAAAAAACACACCAAAAACTGGACACACTCTATAGACATACAGTGGGTATAAAAAGTTTACACACCCCTGTTAAAATGCCAGGTTTTTGTGATATAAAAAAAAACGAAACCACAGTAAATCATTTCAAAACTTTTCCCACCTTTAATGTGACCTATAACCTGCACAATTCAATTGAAAAGCAAACAAATCTGTTAGGGGGAAAAAATCTAACAAATAAAAAACATAAAATACGTTGGTTGCATAAGTGTGCACACCCTTAAACTAATACTTTGTTGTGTGCACACCTTAAACTAATACTTTGTTAAACCACCTTTTGATTTAATTACAGCATTCAGTCTTCTTGGGTAGGAGTCTATCAGCACGGCACATCTTGACTTGGCAATATTTTCCCACTCTTCCTTGTAAAAGTGCTCCAAATGTGTCAGATTGTGAGGGCATCTCTTGTGCACAGCCCTCTTCAGGTCACCCCACAGATTTTCTACTGGATTTAGGTCTGGGCTCTTGCTGGGCCATTCCAAAACTTTAATTTTCTTCTGGTGAAGCCATTCTTTTGTTGATCTGGATGTATGCTTAGGATCATTGTCATGATGAAAGGTGAAATTCCTATTCATATTTAGCTTTCTAGCTGAAGCCTGAAGGTTTTGGGCCAAAAGTGACTAGTAATGGGAACTGTTCATAATTTCCTCCATCTTGACTAAAGCCCCAGTTCCAGCTGAAGAAAAAGCAACCCCAAAGCATGATACTGCCACCACCATGCTTTCCCGTGGGATGGTGTTTTTTTTTTAGTGATGCAAAGTGTTGTTTTTGTGCCAAACATACCTTTTGGAATTGTGGCCAAAAAGTTCAACCTTGGTCTCATCAGACCATAACACATTTTCCCACATGCATTTGGGAGACCTGATGTACTGTTTTGCAGATTTTAGCATGGCCTGGGTGTTTTTCTGTGTAAGAAAAGGCTTTGGTCTTGCAACCCTACCCCTTAGTCCAGACATATGGCGAATACGGGAGATTGTTGTCACATGTAGTACACAACTAGTACTTGCCAGAAATTACTGCAGCTCCTTCAGTGTTGGTGTAGGTCTCTTGGTAGTCTCCCTGACCAGTTTTTGTCTTATCTTTTCTTCAAGTTTGGAGGGATGTCCAGTTCTTTGCAATGTCACTGTGTCTCATATTTTCTCCACTTTTTAATGACTGTCTTCACTGTGTTCCATGGTATATCAAATGCTGTGGAAATGTTTTTGTACCCTTCTCCTAAATGATACCTTTCAACAATGAGATCCCGTTGATGCTTTGTAAGCTCTCAGCAAACCATGGCTTTTGCTGTAGCAGGCAACTGAGTAAATGTCAGGAAAACCCTACTAGGACAGTCAAAGTTTATTTTGGGGTTAATCAGAGTCCCTTTAATTAATGGCAGGTGTGTACTCAAGAAGACTGAATGTTGTAATTAAATCAAAAGGTGCTTCAACAAAGTATTAGTTTAAGGGTGTGCACACACAACAAAGTATTAGTTTAAGGGTGTGTGCACTTATGCAACCAACGTATTGTACATTTTTTATTTTTTATATTTTTTCCCCTAACAGATTTTTTTGTTTTTCAATTGAATTGTACAGGTTATAGGTCACATTAAAGGTAGGAAAAGTTTGAAATGATTTATTGTGGTTTTATTTTTTATATCACAAAAAACTAGCATTTTAACAGGGGTGTGTAAACGTTTTATATCCACTGTAAATACTTCCTCAACCACTCCGCAAAACTATGTCTCACCTCTTCCTTCCTTCTACCATCACTTCTTTACGGTGCAACTCTCCTGACCAATATTCAGGCCTCTTGAAAATACAAACTAGCCTCATGCTAAAACAAAATATCTAAATTTGTAACAAATGCAAATTAGTCTTCTCACCCTGCTCATCACTACGCCTACTAAACTGGTTGGAACTACAACATTATCTGACACTCATTCAATTAACCACCGCTCACAACTTTATTTATAAATCATCTAACTGCCCCTCCTTGTCTTCTCTACTCACACAATATCAGCCAAATAGATTTCTTTGATCCAATAACCAACTGCTCCTAAACGTAGTGAAACCTACCCATATAGCAGGACAAATGTGCTACTCCTTTACTTTAGCTAATGTATGGAATACCCTCCCACCATCAATAAGGTCAATCAGCAGTACCACTCTTTTTAAGAATTCCCTGAAAAAACATCTTTCCTCACTATGGCAGTGCAACTGCACAAAGGCTGTAGTTCCTATCACCTGTCTCCACTCACCTTCTCCTGCTCTGTATATCCTGACACATGTATTTAACTGCTTTGTTGGACTCTTCTACACTCACTCACTCACTCACTCACTCACTCACTCACTCACTCACTCACTCACTCACTCACTCACTCACTCACTCACTCACTCACTCTATATTAAAGTTATACCTTTAACTGCTCTTTTCTCCAGACTGTATTCCTAAACTCCTAAACTTCTCTTATGGTTTAACCTTCATCCTGGCAATAACCCCGACTCTTTAAACTCCACCTAACTATAACTGTCTCACCTTACATAAAATTCACACCTAGCTCTAGCTCTCCATCTAGATCTACTGCATATTATGTATGGTATTGTTAAAACCCATGATCTAGCTCTCCTGTGACTGGCATTGTATTGAACTACTGTATGTTTTCAGAATGTACTGTCTATTAATTCTGCACTGTGTTGCACTGTTTTGAATTTGTGATATGCTGCACATTTGTAATGTATCCTTATAGTATATTTATATGTTTTTGTATTTAACTACTGTATGTTTTCTGAATGTACTGTCTATTAGTTCTCCACTATAAGGTGCTGTACTGAATCTGTGCTATGCTGCTCATTGTAATGTATCCTTATAACATAGGAATTGTTTGTCACGTTATACTATATGTATTGTGTAATACTTATTCTATGTTTATGGAACCTTTTTCCCTGGGCCTCCACTAAAAATGGGCTCACCTGGCCCAGTGGACTATCCCGATAAACAAATGCAAATAAAATAAATAAATAAATAAATAAATAATTTCATTCAACCCACAACATGGCTGACATTTATAAATCCAAAATTATTTTGTTTTTAACATTCCAGCTGAAATATCACCACAAGTGTTCCAAGATAAGTTTATTAACATTTATGAAAGAAACCCATTCCTTTCTTAATTTATCCAAATTTTTGGTTTTCTAATATGGGACAGGAATGGACCATGTTCTTGAGTCAGGGTATGAGTAAAGTTCAAGAAATTATTATTGCTTCAGTCTTTGATGTTCGCCAAGAGTGTTATACACAGTGTAGGCAGATTTGCTTCTAACTGCAATTCATATGGATTTACATGTATTGGTACCATATTTAAGTATCATTGGAAATTAATTTTTATCAGTCTTGTTCCTACTACTATTGGAGCTGTCTAATTCCCTTTCTTCCGCATTACTCTAGTTTCTTCTCGCAAATCCTAGTATTTTGTAACTCTCAGTACATAAGACACTATAATCACTGTGTTCACCTATTTCAATGATTAATGCTGTTTTTTGTCCTTTTTCTTCTTGTACTATTATATCTGGTTTTCTTGTATCTATTTTCTTAACTGTTGATATTGCATAATCCCATGATATCTGAATTTCATCATTGTCAAAAATGCTTTGTGGCTCATATTTCCAATGGTTCCCAGCTATTTGTATACTGTAATATTTGCACAAGCCCCAATGCAATTGTCTTGCCACATTATTGCGCCTTTCAGTATACAGACCCTCAACCATGAGTGTATCAGAACCAGCAAAGAAATGTTCAACTGTTTCCAATTCTGCTTCACAGAACCTGCATTTGTCTGTGCCTCACTTTTTCTACAGACTTTGTAAAGCAACATGTATATAACTTACTATCCTAGGCCATTATTCCTCTGTTAAAATTATTGGTCATCGTGTGGTTATTCTAGGAGTTCTGTATACTTGTCACTAAATTTGTGGATTTCCGGATTTTCTTTCCTTTTCTTATGGTCCTTTTCTTTATAGTCTTTCTTTTGTTTTCTGGCAAAACAGAAATATTTAGTCACTTGTATTTGTGCTTTCAGATCCTCATGTGATGAACTACACAATTTTAAATCATCAAGAAAAAGTAGATGACACGTCTTTAAACAAAACTGGTTTCTGGAAGTTAAGCTGCAACCATACCCTAGTCTATTAAGTAAACAGATTAAGGGCAAGACAAAACAGCAGTATTAAAGAATATTCCTGGAATACAGATGTGTAGCTATAAATGTGCCTGGTACCCCCTCCCAATCTGATGCTCTTCTTCTTCTTCTTCTTCTTCTTCAAAAATAAATAAATAAATAAATAAAATAAAAAAAAAAGCATTCCATAATCCATGAATGAGAGATGCCGTTGAGTACTTTTTTGTAATCTATCCACGTCATACTTAGATTCCTTCCCTTTTTATAGCTCTTTTCTTTTAAACTGCAGCAAAATGCTTGCTCCGTTTGTAGCAAGCAGTTGTTACATTTTATATCACATAAGGAGTTCTACAGAGCTCACTTTTAACCACAAAAGCAATATCTGCATTTATTTCTAAATGCCAAAATGCACTGAAAGTATGCACTGAACAGAGACTATCCCCTCTGTCATTTTGCACCCAGTAAGGCTGCACATTTATCCCACTCTGTCTATGCCATTGCTGAAATATCTCCCTTTGAATTTTTATTCATGGGATAATAATTTATCCTTCATCATGGTTCATCTGAAAATTGCTGTTTGCCACTGTTTCATAGTCACTACTATGTAAGTTATCAATGCAGGGGGTATCTTAGTCATATGCAAGCATTCCATGATCCATGAATGTGGGATGATGTTGAATGCTTTTTTGTAATCTATTCATGCCTTACTTAGTTTATTCCCATTTTTACTGCTCTCTGTTGTGGCTTTATTTAACAACAGATGACTCTTTGTTCTATATGACTTTCTTTTCTTACCATTTTGCTGTATTACCATTAAAGATTTTGCAGTCAAAAGCTTTTCTTAATTTTGTCTCAGTTTCATTGGCATTTCATATCATGTATATTACAGCTTCTTATTGTTTCTTTTAACTCTTGTCTACATTTGTCATCTCTGTTATGTTCATTAGGGTCTTCACTGATGCTTCTACGCAATGTAACTATTTCTTCTTTTTTGGCAGTTATTTCTGCTGCTTTTGCTTTGTTTCCCAGTTCTCTGTAAGGCCTTTTGGGTCATCACTGAATATTGTGTTTATATTTATTTGCATACCTTATACATTATTTCTGCTTGTGTTGATATTTTTAGCTTAGGTCTATGATAAATCTTACTTTTTTTTAACACTATGTGCTGCTTTTACCACATCTATCTTTCTAAGAATTGCTGATGATCTGCTCCCTTTTCTGTATTCTTCTAACAGTAATATTTCTAGTCTTATTTGCTTTATAGTTCTCTCTGTTCAGTGCTTCCATGGTGGTATTCTGTATTCTGCTTGTTACCTTTCTTTCCTTTGTTACTCTACATTTTTGTGGTAACACTATTATTAGTTTATCTGCACTATAGTATATCTTGTTTATTTCTGCTCATCTTATTTGGCAGTTTTCAAACATTTGGGTCTTATTTATTTTCTATAACCTATTTCTTTCATCTATTTTAATACATCTGTCCATCTGTATTAAATCAAGCAGTCCTTCCCTTAGGTCATTTTCTTCTTGACTGAGAGCATCTGCTTTGCTGTCTGTTTCCAGTTCTTTCTCTTGCTTTGCAATTCTAATCAGACTTTGGGGTGGGAACTTGACATAATGGTTAAAGTGTTTACTTTACAAATGCAAGATACAGGGTTTGATTCTCACATGGGGAAATTGGCTAGGCTTAAAATGACCCATAAGGGCAATTAACATAGTACTAACCTATGAGCCTATGAAGGTAAGTCTCCTACATATTCCAGAATATTGTCCTGTGGAGGGTTCAGGGCAAGGGTCTGCTGTTCCTCCATACTGGGATTCATTGACCTGTCATCTTGAGATAGTGCCTGTTTCACAGTTTCTGCACTATGTCCTTCAGTTCACAGATGGTCTATCACTTCAGTTTCTATTTTTTTAATTTACCTCATTAAACTTCATTTTTTTCAGTTACATTCTGCCTTCAGGACCTTATTTTTTTTACTGTGAAAGTTACCATTTCTGGGTACCAAGGAATTCAGAGTGTGAACGTACAGCCTAAAAACTGAACTAAGAAAGCAAAAATAGGCTCATGTAGTGTTGAACAGCCCAAATATACCACAGTACGTATCTAGTCTGAAAGGCCATAGTGATAAAACTTATAAAAAATGCAGATGACTAAATCTGTCGGTATAGTTTAATCACACACAAAATTAAAAACAATACTGACACAATAATCAGTGGTTAAGCTTTCTCAACCCTGTGTATAGGACTTCTTCAGAACCGTTTAAACCATCAACATGCCAGAATTAAATATTAAAATGGTAGATCACATGATAAGCATCCAATCAATTATTTAAAATACCACAGGCAAAAGAAAAAAAAATTCTGGGTATCTTTGTCCATATTTCTCTTCAAATATCTTTGGAGCTGCATTTTTTTGAAATGACTAGTTTTCTGCATCAATACTTCAACATATTAAATCTTTTTTCCTTTCTTTTATGTTTCTTGTTATTTATTTTGTCTCACTTCCTCTGTTGCTTTGTTTTCCAGACAGCCTAACCTTTCTTCATCTAGGTAATCTTTTATTCTGATCTGTTGCATTAAGGATCTTAAATTATCTGTAGTTTTTCTTGTTTATTTTATTTATTTATTTATTTACATTTGTTGACCGGGAGTGTCCAACTGGACGTAGGTCCATTTTCAGCGGAGGTCCGGGGAGAAAAGCTCCACAGTTAAAATAAACAGACAGTAGTTACATTGGATTACATAGTGATTAACAATTTAACATAGCAATTAATTACAAACATATTTACAGATGAAGAACATAGTACATCAGTAGACAACTAGAATCTTTATCTGCGAAGTACATAACAAACATTAACAAATGTTACAATAAGAAGTTCCTGCTGTATAATAAGTAGTAGGCTTATGAGCATCTGAGCATGCTATAATCAAGGTAGTTAGTGGGGTGGAAAGAAAGGTAGTGGTTGGATGGGGTGGGTGATATTAGAGTGGGAGTTGCAAGGGCATAGCCAGCATGTTTTTAGGTGCACTTTTAGTAAAGTTTTGAAGTGGGTGCATGATGGTATGGAGGTAATTGTGGGTGGGAGGGAGTTCCATAATTTGGCTATGGCGCAAGAGAATAGTGCTTCACCAGCAGAGTTATTGGCTTTAGTGATCTGCAAGTGATTTTTGTTGCTGGATCTTAGTGGTCTGGTGGTGCGATAGGGTTGGAGTAGATTCTGGAGGGATGGGACATTTAGTGGATGGTTTACTAGTTTGTAGGCGAGTGATAGTTGATACCATTGAAGGAGGTGAGGGAGTTCAAGCCAGCCCAATTCAGCAAGTGAGAGACAGTGGTGACTACGGTAGGATGCCCCTGTGGAGAATTTAGCAATTTTGTTGTAGCAGGTCTCTAGCTTGTTTAGATCGCATTGCCTTAGGTTGGTATATATTGGAGAGGCATAAAGTAGGGTGGAGATAAGGTGGGAATTTGCTATTGAAATCTTTGCTGCTTTGGTGAGAAGTTGCTTATTTCTGTATAACACTCTTAGTTTTTTGTGGACTTTTTTTATGGTCATGGATATGTGAATGTCAAATTTTAGTTTATTGTCTATTTCCACTCCTAGCAATTTGGTGTGTTCAGTTGGGTAAATAGTGGTGTTGTCTTTTGCTGTGATGTTAAAGTGAGAGTTGTTTTGAGTATGTTTGGTGGGTTGGAAGATGAGTAGTTTAGTTTTGTTTGGGTTGAGTATTAATTGGGCATCAGATAACCAAGTTTCAACAGAGGAAAAGGCTTCCTTTGTGACTTTTTGCAGTTTGAGTAGGGACTGGGATGAGCAGATGATGGCTGAGTCATCTGCATATTGTATGAGTGTGCCATGTTTGGTGGCAGAGACTAGATTATTGGTGAAAACAGAGAAGAGTAGGGGTCCAAGGATGGATCCTTGGGGAACCCCTATGGAGACAGGTAGTTGGGGAGATGTCATTCTGCCATACAACAGATTGCTGACAGTCAGACAGGTAACTCTGAAACCAGTTGGTGACTGATTGATAGAAGGATAGGTTATTGAGGACAGAGATGAGTTGCTTGTGTGGGACCATGTCAAATGCTTTAGATAGGTCTAGGAAAGTAGCAGAGAAGAGATAGCCATTGTTTTTATACTGAAGGATAGTGTTAGTAAAGGAGAGTAAGGCAGTGGTGGTGCTATGGTTTGGTCAGAAACCATCTGAGTATTGGAAAGGAGGTTGCTAGTAAGGAGGTAGTCTGAGACCTGAGAGTGTATGCATCCCTCTAGTATTTTGGAGAGTGGAGAGAGAATAGCTATGGGCAGTAATTGGTTAGTTCTGTGGAGGGGCTGCCTTTGTGGAGGGGAATTATATGTGATACTTTCCACAGTGTGGGAACATAACTTTCTGACAGAGATTGGTTAATCAAGATGGATATTGGGTAGGCCAGAGCATCAGCTGTGATTTGTAGGTATTCACTTGGGAGGTTGTCTGCTGCTAATTTGGTGGGCTTAAGTTTAGTTAAGAGTTTTTTTATGTTGGAGGTAGGTACAGGAGCAAACGAGAAGGCAGTGGGGAGATTACTAGTTGAAGGTGTGGGTTGGAGGGGAGGGGGGTTGTGTTGTTTAGCTAGTGATAGTATGGTTTGTGTGAAGTGTGTGTTGAATGAGGTAGTAATATTTTTGGAGGAGTGAGGGATGTTAGGAGGTGGGGTACTGACTTTACCTGGGTGAAGGATGGAGTTTATGGAGGACCAGAATTGTTTGGGGCTGTGTTGGGAGGAGTCTAGGGCAGAATGGTAGTATTGGAATTTGTCCTGTTTTATTAGTTTTTTAACTCTATTGCGTAATTCTAGGAATTTATGTCTAGTTGAGGGGGTTTTGGTTTTGCGCCAGTGCTCCCAGGCTTTATCCCTGTATTTCATTTCTGACTTAGTGGTTTTCTGTAGCTATGGGGAGGGTTGTGCTTTTGTTCTGGAAAGTCTCATGGGGGGGCATGGTAATTAAGGATGCTCAGGAAGGTAGTATTAAAAAATTCAACTGCGTCATCAAGACTGAGGTACTTTAGGGGATGCCAGTTACATTCTTTGAGGGATGAGATGAATGTGAGTGGGTTAAAGTTTAGTTTTTTAAGTATTTGATGGTAGATGACAGGTTTAGCTTGGTACAGGTATTTTTTGAGTAGGAAGGTTGGGGAGTGATCACTGAGGCTATCTGATAAGCAGCCTGTTATATATGACTGGGGGCTCTTACTGACTAGTATCCAATCCAGGGTAGTGGGCTTGCTGGAGTTTTTATTTATCCTGGTTGGCGACTGGACTAGTTGGGTGAAGCCATGAATGTTTATATGATGGGTTGGATTGTTGCCAGAACAGGATTGCCAGTCAATATTGAAATCGCCTAAAATGATAGTTTCAGCTGAGAAGGTTTTCTAGTGGAGGGTGCAAGTGCTTTTATTTTCTCTAATTTCTCTGTTACTCCTGCTACCTATCGTCTGTGTGAAAGTCTGTGTGTGTGTGTGTGTGTGTGTGTGTGTGTGTGTGTGTGTGTGTGTGTGTGTGTGTGTGTGTGTGTGTGTATGTGTAATAATAACAATACTTAATCTTATCCTTATCTTCAACAGTTCAGTTTATTAATTCTGCCTCTTGTTTGGCCTATCAGTTTTTTTTCTTTTTGTGAACCACTTCATCTTTCTATCTCTCGGGGGACACTGTCACCCTGACCCCAGCTTAGCACTATGGTAGGAATGATTTAATGACCTGAGGATTCCACACTGCCTTTTATGTGGTTGTGGTTACAGTGTGTATGCCTGGGGTGGGCACATTTTTATCATTTTTCCTAGGACCTTTGCACCCAGTCATCTTTTTTATTTGTTGACCTACCTTTCTCCGGGATATATAAAATGTAGTCTATATAACAATGTAATTTTGGTGATATTTTGTAAAAAACAGGATCCACCATGTGAAGTTACTTACCAAGACATGAGGCTGAATTCAGTTCCGGAAATACTAGTCTCTTTTTCTTGCTGATTCCATCTCTCAGTTTCGCCTGTATGCAAACTATATCTCTATAGTGCATTTTCCATGTTTTATTACATATTTCAGACTAATGTTCTGCAATTCTTACCTTAAATAATTTACTGACTTATCATGTTTAAAAAGTCATAGTTAGCAAATGTCTCATTGTAAAAGCTTAGACAGATTATTTAGGGAAACTCTTGTTAATTTTTAAATACTTTAATTAATATATTTTATTCACATAAAACATTCTTCTGCCAACATCAGTTTCTCATGTTCTTTAATTTACAGGACCACATCACACCATATTTATGCTCTGTGTGAATGAACAAGGAATTCTGGTAACCTTTTCCAGTTCTGGTCATCAAAACTGACTTAAATGTTTATGACAATGAAGGTTACAGTTTAAAAAGACATTTGATAATAGTAACACAAAGGTTTAGCAAATAAATGATATGCCTTATAGTGGATCCTAGAATGATAGGATAGGTAGAATATAGGCTAGGCAATATGACACAAAGGCTAATAGTAAATAGTGCACAGCTAGAAGAAAAAAATGTCTACCAGTGGGGTACCACAATGGTCCTTAATGGGGTCTGTCCTTTTCAGTGACATACAACTGTCACGTTGCTGGTATAGGGGCAATGGACTGGCCTACACTGATTAGTGAGTGGTTTCATCAAGTGCAGTATGGAGCCAGAAGGACAGCTAGGGAATGCAGGATCAGACATCATGCTGTGGTGGAGGGTGAAAGTTGGTCTAGTTCCAGTTCACCGGGAGCAAAAAAGAGTTGTTAGCTTTTTCTGTTTACATCTGTTGAGAACTCATCTAGAATAGTTTGTGTAACCCTGGTGATCTTGTCCTTGTAAAGACATGCACAGAACAAAAGCATCAAGGCATCAAAACTGGGCACACAATCTGTATCAGAAGAGCCATAAAAGAATACATGGGAGTAATGCCATTGGTTGATGTGAGTTTTGGTTAGCCTCTGTTATGTCAGCATAGTTTGTTCGACAAAAACAGATGGCCAAGGGTTATGCAAATCTGACAATTCCTGAGGTTGCAGAATATACCCTTTCCTTGGGACTGTGTGATTTCAGAGTTAGTATGTGTAATTAGCAGGCAATTTGCATGATCCAAGGTTAATCCTCGCAGCATGCACAGAAGCATGTTGGTGTTTGCTGCTGCTGGCATTTAGTCAATTCATCCCAGATCACACTAGCTCCATCTCTCTTTCATTCTCTTTCTGAATATATATATATATATATATATATATATATATATATATATATATATATATATATATATATATTGTCATTCATATTTCTGATGATACAAATGAGAAACAAGCAAATGACTGACAAAAACTGAAGAACATCACAAATGAGTGACTGCACATTTGTAGGAATCAAATGTGGTTGAATTCAAGCTTTATAGAGTGTAGTTATGTAGGAGATGTGCAGGAAAATGAATGTTTGCCAGAAAAGGTGATAGCTGTGGAAATGTGCAAGATTATATTAAAGTGGGTAATGTGTATGTGTGAGTGTTCATGAATTAGCATTAGTTAATGGGATGCATTTAGCTTTGTGCTTGTTTGGTGTTGTAGTTGTCCTGTGTCCTGTTTTGATAAGTGCTACTGTCAGAGAAAGGGTTTTTAGTAACATAATGTGTAGGGTTAAGGTTAGGTTAGGCACACGAGTAAGGTGGTGCTGGTGGGTGATACCTCCCTGCCCACCTTACATATGTATGGTAATCCCAACCCTAACTCTATCCCTATTCCTGCCCCTAATCCTAGGAATTACATTACTGAAAACCCTTTCTCTAACAGTGCTACTATTCAGACAATGCTTTTTCCAGGCTTTGTAGTTGTCATAGACCTTGTCAATGTTTTCTGATTTACTCATTTTGTGTATCACAATTTTGTGTTGTCACTCAGCTGTTGTCACTCATTTGTGTTGTTGATTAGTGATGATATAAGCATTTACATACATCTATATTCACACACACACACACACACACACACACACACACACACACACACACACACACACACACATATATATTATATGTGGGTTCTACAAAATTGTTTGATCGTGGCTAAGATCAACCTCTGTATTTCTTACCTACTATGGTCGATGATGTAGATGGTCAATAGCTGTATGTTAAAGGATAACGCCTGAGGAAGGTGAATAAGCCCCTTCCCTGAGGACTTTGTGGTTAGTATATATAATTAACAGACAGTGTGGGGGATGTAGAGGGGGGCTTTGGGGGATTCTATGACTGCGCCTATTTTACAATCATCTGCAAACTTGGTCAGCCAGATGTCTTTGACATTGGTCTTAAGTAGATGCTAAAAAGGACTGGCCTCGGCACTGAGTCCTGGGAGACTCTGATAATGATAGGCCTTTTTGTGGAGGTAGACTCCCCAATACTGACTTCTTGTGACATATCTGTGAGCCAGCTGGTTGTCCAGTGGGTGATACATGGGCTTATACCTAATTATATATGCTTGTCTACAATGCCTGAATTGGGTATTCTGCTGAAGGCTTTAGCCAAGGAGAGGTAGGCATTATACACTAGACTGCCACATCCATTGCTTTGTGATCTATTTGAAGAAGTCCACCAGGATGAGTAATCATGACCTGCCCTTGATGAAACCAAACCGCTTTGGATTCAATGTATATAGGTTTTCCAGTGTTTTTATTTATCATGTCAATTATTATTTTTGCCATAGCCTTATATATAAGACTTGCCAGCCTTGGTAGTTTCCGGGGTCCATGCATGGCCAGGCCTTGCACAGAGTAATAAGAAATGCAGTTCTCCATTCCCTTGGAATAGAGCCTGTTGGAGGATGTGACTGAATAGTGCTTCTTAGTGGCCCCAACAAGTCATGTGTACTGCTGTTAAGAAGGCATCCTTGAATTTTATCAGGTCCCACTGCTGTAGTATTTTTGGTGTTGGAGAGTGCATTGAGGACCCGTTCCCTAGCTGTAGTAGGGGGAGCTATGGTTCAGGGTATTTCTTGAGAGGTGCCTAAGGAGAAAGTAGAGTAAAATTTATCAATCAGTAGATTTGTTATATCCTCTGGCTTGGTATAGGTGTCTCCATTTACAGTTAGTTCAGAACATTCTTGTGTATGGTATTTGAGACTGCAGACTTATCTGAAGAATGTCTTGTGATTGTCTTTAGCTTGGGGAGCTACTTTTATCTCAAATTAAGGTTTGGTGGACATAATTATTTTCCCAAGTTAAAATGAAACAAGTAACACCCAATGGAACAAAAGCCTTGCTACTGAGGAAATAGTAACAAAATAATCCAACCAAGTTGTAGTAGCATAGGTAACCATGAATAATAGGAATGCCAGACTAACCATGAAACATAGGAATGCCAGACTAACCATGAAACATAGGAATGCCAGACTAACTATGAAACATAGGAATGCCAGACCTACCATGAAACATAGGAATGCCAGACTAACCATGAAACAGGAATGCCAGACTGGGTGGTGGGTATATAAGGAAGTGTATAATGTAGAGTTTTTATGGTCTGATGAAGCGATTGTGAAAGCGCTTACTTCTGTGCACAAATAAAGGACTGTGTTTTAATATTTTTTATGTGAGTCTGGCATTCCTATGCTTCATGGTTGCCTATGCTACTACAACTTGGTTGGTTTATTTAGTTTCCCAAGTTGTTTATTTATGTCAGTAATGTGCTCTTACCTTATTGAGCATTGCATTTCCTATTTTTGGCCATGATTTTTGTACTTTTGTTATATACCTGTTGATGGTGGAAGATGCTGGGATTCCACCAGGGTGGCTTGCATTTTGAGTTTGTCCTATGCTTATTTTGTGTAGTTGCTACTGACTGTGTACATCTGTATACATGATTGTATAAGATTTTTGTGAAAGACTCTGCATTTGCAGTGGTGTTCCCTAGGTTGGTGGGGGCTTGACATATTATCAGGGTGTGACTTCAAAGTAGGAAGTTTGCCTTGCAATAATTCCTAAAATTTCTAGGGTTATCTGATGTCCCAAGTTTTATATTTATTTTGAAGAAGACAGCTGTATGATTCAACCTGGTCAGTGAGGACATTACACTTGGGGTGGGGGTGCAAAATTCACCCATGTTGGTTACAAATACGTCAAGGATACTGATGCCCCTAGTGGGCATATGGACAAACTGGTCGAGGGTATTCATGTTGACAAAGTCCGGAAATCTTTGTACCTGCAAGTTTGAGGTTATCTATGATTCCCAGTTTATAGTGAGATAATTGAAGTCAGCCATGGATATGGTTCTGGGTTATAAAGTGACTCAGATTCATTTAAGTGGTATGGGTTTCTTGGGCCATAGAAGGGGATCTGCAGCTTGTAAAGATATTGTATGGGACTTAGTTTATGGTGAGTTGTACTTGGCAGAGCTCAAATGCATCATACTTCTTGATCAGCCTTGAGGTGCGATTATTTTAATGTAGAGACACCTTCACCTTTTGTCCCTTTCTGTACAACAGCTAGTCTAAATATGTGGAAAATATTAGATCCCTGCACTGCCAGGGTGCTCTCCATGGATTTAAACTATGTCTCAGTGGCTACACAAACATCCACATTTTCCAGGGTTAGGAGAACTTGCAGAGACAGGAATTTTTGTTTAGACTTGGCATATATACATATATATTCAATGAAAATGTAAAATTAAGTATATAGGAAGTATTTGATGGTGTCATTTCTTATCAGATAAATTATTAGGGTAGTGAGTCGAGCAGAGTGTGTGTGAATTGTGGTGGTCAGCATCATGTTGTACCCCCAGATTTGTAGATTATTGTATTTTCTCTCAAGCACTAATTCACTTTGTGTGGTGTGTTTTGCGCGACCATGGCATTAGTATATATATATATATAAGTAAGAGGGGTGCAAGGGGCTTGCTCTCCTGCAAAAGCATTTTTATTGTGCATTTGTTATGAAGAAGCCTTTTTATCAAATGAGTTTTCATTCAAATGGGTTGGACCATTTGGGTTTTAATCAAATGAACATTTAAACAAATTATTTAGATCCATCCATATGGATGTACTTTAGAAGCTCAAAATTTCAAAACATCGAACTTCAAATGGCCAAGACCATAAGATCGAAGTTTTGAAGATTCGAAAACCTATTAAAAAAATAGAAACAATACTTTTTTTTACCACTTTAAGGGGGAAAAAAAGTTGATACACAGGCAATATTTTTTTCACAGAAATGATGGGAGATGATTGGAATAGACAGTGGTGTTAAAACCAGAAAAGAAATTCCTGAATGCATGAGACAGATTTGGCAGTTTTAAGATGTTAAGTAAAAATCTACAGCGTATTCAATGGTTCTGGAAATGGGCAGATTAGATGAGTCATATCATATTTAGCTGCCATCAAATCCTATGTATTTACACTTGATTTAGCTGCTGTGAAAATTTCTTTCAGGAGGGCGGAGCCTAGATGGCTAACTGAGAGCAGTGAATTTTGAGAGCTCCATAAACTAGTATAATAATATAGGAACATTTTATTATTTTCAAGTTTATAAAGTCAGAAATCTATAGATAAACTACTAAACTACATAAATATCAATTTTGGTGGAGATGTACAAAAATTTTCCTGTCAAGTAACTTGGAGATATATTGAGTCACTGAATGTGAACAACTCAAGGAATTCTCATCCAGATGCTGCTTTGAAAAAAGAACTGCAATTGATGACATCTACCTTACAGGAACTATCTTTGAAGATGGATGGCTTTAAAAATGACTTAGAAAAGCTCAAATTAAATTCTCAAAAACAGACTTATACTCTTAAGGAACTATTACAGCAACACCATACAAAAAAACTTCTCTAAATGACATTGAAGGGAGACTCAAACAGGAAGAATTCCAAAAAAGAATTTCTGCTTAAACAGAATACATGGCTGCTTAACAAAATAGATGACTTAGAAAACAGGGAAAGGAGAAACAACATAAGGATCTTTGGTCTGCCTGAAAACACTGAAGGAGAAGACATTATTTCATTTTTACAACCTGGATTCATGAATATTTAGACTCGAAAGAGGGAGTTTCATTTGGAAATGAAAGGGTGCATAGAGAACTGAGGAAACCTGCTTCTAACTCAACAAATACTCAACCTAGATCCATAGTTATACAATTTCTTTCATTTCTGGACAAGGAACTAATATTAAAATCTGCTTGGAGAAAATCATCCTTAAAAAACAATCGAAGCCTGATAAGGTTTGACAATGATTATTCTTCCAGAATACTAGAACAAAGGAAAAAAGTCTGACCAATAATAAAACTGTTGAAACAAAACAACATTAAAGCACAGCTGGCCTTTCCAGCCAAGATAAAAATATTTTTTGCCAATGAGAGGACAACCTTTAATGACTTAGAAGAAGCTACTATATTCATCAAAAACAACAACATAGTGTCTATTCCAGAAGAAATGGAATGGATGGCCCCTACTCTTAAAAGAATAAAAGAAACAAATCCTTGGACTGATGCTAGAAAGAAGAAACAAAAAACTGATTCCAAGATAGCTGTCCCAAAAAAATAACTCTTACAACTACATCTCTCAAAGTATCAACTGATATGGTACATCACTTGTCATCTGTTTTTATTTTAAAAAAGGAGGGTTTCTTAAACAACTGAGAAACAGTAATGATTTATTCAGAATGTTCAGAGACTCCAATAATTCTTCACAAACAAAGGTAGGTCAAGATGGGTTATTATTTACATTTTATATATAAGTCAAACAAAGCAACATATAATACAAACATAGAAGCTTCTATTCCCCTATGTGAACTCAACAAATACTTATCTTGTTCATTTTTCACTGATTTTACTTATAATAATTTAAGTAATTAACTAATTCAACAAGGTACCATTCATCAAAGTTCAGACAAAAATGTAACAAATTAGCATCATATATAATAGCAGCAACAGTAGATTGTCTTGAAAAAAATGCTGTCATGGACACTAATGCCTTCTTCAGTTTAAGTATGATTTAGAAATGTCATTTATATCCTGGCTGAATAATAGTAGTATGCTCATAGTACAAATGTTATCATTATTCTGTCTAAATATAGTAAATATCAATTATGGCAGGTATCACACCTATGAGTGCTGTTTGATCAATCCTGATATGGTGTGCGTGGATGCAGCTGTGTCTGGCAGCTGTTGTATGTTGCTGTTTTAATCTCCGGGAAGTTGTGGGTTGCGGCTTGTGATCGAGGTTTACTGATACTTGTGTATTAGGAAGCTATATTTGGTGTTTTAGCCTGGATCCAGGGGAACGGAGTGGATAAAACTGTGATTTGGGATATTTTGAAAGAGAAGAGTTTGTTTATACATCTGCTGAGTGTGAGGTGGAAAGGCTGGAAGAATGTGTTATCGCTTGTTGGGAGTTTTTTTTTTTATCTATTTGCTCTCTGTTCTTTTCCTGGCTGCTGCCTCGCTAAAAGGGAGGGAATTTAGGCTTGAAGCTGCAGTGAAGTGAAGTTTTGCTTCAGGTGCATTGCGAGCCTCTGGTATGCACTACACAGGCACACTAACAGAAACAGATGCTACCAAGTTGCTATGGTAATGGAGACAGAGTGACAATAATGCTTAATGGCTCTTAGAAACCTCAGAGATGATTCTCGGCAATGACGTTTTTGGTTTAAAAATGTATATATATATATATATATATATATATATATATATATATATATAATAAAAGGGCTGTTTTAAACCACATGTACAAATATTGATGGTCTCCCAACACTTTGTTTAGCTCATTAAGTTGATTCTTGATAAAAAAAAAAAAAATAATAATAATAATAATAAGCACAGTTTTATATTTAAAATGCATTTTGGTCCAAACACATTAAGGACTTGCATAAGAGTGGAAGTCTGAGTTATTGTGAAAGACTAAAAGCACTTGGCCTTGTGCAGTACCCTTTGCAGTGGTCTGGGAGGTGAGCTTGCTCGGACGTGTTGGGCATATGGGGATAGCTGATTCTAGGGGTGTTTGGGGTTGCCAGGAAGTGCTAGAGAGTCATCAGATTTCCTTCGTGGAAATATCTGTGGGAATGGAAGGTGTGTTGAGTAGTTCACTGGCAGAGTGGATATTGCATGGAATAGGCTGGTAAAACTGAACAGGAGAAATATTGGTTTGGGTATTTTAAGAACAGCCTGGAAACACACCACATGAACTATTGAATGGTATTCTGGCAAAACTGGATGGGCATTGTTGCCCATGTTTGAAGTACTGATATGTGTCTATGTAAGGATGGAAATATACTTATAACAAATAAGAAACCAGAAGGGTCTCATAATTTAATGTCTATGGACTGTATAAACATGCCTGGAAGGAGCTAATAATAACAATAAGTACTACAGCTAGTAGTCTCTCAAATAACTAAGCAACAGCCAAAAAAAAACCAAACAAAAAAAACACATACAATAGTTATGTAATGTATGATTTTAGTAAATCTAGACAAAAAATATATACTCGTCATATAAGATGAAGCAGTCAGCTGAATTTAGATATTAAAGACAGGATTTAATAACATGGGCTTGTGTATAATAACACTACTGTCTTAACTTGTCATAAATGACACACCACATTGAACATCAAGGGGAAGCATGATGACTTTCTTATACAAGTATGCATAAAAAGTCATGTCATTGCTTAAACTTGAATTGTAGTTTTTGTAACCCATCCTGACCATATATAATACTTAAGAGGTTACCAAGGTAACTAATGTTTTATACATGACATCAAACTGACAAGGGAAACAATAGAAGCCTGAACTAGAAATGTCATAGAATGTAACAATCACATACTGAACAAATAGTATTAAACTAACAATAATCACTCAGTTTAACCTTTGCTGATTATATAAAATAGAATGTTGCCATTTAAATCTAAAAATGTTCAGTATATGCCATAAAATGTCAATTTATGAATATGGAAAGGGAACTTGTAATCATTAATCACAATAAGTGAATTTGTTGTTTTTAACCTATAATATCACTCATTTTATACTCAGAAATGACAGATATGAAAATCCTTATGTATAGGAAATGAGGGAAGAGAGATGCGCTGATAATTAAAATGCACTAACTTTCATCAATGTCCACATAAAACAAACTTGGTGCTTTAAGTAAGTTAGCAGCAAACAAAGTGATTACTTAAATGCTGGCAAACAATGAAATATAACTTTGAATATATCCAGTAAAATACACTGTATTATAAACATTAGGTATACATATTATTACCATCTAGATTATATTAAGTAATAAGTTTTGAAAGACTTCATCAATAAGAGTAAATATGTTAAATAACTGTGTGCTATAATCTTTTACTGAGGTTTTCTATATGATACATCCTACTTTACTATGACTGAATTGCTTGTCATCTATCTTTCATGTATATTAATTGCTTATACAATAAGTAGACATGTACATTGTATTAGCATTCTGTCTAATATACAATAGTACTATATCTGTTCAAAAATAATATAAATACTGTTTATTCCTATTACAAATATTCTCCATGTGATAATTCAATTTATGGAATTCAGATGTCACGGTATGAGTAATAATCTGATGGACTTAGGTTTAGCCATCAGATTAGTAATGATTTTCATTCCATGGCTATTGCAGATCTTAGTTTTGCTAACATTTATTAATCTAAATTTATTTCACAAAAACATTTTTAGTATGTCTGACCAAAACATTACTTTATTGGTAAACACTCAAAGTATAAAACTAATAATTTCCTTTAAAAGCTCAAACATATACTTTATAGTTATCAGATGAAAATGTTTAATAGTTACAATAAAACAAAAAATACATAGTCTAAATAACCTAAGATGGATTTAACTTTATCTTTAAATACCAATGGCTTAAACAATCCTAGCAAGAGATCAAATCTACTGAAATATTTAAAACTGAACAAAGCACAAATTGTCTTCCTTCAAGAAACTGATTTCAAAACAAATGACAATTACAAATGGAATCCTAAGGAATATATTATATTGGCACAATCCTCTTATAAGACAAAGACAAAAGGGGTAACAATTTTATGGAAAACAAATGTGATTAACCCAGAAATCATTTATACGTATGAAGATAAAGAAGGCCTTATGGCATTAGTAATAGTTAAATATGATAACAGAATGTGAACCCTAGCCACTCTATACTGGTTCCCAGGCATTGGAACAGGAACTGTTAAAAACACTTTGATTTCATTTCCAATATTTATAAAGGCAACTTAATATTAGGAGGAGATTTTAACTGTATATTTGATATTTCTGAAACTACAAATAAAAGACAACTGTGATTATCTGCTGTACCAAAAGCTTTAAACAAGTGGGTAGAATCAATCACCACCAGAAAAAACGACTCCAATGCAGGAATCCACCAAAAATGAAAAATGGTATGTCGACCACAGTACAGATGTAAACGGCAATGAGACACCAACCAGAAACTCGTAGCAGATGTAAGTAAAAACCAAAAACTTGTTGCAAAATATGAATAAAAATGACAATTTATTCCACCAAAAAGCACATCGACTAAGCGCTTTCACCAGGTACACTGGCTTCATCAGAGTCTTAATTAACACACCCAGCTTGCTTCAAATAAATACTGTTGAATCTTCATACAATTAATCAATTAATCAAATATTTGATACCAATTAAACCTGCCATCCTAAAAATTTCAATAACATTGTTCAAAAGTGTTTATAAATAATATGAGATAAAATGTGTGAACACATCATATGATATGACTTGTATCTTACCTAAATAAAATAAAATATACCTAACCAAAATTGTCATTAACAATGCTGTAATAATAATAACAATAACAAATTAATTCACTAGTAATATTTCCTAACAATTGAAAATACTGTATAACTTAAAATGTACCATGACATCTAACAACATTTCTCAACATAAATAATAATAATAATAATGAATATGAATGATTGATTGACAAATATTGCCAGTTCATATGATTTCAAATCAAACTGGCCCTATATTTCAACAAAGGTTTCAAGGAAATACTCTCATTGATCCCAGGTAATTTAGTGGCGTTCAATCTAATCTGCCATTCCATTTCACGCAATGCTATATAATTATTAATATCACCTTGATAATCCGATTTAACCCTATCCACTATAAAAAATAAAAACTTTTTAAACTCATGACATCCCTGGGAATGTGCATTATGTTCATCCCTTCTTCTGATAGAACCACAATGTTCTCGGATTCTTTCTTTCAAGCTTCTCGTAGTCATGCCGACATAAAATGCGTCACATGATATACAAGTAGCTATATAAACACAATTTTTGGTTTGACAATTACACAATCCAGGGCAAGCAATGGTGCGCCCAAAACCAGTAATGGTGAGATAAGCCCCTACAGCTATATACCTACACCATTTACAACACCCACATTTGTTCATAAAAGAACGTCTAAAACCATTCCCATTCCTTTCCAAAATATCCTTCAAGTTGGAACCCCTACTATAAACAACAGTGGGACTGTCACCCAAAATATCTCTCATATCTCTACTCAAAAAGTGTTCCCAAAGACTCCTCAAACTTGAACATATGTCAAGTGAGATGTCATTGTATTTCAAAATAAATTTTGGACCACACCCAACCATGTTGTCCTCTGTCGAAACATCCATCGTGTTCATATAACTTGGCTGAAAAACCCTTGTTTTCAAAATTGGGATGTATTTGCTATTCCTCTTTTTATAGACCTCACGTTTGATTTTAATTAACAAAGTCAATGGATAACCCCTTTCCAGGAATAAACCAATGAGTATGTGGGTAGAATCATTTCATCTTGTAGATACTTTCAAATTTAAAGAAGATAAATCTTTTTTTCCCATCAAGATCACAGATTTGGTACCCAATCTAGAATAGATAAAATATTTGCTGCCCATGACTTACACTCTAAAATCATAAATTTCTCAATCACTCCCTGCCATTTTCAGACCACAATTCATTGAAGCTAAAACTTCAAAATGGGTACAAACCATTAATCTTTAACTCCAGAATTCCAGCATATATAACTAAAATTAAAAAGTTCAACCCCTGGTTATTATCTGAATTACAATTCTTCTTAGATATTAATTATACCACAGAGATAAATAAAATAATGATATGGGACTCATTAAGAGCTTAAATATATGGTAAAACTCTAACTTGGTATAAAAAAAAATCAGAGATGGGATTCTGAATTATGAGATCTACAATCCAAACTTTTTTCAGTAAAAGCTGAAAAAATCAAAATCATTTGGAGATGAAAATAAAGTAGAAGTATTAAACAATAAATACAATGAAATTCTAGCACATAAAACTAGTTTAGCTTTAGAAAAACTAAAAATTAATACCTTGGCCACATCTCCCAAATATCTACATAATGTATCCACAAGAATCAAAATACAATCAAAAGCTAATAATATTAAAAGTATCTTCCATGAAAAGAAAGGGAAAATATCTCGGATATAGGTGACATTCTTGATGCCTATAGAAATTGCTATATCGAACATTTCCAAAAAGAAAATATACATATTGATCAATTAAATCTAGATGAAAAATGTTCTAATATAAAAAATACCAGAAAAATTAAAACTAGATCTGCAAGCACCCATATCCTACAAAGAAATTACAAATACAATAAAAGAGGGTAAAAATAATAAAGCACCAGGTATAGATGGCATAATTATGGAAATATATAAACATTTTCCTTCAAAGATACTATCCCTCTTCCATAAAACTCTATTAGAAATTCAGTCACAAGCTTTAATACCACCCTCTTGGAGATATTCCTTAATCACATCGATCCTAAATGAAAACAAATCCCCAAACCTCTGTATCTCATATAGACCTATAGCATTATTAAATAATGACTATAAGATATTTATGACAATATTAACTAACAGAATGAAAATACCACTATCCAAAACAATAACTAATGATCAAACACACACATGACAATAATAAAAGGATAATTTCTCTTATAGATTATGTTAACAAAGAAAATAAAGAAGCACTCATAACTGGCTTTGATTCCTGAAATTGGGACTATTTATTCAAAATCCTAATGCTATTTGAATTTCCTGCATCCTTGGTTCATCTCCTAAAGAATATATATATATATATATATATATATATATATATATATATATATACACACATACACACACACAAAAATAATTTAGCATATGTCAAGTTAGGTTCTTTTACCTCTGAATCTATACATATAACAAAAGACACTAAACAAAGATGTCCCATGTCACCGATTCTGTTTGCTCTGGATATTAAAATATTGGCAGATTCGATTCATAACAATATAAAAATCAAAGGAACAGATGTTTATGAACAATACAATTCTAAAGTAATGCTATTTGCTGATGACATATTACTAACATTATCTAATCGAAAAGAGACATTTGAAGAATTAGATATATTAATTGACAAATTTCACATGATTTCAGGACTCCATTTCAATAAATCAAAATAAAAATTTTTATTTTTAAATAAAAAAAGAACTGCAGACTAAGGGGGATCACATCATAGGGAAACAATAATCTACCTTAAAATGTCTAGGAATTGAGTTATGCAAGGATAATAATGAATTAGTCTCAAAAACTACAATAATATCATCAATACACTTAAAATCTATGTGGAAAAATGGAACAAAATAATATTACCATTTGAAGATAGACTACAGCTAATAAAAATGATTATACTGCCCAAGATCCTATACATAGCCTTGGCAATACAACTGTTACCAGAAAGGAATATACTTAAAGAAGTAAATTCATGCCTAATAAATTTTTTATTGTTTCTCAAAAGAAACAGAATAGCTTTAATGCATCATATCAGACCATGGAAACAGGGAGGATTAAACTTTCCTGATATAGAAACATATATAAAAGCATCAATATCTAAAACAATCTCAAACTGGATAAGTCCAAATTACACTGTAAATTGGAAAGAATTACTAACTGTAATATCAATAAATGAATTTGATTTGCAGAAACAATTTCAAATAACAGATATAAACAATTTGCCATGGCATATATTATGTATTAGTATGCAATATAACATAACTAAACTCACTAAAACTCGTATGATTAATTATTACACTGACTCATTTAGGAAAATTATTAATGCAATTATAGATTTAAAATCTGGTTTGGTCTTTTAACACCATTTATAGTCACAAAGAACTTTCCACATAAAATATATAGAGATATTATTAATTCCTGGGAACAGAAAGGATTTGTTTGTTGGCTCCAATGTATCAAAGCACTAAAAGTTTTAGATATGCAAGTAATAAAAACAACATACAAAATTCCACAACTGGACTGGCTAACTTTACAGTGTATTCTGTCATATTCGCAAGATTTAAATTGAATAATTAACAATTCTTCATTTAAAGAAATACCTAAATTTATGAATTACATATATGAAATCATATGTAATGACTTTGATATGGGAAACAGTATTTCAAAATTTTACAAAATATTGATACACTATAAAAACAACACCCAAAACCTCATATTGGAAATATATAAAAAGGACACTCAATACAGTTAACTGAAGATATTAAAACAAATATCTTATTATCGATAAAATATGCATCCTTTACATAATACTAGAAAGTTTTTAATTGGAAATGCTTGTACAGAGCATTCTTAACCCCAGACAAAATCAATAAAATTAGTTCTTCCATAAAAGGAATATGTTGGAGATGTGAGCAAGTACACAATGGAGATTGGAACCATATTTTCTTTGATTGTGTTAAAAGTAAGCCATTTTGGAATGGCATTAATAACTTTCTACAAGCTTTATTTAATGAATCATTTTATTTAACTAAACCTCTTGTATTATTACATGTGAACAAAGGTCCTCATTTGAATAGGTCAAACATGTATCTAGTATGGACTGTACTTGCAATTTCAAGGAAGTGTATAACAAGAAGATGGAATACAAACACAATACCAACTTTGGAAGACTTCTGCAGCCTACTAAATACCACAGTATTATTGGAAATTAAAATTAAAGAACTAAGAATTTATTCAAAGCCATTTATCAACACCCCTTGGGGAAAAGTCTTATCGTTGATTGACACAATACAATAATTGATCAGACACTCTGATAATGGATTGGACATACTTATAAAGTAACTGTATACATTACGATATGTTATAGTGTCAGGGTAATGTAAATAGTGTACATAGTTATTTAAGATGTTATGTATAAGTACTATGGAATTCATTCAAATGTATTTGAAAAATAAAAAAAAATTTTTGAGAAAAAAAAATATTTCAGGATAAAAAGTAATACAATGCAACTGTGTCCTCTGTGGTGATACAGCTTAAAAAGCTGAGTAAAGGTAATTTTTGGAACCGTGTTTAGAGCACACTGCTCATTACTAAATAGCACCAAAGTGTTATGCTCAAAAGATTGTACATAACGGATTGTGCCACATGGGTCTATTGAAATTCATTAAAACAAAGTATGAAAAAAGAAAAACAATAAAAACAGTATATTATTTTAATAATGTATACATGACAATAACAAATGACTTTGCAATGCATTATGCAACAAATTGTACCTGCAAGGGCTAATTAACTACAATATTAGCACAACCCTAGTCATATTTTGCTACCTAAATCATACTGAGTAATGGTAATAAAATGTAGTTGGGAAGACACAGGAACTAGTGTACACCCCATCAGAAGACACAGGATCCAGTGTACACCCCACCATCTTGCAGTCAATTCTGCTGCTACCAGATCTTAAGCAATGCCTGTAGAAAGGACTCGAGAATAACCTGATTTACTTTGTGTCAGCAAAGAAGTAGGAAAGAAAAGTCAGAAAACATCTACTTACTCGAGCTGGGGGCTCTAAAAGTGATACTCCTCTTCGTAGTCCTGATTGTGAACTTATTTTCCCCCTGTTCCTGTCGAGTTGAAATGATAAAGGGAACCAGCACGAGCAGCTCTGTGAATTTATCCTGAAAGCAGAAACACACCTAACATCACTTTTTTTTACCGTTTCACACCCTGTCTGGACGTTCAGTATCATTGGTGAAAACTACAAAACTACAATTCATCTTTCATATTTCTATTACTTTCCTATTCAAGACAATAGAATAATGACAAATCCAACATAATCAGTAAGAAGTAAAAAAATAGCATATGCAATAAATAACTATTAATAATAATAATAATAATAATAATAATAATAACAATAATAATAAATAATAATAATACATTTACTGCAATCTGAAACTTTACCATTTTATTTATTTATTGTATAGTAATAAAGAAACATGGTATTGTATACCTATATTACCAGAAATTCAAGTGACAAAATTTCTGAGTCTTACAGCTATGCTGCCTGCAGCTTTCTTTTTCTGATTTCGTTGATTTGGTCACCTTTTCCAAACTATTCTGACAGAAGGGTCCAGATAAATGGTGATCCAGAATGCTCCATGATGGTCAAGTTAAAAAAAAAAACCATGAGAACTTTGCCCTGAGCAGGGACAATGAGACTCATCACTTCTCTAAGACAGACCCATGAGTTCTGTTCAGTTTCAAGTTCGAGTACCTGGTGGCTGAAAATCCTACTTAGGCAAGTATGACTCACCTTAAAATCTTCATGGAGCTGCTGCATGAGCATCCCCAACCATAAGGTGAAGGGGTGGGTCAAGTGTTAAGATGGACTAAACCTTGACAATGGAAACTGTCACCTGGAACTTGAAATATCACCTCACTGTGGAGGAAAGAGATGGAGATCAAAATGTAAAAACTAAATTTAGTTGGTCTTACCTCCTCACACACAGTGCTGGTTTGAGAATCAGAATTTTGAACATACCTTTTAACGTGTGAGCTCAAGAAATCTGGACAAAACCAAAAATAATGGAAGGGGGCACAAAGACCCCAAATCAGGGTCAGATTATATATAGTGCTCTTACAAACTTAGAAAATTGCCAGAATAATGTGTTTTGTATTAGCATGAATTTTCTGAAGGATATGAAGTCCAAAATGCAAATGTCTGTTATTATTTACTTACTTCAGTCCTAAATGGATTTGCCAGAAAATCACAAATTTTATGAGGAACAGACCAAAACTATGATACAGAAATCTGTACATGGTATAAAACTGGACTGGTGAGAGGTATACTTTCTCTCCTACTTGCTAGGAAAGGCCCTGGCAGGTGCAGGCATTCTCACAAGCTGCTGGCTGGTATGTTTAGTTATTCTTTATGCTAGCAAAGGAAAGGGTTGTATAACTACAGATAGGAAAAATCTGTTTGAGCATATGCATCTTGTCTGGAAGTTTGGCATAGAATATTAAAGCTAAGAGGTACTAAAGAGGCTGTAGTCCAGGATCTGATTTCCTCAGTCTCTTTTACCTATTGTGTGACTAAGTCACTTAGACAGCACTCTTAAGTTCTCCAATCAAAACAGGCCTCAGTCCATCTGGGCAGCCTAGTTAGCAAAATATGTAAGTAAAAAAGTAGTAATAGCTACTTATAGTTTTCAGCCTTTTTGAGGTCATGGTTGCAATGCTCAGTAGGGTACCATATACAGATTATGATATTCTCCTTGGAGATTTCAGCAGTTAGTTTAGGAATGACACACATAGTTGAAGGGATGCGACTGGTAGAAATAACTTGCTTGATCTGAATGAACCTGCAATGTGAATTGTTTTTGGATTTCACTGTGTTCGTAAAAAACATGATATTCCACCACAGAAATGTCTGTAAGCGTACTAGGTACCATAACAACCTTGGTCAAAGGAAAGTAATTGAATGTTTAATCATCCTATCAAATTTGGTGCTGGATGTTGTAGACATTCTGGTCAAATGTATGAGTGCTTATGTCGTAAGTGATGGTTTAATAAAAAGGACAGGAACTGAATACTTTATGTAATGTTGCATAGGTCATATGATATATTGCAATATATGTGAAGTATAAAAATGATAATTAGTTAATACGGTTTGATTACTTTTGTATAAATGTAAATTTGCCTATGTCACAAGTGATAATTCAATAAAAGTGTTTAAAAAATGCTGGGGAGTCAGCTGATTATTGTTTAGTGGTGAGTTGGGTCAGATGGCTAGGGCTTCAGCTGGGCAGGCCAAGAAAATGCAAACATGTATATGATGTCCTGGGAATGCATGGCCAATGCCTTTGTCCAGAATGAGTTAAATGTCTACCTCCAGAAAAGGTTGCCTCATATACCTGGAGAGGCTGGGGATGAGGAGTCTGTATGGACCCTGTTCAGCACCTCAGTAGTTAAAGTGGTAGCAGGAGAATTTAACCAAAACATAGTCAATACTTGTTATGGTAACAAATTCAGAAACTGCTGGTAGACACCAGTGGTGAACAAATTTGACAGATTACAGAAAAAGACACTCTGTGCATTACTGGGAGGAAGTCTCTGCATTTGGGTATAAACAAACTAGGAAGGCAACAGCTACTGCAGTTGCAAAACCTGAAGGCCTAGGTGTGGGTGGAGTTTAGTGAGGTTCCACAAGCCATTTGGCTTGGCTTTTAGTGTACCTTTGTTTAATAGGTGATACGTTTGGCTGCCTTCATTGTTAGATGCTCTGCTACCTGTGTTGTTTTAATATTGTATTTGAGGCTCAATTTATCATTTGGATTCAGAATTTTGGTCTTTTGATCTTGACACTTAGCAATGATATCAACTACATATCCAACTCCCACAGCATTGCTATGCTAGAAAGTGTTTTTTTCCCCTGGTATAGTAACAGCAGTATTTTTTTCTTTGTCTCCACTCTCCCCTTCAATACATAATTTTAACTTTGCCATTTCACAGCAGTGTAGTAACACTACCAATCACAGAATTTCCATTAACTATTAACTTCATTACTGCAGTTGCTCTTAAAGGTGCTTTCCTGTTGGATGGACCACTGGACTTGGAACTTTTTTTGTTTTGTTTGTGAAATATAATTTGGGTCTCCACCCAGAATTTGGTGTACAGTCAGCAGTGATTGTCTGATTCCATGATTTTTAGAGCAGATGGATAAGCTGGGTCATTCAATCCACTTGCTTTGCAGGAGTCCCAGATACTTTTAAATGCTTATTTGGACTGTTGGAATCTGCAGGATTACTAGATTGCTGCGTGATGTTTAATTTGCTGAACAATGCCGGCTGGGGTGTCCACTGCTATGAACCGTGAATTGATACATAGCTTACTTTGTGAATTTGCCTGTGTCACAGGATGAAATTCCTGTTGTTGGGTTAAGTTCATTTTTTGCTGTGTCTGGTATGGCAGTCCACCTTGGAGATATCTGGTTTTGTGGGTGTCTATGGATTTGTTTTGGCTTCAGAGGTATTGTTGGTTAGTTAACTGTGGCTTTTTTTGGGTTTCATGCAGGAGTTCATTTTGGATTTGTTTGGTGCTGGGGATGTCTTGAGTGTTTTAAACTTATCTGGCAATGGATTGTAGATATTTTTTGCTTTGAAGTGTTCCTTCAAACTGATGTTTTGCTTGATTTGAATTATGAAGGACTTTGCCTGGCTTTTCCCATAGCTCACAACTGCTGACATTCTACAATTTCTCTTAGTCAGCACCACTTGCTGGTTTGCACTAGTGGTCATTTTTATGTTGTTTTATTAATGTTTTTATTTTTTTACTTACTAATACATTAATCTAGTTTATTTTATTTGTAGCTGCATTTGTGTGTATTATTTGTTAATTTATTTTATTTAATTAATGCATTTCTTTAGAGTGTGTGTGTGTGTGTGTGTGTGTGTGTGTGTGTGTGTGTGTGTGTGTGTGTGTGTGTGTGTGTGTGCAATGTTCTAATAGTTGCTTACTTCCTTTTGAGCTGCTTGTATTAAGCTTCTAAGACAGAGATTGCCTTAGCTAGAGCCAGGAGTACCTGTTTCCCTTAAGTCTCTTGCTCTCCCCTTGATACCAACCAGTACTATTGTTGCTTTTATAAGCACTGAGCTCATATTTGAAAATGTTGGCATTTGGGTACATGGTGGATTTGGATTTATGTCTATTTATCTGCTGAGGGCTTTCTACCATGTGTTAAAATAAGGTAAAGACAGTTGCAATATGGCCTCATGCTATGTACCTGTGGATCATTCTTATCATCTAGGAAAAGCAAGTGTGACCTGTTCTCCTGTAATTCCATCCAGGGAGCTATAGTCTAATGCCCGGTCTATCAAGAACAAGTATGGCACTAAGTCAGACTTCTTCTGTGATAGTAACCTGGCATTCATCATGAAAACCTGGTTTAATTCCAGTTATAGACATATTCTTGCAGTTACTTGCCCCCTGATCAAAGGTTTCTCTATTACAGTGCCTTAGGAAGGACCATTCTGGGGATGGGGTTGCCATCTTCCATTTTTTACAACAGAGATGAATCAAATTCAGGCTGGAGCTGCCATCTCCTTTGGATATGTCATGGGTATAGGAACAAACTGCCGGTAACTCCCCATCTACCTGTCACTCTGTAGTGTAGACATGTTCCTTCAGGAGTTCATGGACTTCCTTATCTCCACTGTGCTGTTGTCACCCAGATGGTTAATTTTGGATGAATTCAACATTCGGGTCAATGAACAGTCTGTTGCTCCTAGAAAATAATTAATATGAATTATGAAGCTGTGACGTCCCTCCTCTGTGCCAGTAATCAAGGAGGCTCAATCCTCACACCACTGACACCGGTGAAGGACATTCACTTGGAACAAAAATAGATACACACAGTATTTTCAGATACAGCTCTCTACACCTAGCACAATTTTCCTTAAGAGCACACAGGGAGCACACTCAGTCCTGGGGCTGGGTTTCCCTCTCTCTATCCAGGCCCCAAATAAGACTCCCCACTGACACAGCTGTAGAGTTGAGTCCTCAGCTAAGTGTTCCATGACAAGTCCTCCATCACCCTCTCTGTGAAACCAGTGCTCTGTGTCCCTGCTCCAAATAGTTGACACACATACTCTGAGATTTGATTTTCACAGACAGACAGACACACACACACACACACACACACACACACACACACACACACACACACACACACACACACACACACACACACACACACACACACACACACACACACACACACACACACACACACACCTGGGAAAGGCTGGCACAGATTTACCAGTTATGCCCTCTTTGCCCAGACTATAAGGTAGATGCTACCACCAGAACCCTCCAAAGGCAGCTACTCTAAGACTCTTACCATGGTACCCAATTATACTGAGTAAAATTAATACTAATACAAATGGTAGTGTTTGACCAATTCAGAAAGGCTTTTAGGAGTGACCATAGTGTCATGAAATAAATATAAGTACTATCAAATGTTAAAATATTCTCTAAAAGACCAGCCACAATGAAAAGTTTAAATATATTTAATAATAAAAAGAACATGAAAATACTGAATATATATTTATAACAAACACCAGAGTTTCAATCACAGAAAATATTAGAAATAACACGGATGGAAAGGTTCACACAGATACAAAAAAAACCCAATACTTAACTAATGTCACTATATTTTCCTGACTGATCTAAAGAATTACCTTGCCCTAGTTTACTTACTAGAGCAAGGCAAGATAATGTAGGTGAGTGGTCCTTCTTTGTCAGGTTTCAAAAAAAGACTGGTGAAAGCTAAGTGACATCTCTCACTAATAATCATTTCAGTGCTGGCTACAGAATGGCATCACATCTGGCCATCTGACTCTGGTTCCCACACTACCCCCTTTACTAGAAACTGAACCAGAATCTAATACATATGTGTCATAATACACACACCTACAACTTTGCTAAGATGTATTATACATCTGGAAGCTATAAAACTATTTCAAAAACTTCCACCATTCCAGGGTAGCAATTAGTTCATCCCTAAGGACAATACAGTAGGATTCCTAGTCCTGGTGTTCACAGACATTTTGTCTCTGGCTGCAATCAGAATAGTAAGATACAGTCTTTATGGCCTAAACCAGGCAATTTAATTTCAGACTAGTTTTCAAAGTTATCTGGACTGAGATTAACCTATTTTCTTCAAATATCCACTGTTACAATATATTCATTTCAACAGTCACAGTACAGTCTGACATACAGGTGTATTTCTTTTCTGTCCAGCAGGACCCACTGTTGGTGCATTTTTAACACATGCACCTGTACAAATCAATTTGATATACAAATGGCATATAATTCTTTACAAAATTCAAGCTAGCTATGCTAGCATATGTTACACCCCCTGCCCTACTTCTCCTGGCATAGCTGGCAATACCTGACTTCATCACAGAAGGGATTTAGCTTTGCTCAGGTTGTTAACTGCAACTGCAATAAAAACTCTAACAAACATACTACTCTTGACTGGATATTAGTCAATAAAGACCCTCACTCATACTTAGCTGGCTGTCTATCAGATGGCCTCAGTGACCACACTCCAACATTCCTTCTGAGACACCACTTAAATTGTGCTAAACCCATCATCTATAGGCAATTCCGAAATAGGGTAAACTTTAACCCTCTTTCCTTTATCTCATCCCTTCAAAAATGTGATTGGACATCACTAAAGTACCTCAATCTGGATGAAGCCATCCACTTCTTCAATACCACTTTCCTAAACATCCTAAACACACATGCCCCCATAAGAAATGCCAGAGTGAAAACACAGTACTCTCCTTGGCTACAAAAAAGCACTAGGGCACTAATGAAATTCAGAGATAAGGCCTGGAAGGACTGGCACTTAACAAATCCCCCCTCCTCTAGGCAGTCTTAGAGTTGCACAATAAGATCAAAAAGCAAATAGAAGATAAAACACAATATTATCAGTCTGCCATAAACTCCTCCTATCACAACCCTAAGCAGTTCTGGTCCACAATAAACTCCATTCTCCACCCAGGTAAAGTAGGCACTCCCCCAACTACCATTCCCCCTTCCTCCAACAGTATTGCTGACTCATTCAATAAACACTTTACTGAAACCACAATCCAAAAGAGTTCCAGACCAGTAACCACAGCAAGTCAGGAAGCAATGAATAAAGTCACAGCACAATTCCACAGAAAAAAACATTTATTCACCACAAACAATCCGTTAAGCGCTTTCGTTTAAGTGTATACTGAACTTCATCAGAACAATTATGTCAATCTCAACTTAGTAATTATTCAATTTCAAAAAAAATCACATGACCAGCAAAGACTGAACACTTAAAGACACAGAGATTTAAAATTCATTATGATATTTAGATGTGTGTGTGTGTTGAGGGGGGGTCACTTGGGTTAGAATCATGTAATTTTTTGAAATTGTATAATTGCTAAGTTGAGATTGACTTAATTGTTCTCATGAAGTTCGATATACACTTGAACGAAAGTGTTTAATGAATTTTTTGTGGTGAATAAATGTATTTTCTGTGGAATTGTGCTGTGACTTCATTCATTGCTTCCTGACTTGCTGTGGTCACTTTACTGAAACCATTCTGTCTTTGAATAAACAATACAACCCTCTATACTCCCTCCCTACATCAAAATCAAATACTCTGTCCACAGTCTTTTATTTTTTATCAGTACATACTTCCTATATAAAAAAAAAACTTCTATTGAAATTTAAGCCTACAAAACTTGCAGCTGACAATCTCTCCTCTGAATACCTAAAAACAGCAGCAGAAGCCCTAGCTTATCCAGTCTCTACATTAATTAATCAGTTCTTATCAGAAAGCTATGTCCCCACACTGTGGAAAATATCTCACATCATTCCCCTGCATAAAGGTGGCTCTTTCACTGAACTTACCAATTACCGCTCCCATAGTCATCCTTTCTCCACTTTCCAAGATACTTGAGAAATGCATCCATTCTCAAGTCTTAGACTACCTCTTAACTAATACCCTCTTCTCCAGCATCCAGCATGGCTTCAGGCCATACCACAGCACTACTACCACCTTGCTCTCTTTCACTAACTCTATCCTTCATCATAAACATAATAGCCTGTTCTCCTCTGCTATAGTTTTGACATGGTCTCACACAAACTACTAATCTCTGTTCTCACTAACCTATCCTTTTTCCAAACAGCTACTGATTGGTTTCACAGCTATCTAACTGGCCACCAACAATCAGTTGACTGGCATAATGACCTATCTCCTCTACTTTCTCTAATATTCGGTGTTCCTCAAGGCTCCATCCTTGGTCACCTACTATTCTCAATCTTCACCAATGATCTGTTCACAGCCACCAAGCATGGTTCTCTTATACAGTATGCAAATGACTCCACCCTCATCTGCTCAGCCCCAGCTATACCTGAACTTCACAAGATCACACAGGAAGCCTTTTCATCTGTAGAAAACTGGCTATCTAATGCCCAGTTATTACTTAACCTGAGCAAGACTAAACTGCTTATCTTCCAACCCACTAAATCTAACCCAATTATCCCCCACTTTAATATTCTAGCTAAAGAAAATACTGTCATCTCCCCAAAAGAACACACCAAACTACTTGTTGTTGAGATAACAATCTCAGATTTGACACTCTTACCATAAAAAAGGTTTACAAAAAACAAGGTGCATTGTACAGAAACAAACAATTCCTCACCAAGACAGCCAAACTTTCTGCTGCCAATTCCCACCTAATCTCCACTTTACTCTACGTCTCCCCTATACTTACCTACCTTAGACAAACAGACCTAAAAAAGCTTGATGCTTGATACAATAAAATTGCTAAGTTTGCCACTGGTGCATCTTATTGCAGCCACCAATGTGTCTTACTTAGAGAACTTGACTGGCTTGAACTCCCTCAACTTCTTCACCTGAATCAACTCTCTCCCTTGCCCACAAGTTAGTAAACTATCCTGTTAAAGTCCCATCCCTTCAAAACCTTCTCCAGCCCTACTGCTCCACTAGACCATTACACTCCAGCAGCAAAAATCTACTTCTAGTGACTAAACCCAAGAACTCATTGGGAGAAGTACTATTCTCCTGTGTCATATCCAGATTATGGAACAATCTCCCCCTCTCTATAACCACACTACCTTCTTGCACTCACTTTAAGGCTGCACTAAAAACTCACTTAAAAAGTCTCTGGTTATGCCCAGGCACCAATCCCAACTAGTAACCCTCCTTTTTACCTCCCTTTCCTCAACCCTCCCCTAGCCACCCTGCTTCACACTGTCTGATCACTGCATTCCTTTCTCTGCAGGTTCTGGCTCATCCTTTACCCTCCCCTCCCTACTCAATCTCTCAGACCTGTTATAACATGCTTAACTACCTCACCTCATCTCAACTCCAAATACATATCCGACTGACTTACACCTAACTTTCTCTCACTACCACGTATACTACTTACTCAGTCTCCTCTCTTACTCCTCTATCTTCCCCTTCCATCCCATTAGCCCTTCTAACTTGTTACACTTTTGTGTGGAACATTTACTTTATATCTGAGTTTAGTGCAATATTTGTATATAAGATTTAGGTATACAAGTTTAGAACAGTATCTGTTTGAGCTTAGTAATATCTGTATATACATCCTACCTTTATTCCTAGCTTCTAGCTAGATATTGGTATATCTGTTCATTACTATGTTTCATATTGTATGTTTATCTAATGTTTGTTGCAGTGTGTATTATTTGCTATTGTATGTATATTTAGATGTTCTTCATGTACTCTGCTGCTCATTTATTGTTCTGTGGAGCTTTTCTCTCTGGGCCTCCAGTGAAAAAGGACCTGTGTCCAGTTGGACTTTCCTAGTAAATAAATAAATAAATAATCCATCAGCAACGATATATGCTGGATTGGTGTTCCAGGTGAGTGTTATGATCATTGACTTGGAAGTAAGACCAATCACATAGTCAGATCCTGATTCACTTTACTGTCAGTTTGCCTTATGAGGCATCCCTTGACTAGGGTGGTCTGTAGGAACCTGAGTGAGTCATTCTAGACTCATTGGTTTCTGTTTTACATCAACAGTTGCAGGAGTTCATTACTTTGAATCTAGATGAGGAATTCAAGATCTATAAGTGGATTTAGACTACCTTTTCCATCTCCTTGCCTCAAAAGAAATTGTACACGTGCACTTCTTCCCATGTGAGCCATGGTATGACCTTGAGATCTGTTGACTAAGAAGGACAGAACAAAGGCTGGAGATACCTGAATATGTGCTGCAGTCTGATAAAGCCCTGTCTCAAATCCAGACAACTTGACATCGATTAGCAGTGCTCATTTGCTAGGGGAGTCAAGGAAGATGGATGGAAAGGATAGCATCTTGCCAGCTTGTATATGCTGGGAGGAAGACTTTTGTCAGTGATTTGGCATTCCCCAAGTAATGTGTGTGCATACCATAATTGCAAGACAGATTGCCGCTAAGAATTTGACATTCCAGGATCAGGCTGGAGTTACCTGATCTTACATGTGGTAATGAGAATGATGTTAGGAACATAACCAATTTAGGTATATTCCAAAAAATCTGCCACATACACAATAGTGGATACAATTCAAGCTCCTCTCCAGGTAATTCCATTCCATTCCTAACTTGTCTGTTTCTGAGGCAATCCCTTCCTAACTTGTCTATTTCTGAGGCAATCCCAGTCCCAGGTGATAGTACTGGGAACAGAAAGGTTAGAAATATTTGACAATTGAAAACTGGGAGTCATTATCAAGTTCCCCTCTTATGCCAAAGCTTCTCAGCAAGAATTTGCACTTGTAAATACCTGGGGTACTAAAAATGGACTCAGATTAAATGCTAAAAAGTGAACATTGTCACATTTGTTAAACAGCCCCTCTCATCAGCATGCAAAATACATAACATTGCGCTCCAAAAAGTGAATGTTGTTAATGACCTTGGAACTTGGGTTGATAACCCTCTCTCCTTTGATCATTATGTAGGGCAGTAGTCAGAATGTCCTTCAATCTAGCCCAGCTAATTGCCAAAGGAATATCATCCAGGTCTAAAGAAGTAATTGTCCCCTTAGATACAGCACTGATTAGGCCAGTTACTGAATACAGTGCCTCCTTTATGATGTACCTCACTACACATATCAAACAACTAGAAGGACCACAGAGGTTCCTAACTAAGATCATCACTGGCTTAAAAATCATACACTGTTAGAAAAAAACAGAAGCACTCTGTCTTCAGTATCTTATAGACATCTGAGTTGAGTTTTATACCTTGCCTTCTGTGCCATTAGGGTCCCAGTGGTCCTTGATGTCTAGTATGATGCCCATGCACTGGCCCAGCAATCAAGGGGCCTCAATCCTCACCACTAACACCAGTGAGGGGTGTCCACATAGGGAAGGATAACAAATACACACACACACACACACACACACACACACACACACACACACACACACACACACACACACACACACACACACGCAGTAAAGTACAATTTCCCTTAAGAGCACATAGAGATCACAGTCAGTCTGGGGCTGGTTTCTCCCTTTCTCTCCAGATCCCCAATAAGACTCCCCACTGGAACAGCTATAGGGTCCAGATCTCAGCCTAGTGGGCAAGCTAAAACCTCCAGCACCCTCTCTGTTCAATCAGTGCTTCGTGTCCCTGCCCAAGTAGCTGACACACACACACACTTTGAGATACGAGTTATATACAAACATACAGACACTCCTGAGGAAGGTTGGCACAGATTCTCCAGCTGTGCCCCCTTTCTGTCCAGTCTAAAAGGTAGTACCAGCTGCACCACCCACTAATATTTATAAGCTACTAAAAATGCCCTTACTAAAGGGTGTCCAGTTATAACTGTGCAATATTATTATCCAAATGGTAAGTGTGACTGAACAGCAAGGCTTATTTGGAGTGGCTTGAACAGTATCACTATATACATGCAATGTACTCTAGAGCTTAACTTATCTCTACACAAAACAGCCACAGTTGAAAGGTTTAAAAATATTTAATGATAAATAAAAACACAAGACAATACTTCTTACTACACAGTGCTAGTCAAGAGTTGAGAGATCACAGAGAAATACTTAAAATAATACAGTAGAAAAGTTCTGACATCAATACAGAAAAAAAGACTAATCTAATCTTCCTATTTCCTAGCTATATCTAAGAGAAAACACAGTTCTAAAAATAAACTTACATATAGAGCATAGGCAGTGCTGGTGAGTCGGATGTTCTTAAGGCAAATGCAAAATGCTCTCTGATTCTCTCTTTAAATTGATAACACAGTGCTACTTCACAATGCATCATTTTTAACAATTTTCTGTTTATCCAGGCTAACAGAAACTCAGAGGTTAACAGCCCATTTGATCTTGCAGCTGGTCAGGAAGCCAGAGCAATAAAAAATTTAAACATGTAAATTCCAGCCATTATCTCTGGCCTCAAAACAATAGGAAGAATTCCTTCATTTAGACATCTCGGCTCCGAGTTCTGACATCAAACACTTACACAATGCTTGGCTTATCAGCCTTCCTACAGCAGAGTGCACTGTTGTTACATTTTTGTAGTTCCACATTTAACAGCATTTTATTCCATTTAAGAGAACAAGCCTGTGGGCATATTAATATTTGCAAATGACAGAATTATCTACAAAATTCTATCTGGCTAGGCTGGCAGCCTTCACCTATCTTCACATATCTTCTCCCCTGGAGAACTCAAGTTATTTTTTCAAGTGACCCTTGAGAAATGCTTGAGAGGGTTAGGTCTATCTGAATATACCTTACCCCATTCCCTGTCTTGAGAACCCATCTGCACTGGCATTGCTAATCCCACTGCGGTGCTGCACTGACATACCATATACTTGCAACCCTAGGCTCCATCTTAGCAACTTGGCATTTTGCTGGCTGGCTCTGTGTAACCATGTTAGGGGATTGTGCTCTATCTCTACAGTGAATTTTCTTCCATACAGATAAGGCTGAAGTTTCTGCAGTGCCCACACTATGGCTAGACATTCATTTTCTACAGCTGCATAGCATTTCTCCCTGGGTTGGAACCTATGACTGAGATAAACCACTGGATGCTCTTCTCCCTCTGAAGAAATCTGGCTAAGTGCAGCCCCCACCCCATAGCTTGAAGCATCCACCTGCACAACAAATTCTTTGCTGTAATCTGGACTGGCTAACATGGGGTCCTCCCAAAGCTTCTTTAAGTTTCTAGAATGCCTGCTCACATGCTGGGGTCCACACTACCTTATCTGGCCTGTTTTTCCTTGTCAGGTCTGAGAGAGGAGCAACTACAGTATTACAACTGGCGACAAACTTTCTGTAGTACCCTGCTTTTTGGTAACAGGTGCAGGCCATGCCTGAATGGCTTCCACTTTGGCAGGTTCTGGCCTGATCTTACCACTCCCCACTCTGTGTCCCAGGTAGGAGACATCTGCCAAACCCACCTGACATTTGCTGGGCTTAATGGTCAGCCCTGTACTCTGTAGTTTGCCCAGCACCTCCCTGACATGCTGAAGGTGTTCTTGCCAGGAATGGCTGTAGATGGCAATATCATCTAGGTAAGCAAGGGCAAACCCTTCTGCTCCTGCTAGGATATGATCTACCAGCCTCTTGAAAGTTGCTGTGGCATTTTGCATCCCAAAGGGCATCTTTGTGAACTTATACAAGCCAAAAGGAGTCACAAAGGCTGACTTCTCTTTAGAACTGGGAGTCAAGGGCACCTGCCAGTAACCCTTGGTAAGATCAATGGTTGTAAGATACTTAGCCCCACCCAGCTGCTCTAGGGCCTCATCTGTCCTAGGCATAGGGTAAGCATCTGACTCTGTGTGACTATTTAATTTCCTGTAGTCCACACAGAACCTGGTGCTGCCATCCTTCTTTGGCACCAGCACCACTGGGGAGGCCCAGGGACTGTTGGACTCTTGAATTATCCCTAGTCCCAACATCTCCTGTATCTCCTCCCTCAGAGTCTGTCTGACTCTCTCAGGCACCCTATAAGTGGCTTGCCTAATAGGCCTTTGGGATCCTGTATACAGCTGGTGCTGCACCAGGTGAGTGCACCCTGGTTTCCCAGTGAACATGTCCACAAACACCTGTAACACTGCTCGGATTTCTCATACCTGGGTAGGAGACAGCTGCTGGGACATTGCTAACCCTTCAACTGAGGTGTCAGTCAGAGCTTCATGAGGAGATCAGTTACCAGATCTCCCTCAGACTCCTCCTGCAAGTCACTTCAAATACTTAGCACAAGGACACCCTATCAGGGTAACGTTTCATCATGTTAACATGGTACAATTTGTGCTCCTGCCTCCTGCCTAGCAGTTCTACCATGTAGTTAACATAACTTACCTTCCTTACCACCTTGTAGGGTCCCTCCCAAGCTGCTTGCAGCTTGTTGTGTCGGACAGGAATGAAAACCATTACCTACTGCCCTACAGCATACTCTCTAGCTCAACAACTCCTGTCATACCATACCTTTTTCTGTTGTTGGACTTCTGCCAGGTTCTCCTGGGCCAAGCCCATGAGTTCCCTGAGCCTTGTCCTGAGGTTTAGGATATATGCCACAACAGACTCCTTGTGAGATTCACACTCACCTTCCCACTCTTCTCAAATTAAATCTAGAGGTCCCCTCACCCTATGCCCATACAACTCAAAGGGTGAAAAACCTGTGGATTCCTGGGGAACCTCCCTGTAAGCAAAAAACACACAGGGCAAATATTTGTCCCACCCCATCTTAAAGTGGTCTGCAAATGTCCGTAGCATGGACTTGAGTGTAGAGTTTAACCTCCCAACAAGACCATTAGTCTGGAGATGGTAGGGTGTGGTCCTCATGTGCTTCACCCCACAGTACTTCCACAGACAAGCCAGCAGGTCTGACATGAAATTGGCACCTCTGTCTGTCAGTATTTCCTTTGGGAAACCTACCCTGCTGAAAATCTCTAACAAAGCATTTGCCACCTTTTCTGCCTCAATAGAGGACAAAGCCACTGCCTCAAGGTATCTTGTAGCATAATGTACTACCACTAGGATATACTTTTTCCCTGTGAAACTTGGGGTACACAGAGGCCCCAAAATATCCATAGCTACCTTCTGAAATGGCTCCTTAATCACAGGCAAAGGCATCAAAGGAGCTCTCACCTTGTCTTCTGCCTTGCCTACATTTTGGCACTGCTCACAGGTCCTGTAGTACCCTGTTACATCTCTGGAAATTCCAGACCAGTAGAAGTTCTGCATAATACGTCTCTTTGTATGTTTTATGCCCATATGATCTGCAAAGGAAATATCATGGGCTATGGCTAGAAGCACCAGATGGTAGCTCTAGGCACTACCAACTGCTGTACCCTCTCACATTCTAGCCCTCCCTCAGGGGTCCACTCTCTATATAGTAACCCTTTGTCCCAGTATACAGATTCCTCCTTCCCTTGAGAATCAGGTCCCTCACTAGCTTCCTATCTCAGGCCTTGAAATATAGGGTGTGAGAGCTGAGCCTGCCTCAGCTCTCTCTTTGTAACCCTTCCGAGCTCCCCTTCCACAGGAAGTCTGGCATCCTCTGACAGTGGTGCCTCACTTTCAGCCTGGGTACTACTACTGAACTCTACCTTTGCAGTCACTCTGTCCAAGGGAACATCAGCACACACAAGCAGCTGTGGCTAACCTTTAGTCTCACTGCTACAGCGTAGCTTCCTCCCTGAAGTAACCACCTCACCAGTCCTGGCTGCAAGTATGTGGTCTGTTTGGGTCTCCTCCATGCTACCAGACTCACATGCTTGTCTTGCAGCCCGACTGTGTGTAACTGCATTAATGCATGGTATTGCCTCATTCAAATCCTTCTCTATCAGGACATCTGCAGGATGGAAGTTCAGTACCCTTGTTGTCTCGAGCCAACCTATTACTGGCATTTTGTCTTTCCCACTTACTGGCTCCCTCACTTTTTGTTCCCCACCTTGCCTCCATGGACATCTGTATGCCACATGGCCCCACTGGTTACATTCAAAACATTTAACCCTAGGTCCTGGACGTGTACCTAGACTAGTGGCTTCCCCTGCTTCTGGCAGATTCTGTTGGGACAGTCTGGGCTGCCCACCATGGGTTCCTTTAGGCCCATGAGCAGTACTGGGGGGGTCCCTTTCTTATGCAGGGATGCCCTGCTTGCTAGGTATAGGTCTCCCTTCTTCAACAACTCCTCTGATGTAGCACATTTGTTATCAGCTAACCAGATCCTGATGTCCTTCAGGCAAAGTGTTAAGGGTTTGTTCCCTCATCAAAAGATCTGCCAGCCCTTCAAAAGTGGTGGCCTGACATCCACTCACTCACCTATGAAAATAAGCACTCAGTTCAGCAACATATCCATACACACACTTTTATCTGCCTTGTGTCTATGCCTACAAAACTTTTTCCTATAAGTTTCAGGTGTTAGCTTAAAAAATTGTAACAAGCAATTCTTAACAGTAGTATAGTTAAAATAGTCAGTGTCAAACATTTGGACAAGATAGTTGCAGCTTTACCATGGAGTAAGGGGGTCAGGAACCGTACCCAGAGCCTTTGGTCAACATCATACTGTTTACATACCCTCTCAAACATATGAATGAAACTACCAAAATTATCCCCCTCTGTAAACTGCAGAAGAAATTTACTAACCTTTTGTGTTTCTGGGGTCCAGTTACACCCTTCCCCATTACCTCCATGACTCTGGTGAAGAGTCAGCATCTCCTTTTTTTGCTGCCTCTGCCACTCCTTTTCCACAGCTTACATTTCCAAATGCCTGGCTTCCAACTCAAGTCTGTTTAGCTCCAGATGGATTTTTAAGTCCTCTACATAAAGGTTGAGCTGTCCATTCCCTGAGTGTTGTACGTCTCCACGGTCAGTCTGATCGTCTTCCTGGTTGCTGTTTTCTGATGCAGCTGTGACCAAAGCTGCAATCATGTCTGCCTTAGTCAGGTTTCCCTGCACCAGTCTTTTAGCCTGGCACATCTCAGCCAACTGGCTCCTTGTCAGCTTTCCATACTCCTCTGCTGACATGCTTGCCTGCTCTCCCTGACTAACTAAGCTAACAAAAGAAATAAAACAATTGTGATTTGAACTCTGAGCATTCACTGTGTGGCTGATTTAGAGTACAAAAACACCTTCAGTGGTCACTGTACACAAGCTACAGGAATTCACTATCCCACCACTGCCACCAATTAATATGTAATGCCCGTGCACTGGCCCAGCAATCATGGGGCCTCAATCCTCACCACTAACAAGAGTGAGGGGCATCCATATAGGGGAGGATAACAAATATACACACAGTAAAGTACAATTTCCCTTAAGAGCACACAGAGAGCACAGTCAGTCTGGGGCTTGTTTCTCCCCAGATCCCCAATAAGACTCACAACTGGCACAGCTATAGGGTCCAGATCTCAGCCTAGTGGGCAAGCTAAATCCTCCAGCACCCTCCCTGTCCAACCAGTGCTTTGTGTCCCTGCCCAAGTAGCTGACACACACACACACACACACACACACACACACACACACACACACACACACACACACACACTTTGAAATATGAGTTATATACAAACCCACAGACACTCCTGGGGAAGGCTGGCACAGATTCTCCAGCTGTGTCCCCTTTCTGTCCAGTCTTAAATGTAGTACCAGCTGCTAACACCCACTAATATTTATCAGCTACTAAAAAGGCCCTTACTAAAGGGTGTCCAATTATTACTTTGCAATATTATCATCCAAATGGTAAGTGTGACTGAACAGCAAGGCTTATTTAGGGTGGCTTGGACACTATCACTATATACATGCAATGTACTCTGGAGCTTAACTTATATCTACACAAAACAGCCACAGTTGAAAGGTTTAAAAATATTTAATAATAAAAACACAAGACAATACTTCTTACTACACAGTGCTAGTCAATAGTTGAGAGATCACAAAGAAACACTTAAAATAATACAGTACAAAGGTTCTGACATCAATACAGAAAAAAGACTAATCTAATCTTCCTATTTCCTAGCTGCAGCTAAGAGAAAACACAGTTCTAAAATAAACTTACATATAGAGCATAGGCAGTGCTGGTGAGTTGGATGTCCTCAAGACAAATGCAAAATGCTTTCTGATTCTCTCTCTTTAAATTGATAACACAGTGCTGCTTCATATTACATAATTCTTAACAATTTTCTGTTTTCCCAGGCTAACAGAAACTCAGAGGTTAATAGCACTTTTGATCTTGCAGCTGGTCAGGAATCCAGAGCAATAAAAAATTATACATGTAAATTCTAGCCATTATCTCTGGCCTCAAAACAATAGGAAGAATTCCTTATTTAGACATCTCGGCTCCGAGGTTTGACATCAAACAATTACACAATGCTTGACTTATCAGCCTTCCTACAGCAGAGTGCACTGTTGTTATATTTTTGCAGTTCCACATTTAACAGTATTTTCTTCCATTTAAGAGAACAAACCTGTGGCTTATATTAATATTTACAAATGACAGAATTATCTACAAAATTCTATCTGGCTAGGCTGGCAGCCTTCACCTATCTTCACATCTATTAGTTTCACAAATCAAATAGTCCCAGAAACACCAGAACCAACAATCTAAATTTTTAACAGCAGATAAATAAAACATGGTGCTGGGATAGGTTCTTTATGCAATACCTTCCCTACATCTAGACTAGACTCCCGTGGCAAATCAAGCAGTGTGACATTATTTTCCTTCATATGGAACTGGATGATTAGATGCATATTCACATTCATCCTTGGCGTGACTGGCACAGCCTTCCTTGGAAAGTGAGGCACAGCCTAAGGGTGGAGTATTGGCAAGATGTAAATGGTCACAAGATGGAGATGCTTTGCATTTCTTATGATTTCTATGAAATAGAACAGAAAGCAGCAGAAAGTATACAGTTTGGGTTCATGGAAAAAATTTAAACCAAAGGCTAGAGTATGATGCTGATTAGGTCTGCCTGGGAACAAGCCTTTAGGATTTTGTTACATTAACATTTTGCAGTTTATCAGGAAGAGATCTCTTGGAAGGAATTTTCATTTGTCCCTGGATATCTCTGCTGCAGTGAAATCATCTGACAGCTCTCTGGCAGATGGTAGGCAGACTTAGCAGTCTGCCTTGCCTTTCCACCTGAATATATTTTTTAGAAAAAGAATATTAACTAGCTGCTTGGTTGCTTGTGCCAAATGTATAATGATCAATTGTAGGCCCAGGGACACTGTGTGGTCTGAGGGAGGGAGGGACCATTGTGTAGACTTGGGCTGAATTTCATAAATGTTGTGCTAGTTTCCAAGATGAGGACTAAAATGTCTATGATAGATCCTTGCTTACTATTCTGGTTATATCAGGCCTGGAGTTACTGGAACAGGTCCTTTACCAGATCACTGTATTCCCACATAGGAATGGTGCTTTTCCATCAATCTATCTATCTATCTATCTATCTATCTATCTATCTATCTATCTATCTATCTATCTATCTATCTATCTATCATTTGTTGATGAAGTTAGTCCCACTAGGCTAGTAGCCTCTTTTCAAGAGAGACCTAAGGTGCATCATTTTGTATACGGTCAGTTATGCAGAAGGTAAACTTCATATGTCTGTCACAGCTGACATTGTGTCAGGCAATTGGCTTTAACAACTCCCTGATTCTGATGCTGGAGTGTCTTGTTATGCATTTCTTAAGTGCACTGATGGTTGTACACACAAAGAATGCTTGAAATTCATTGCATTTTGAAAAGTAGTCTATGTATTAAGTGTTGTAGTCATTTCTGGTTTTGCTGTATTATTTTCTTTTAGTGTTGGGGAAGTAAAATCTATATCCAGTGGACACACACTTCACCGATCAAGGAGTGGAAGACAGAATAAATGAATCCACTTTTGGTAGAAGAGGTCACTGCAGTAATTAAACAGTTCCACTGTGGCAATACTGCCGGAACAGGTGAGTTCCAGCTGGAAATGCTGAAGGTACTGGACATTACTGAGACAGCTTTGCTGTGGCAAGACTTCTGGAATGGGTGACTTCCAGCTGGACTTAGGGTGCTTGATAATGAGTGAAGGTAGACAGTGAGTGGGAGATTGACCAGGAGATTACAAGATAAAAAGAACTTTTATATCCAACTCCAGCAAACTTCCCTTCAACAGCCACAAAAATTCTGGTCTACTATTAACACATTACTTTCCTCAGGCAAAGTTGCCACACCTCATCCACTAGACTCCAAACCTGATTGTCCAATACAAACAGCAAATGCCTTTAATACTTTCTTTACTACTACTATATTAAATCTAGCAAATCAACTAAACCCTGATACCTCCAATCTGCCAAGCCCAAGCCATTCCCCCTCCTTTTCACCTTGAACCTATACCCACCTCCTATATCTCCTCCTTACTTCAAAAACTAAAACCTACTACTCCCTCAGCTGATAAACTACCAGCAGAATACCTCCAAATAGGAGCCAAAGCCATTGCCTTCCCAATCTCCATATTGATCAATCGAACTATAAAAGAAGGCACCATTCCATCCATTTGGAAAATCTCACACATCATCCCACTTCACAAAGGTGGTGACTCTACTGAGTTCTCCAACTATCGCCCTATAGCTCTACTCTCTCCACTTGCTAAAATTATGGAGAAATGTATCCACAAACAATTAATAACTCACCTACTTCAGAATAACCTCCTTGCTAACTGCCAACATGGTTTCCGTCCATTTCACAGTACTACCACTGCCTTGCTGTCTTTTACTAACTCTTATCAACAATAATCGTAATAACAATATTCTTTCCTCAGCATTCTTTGTTGACCTATCTAAAGCGTTTGACATGGTTAATCATCAACTTCTCCTCCACCAACTGAAGTCCCTCTCACTGGACAATCTTGCTATGAACTGGTTTACATCATACCTAGAAAACCGTAAACAAGCAGTTCTCTGGCAGAACCATCTGTCTGATCTCCTTCCCACCTCCCTAGGTGTTCCTCAGGGCTCTATTTTAGGTCCACTTCTCTTTTCCATTTTCATAAATGACCTCTATCTCTCTACCCCACTCTCCACCTGTATTCAATATGCAGATGACTCTACTATCATCTGCTCTGCGTCATCCCAAACTGAACTTCATTCTATCACACAAAAAGCCTTTACCACTATAGAAGAATGGTTCTCCAACCACTGTCTTCTGCTCAACCCCCCAAAAAACAAACTTTTGCTCTTTAAACCCTCTCATTTGTCTCCCCCACTTCATTTTACACTTACATCAAACAACAATACTGTTATCTCTCCAGACCCCACCACCAAACTCCTAGGAATCACAATTGACAATCAATTAAAGTTTGACACTCACATAAACAATACAATAATACTGACTAATAAAAAACGTGGATCCCTATATAGAATAAAACCCTTCTTGACACCAGTTGCCAGAACCACAATAGCTAGAACCCACTTAATTTCCACCCTATTATATGCTTCCCCAATATACAGCAATCTTTCTACAAACAATCTTAACAAACTAGCCAGAGCTTATAACAACATCGCCAGATTTGCTACAAATACACCTTACAGGACTCATCACTGTCTGAACCTAAAACAACTTGAGTGGCTTGAATTACCACACTTATTACATTTTAACCAACTAATAATTGCCCATAAAGCCCTATACCAACCCAATAATATCCCTATTCTCTCTTCCCTCATAAAACCTTATTACAACTTGAAAAATCTACGTTCTGCTAACAAAATGTTGATTCACACTTCCTTATCCAAGAACTTAGCAGGTGACTCCATATTCTCTAACTATGTTGGTAAAATATGGAATCAACTACCACAAGACCTTACAACCCTAACCTCTCTCCCACTATTTAAAAATAATCTAAAACTTTTCTTCTCTAACCATTGGTTATGTTCATGTACTAACCCTGCCTAGCTGTTATTCTCTAATCTATCTGCTGCCCACTTAACCACTTTTCCGTCACTACTAAATACTAATTAGTACTACTTACCAGGTTTAGTTCCTACCAGATACTGTACTCTTATTTCTTTTTGTATACTATATTAAACTGAAAATGCATTACTCTATATTAATGTCTCTCCAAATCTTAGCATCAGATGTTTTTATATTTTTAAGTATATTTTGTTTTTTACAAGTAGTTTGTATGTTACCTTTAGTATATATATTTTTGTATGTTTTTGTTTGGAGCTTTTCTCCCCGGGCCTCCACTGAAAATGGACACGTATCCAGTTGGACTAGCCCGGTCAACAAATGTAAAATAAAAATAAATAAAGATTAGTGCAGTGGCAGCAGTATTGCAGACATTATACTGTTGTGATGAACTGAGAGCTAATTATAAGACAATTCTCTCACATGTAGATTGGCAACTCCTGACCCCATCTTTGGGTACCAGTTTTGAGGAGCACCAAAGAAGATATGACTGTAGAAATAAATGGTAGAAATAGGGTTTCTTTGCAAGGTAGCTGCACTTCCTCCCCATTACAGAGTAAGGAGCATTACTGTCTGGGGGGATCTTGGAGTACAGACATCTCTTCCATGTTGAGCTAAGCCAGTTCACGATGTGGGCCAACTGTGAAGATAGCCTCATGGTGCATGCCACTGGAGAGTGAGAGGGAGGGAAGTTAGAGCTTTGGGAAACTTGTAGAGTGCTGTGTCCTTGGCAGGAAACTACCCATAGGCTACTGCAGCAGTGAAGAAATGTGAACTTCCACTGTTATGGGTAAGTTGGACTTACACAACTGTACTTTGTGGATTAGTGTCTGCCACAGCCATGGTCATGTAAAGGCTGGTCAGAACCCCCAGTTCCCAAAAAGTGCCATGCATGTGCCCTAAGTGCAGTAGCAGGACATTATTTTTAGTGTATCTGAAATTGTCTGCCTTCTGCTAATCACCTTGTCTTCCAGACATGCAGATGCCTGTGAACACATGACACAGAGTTATAGACTGTATTTTGTTGGGCTTGGCAGGATAATAGCTACAGGCAAAAAAACAGCAGCTTTGGGGGCTATGCCATGTGACAGCTGCAGAGACAGGTATAATGATACATATAGCAGGTGTACTTGGTTGCATAGGATATGACAGGCATCTCTGCTGCCAATTTGGGGTCACCTTTGTAACAGCCAGTGATATGGCTGTACCTAGTATGATGGGGACACATGCATGTAGGTATATGGCTACTGCACTCCCCCTTGTATCAATAAAGCAATTATACTGTCCACCAGATCACAATAACAATGAAAGGCATGTACAGCAGGTTATTCTGCTATTGTGGAATTTCTTTTTGCCAGTAGTATACACACAAGACCTACATGCAAGCATACATATTCTGGTTGCTAGACATTTGTAATGTGAAATCTAATATAAGGGTGCATCTCCATAGGGGTGTAGATAAAATCAGCCTGCCAAGGAATACTGAAAGCTACCTTGTACTGCCTACAGATCCAAATAATGGTGCTATTCCTCCTAACACTGTTGAAAGTTAGCTTTTCAGATCTGCATCACTTAGGCTACAGAATGGTGGCATGCATCTAGGATTATGCAAACTTATACCTGTTTGTGTAACACATAGGCATATTAGGTGCGGTTGCATCAATGTCCACAAGTTACTTTATTTTGCTGCTGTGCTGCTATGAGCTAAAGCACAGCTTGCTGCCTATGTCTTCTCTGATAGCTCATGGCCATATGATTTTTCAGAAGAGCTGTGCAGGCACATGTGTAATACTACACTGCAGCTATGTGTTGCACTACCATTCATTCAGAAATTACACATTACAAATGTGATCCCCTGGCTACTATTGTGTTCCCTGTGAAAGTGATATTATTTTCAGAGGAGATCTAGAAGTGCAGATTCTACTATTGCCTACCTAAGAGTGCCTGCATGGTGCATGAAGGAGAGCAAGATTATGCTTTAGCTCTTTGCGCTGATTTAGGGAGTACCTACTCAGCTCTTATGATGGTGCATTCAAAAAAATTGAAGCCTAGTATGACCTGACTGATGAGCTGTCCTCAGCCATGGACATTGCCAAGATGGAGGAACAATGCAAACAATATTTTGATGACCTGCCACAGCATAGTTCTAATGCTATTTGTGTACGGGAAGCAGAGACTAGGCAGCAGTAGCCTGGATGTTTTGAGGAGATAGCACTGTATTTTTTTAAAAATCTGCATTTTTCTTTTTCCTGTTGTTTTTGGTGACTGTTGGTACTACTGACCAGTATTTGTAATCAAATAAAGTCTGTTAATGTCCACATCTTCCATGTCAGGTGAAGCTGGGTGCAGTACTGGTACAACATCTAGTGGGCATATTATATTTTAGGTTGGCTCCTGCAGGGCTCTTTTCTGTACTGGGGTCATGCTGCATCATCTCACTGTGTTCTTGTCTCCATATAAAAATGTGTTGCATTCCTTTTAAGTATGTTAATTCATGCACAGGGGAAACAGACATACCAGTTGCATATGTACAGGTTTGTGTTTTTTGTTCTTCCAAGTTAACTTACATTTATTGTGGTTCAGTGATATGTCCTTTCTCATTCAGAATGAGCAGAGCATGAGATCAATAATGCAGTCATCTGTGGCAGCCTGGAGAGGCTTGTAGCCAGCCACAGTTCTCTTCATATATGCTGATATGTCTGTTAAATATATTCAGTTTAATACCAGGCTATATTCCCATATGGATAACTTCACATTTTGGGAATCCGGATGACAGATTTGGTCAGCAGATGCTGCCAGTCTATAACTGCCCTGCTAAGGCTGTGGCTGAGATGCATGAAGGTGAAGAGGCTGGGAGTGCCTGACTGCATAAGGTTTTGGTCCCTCATTGGCAGATAGTGTACATACATTGCCTGAGCTGGCCCACCCACAGCTGGAGCATATCGTGGAGGCTCTTTTGGAGATACCAGTCAGCAGATACATGGCATGGATGGGGAGTCTCCCAGCAGAGGTTGCAGATTCACTCAATTGGCTGGCCTCTACCATTGAGCTAGGCTACCACAGATTGTGGGGCCCCTACCATGAGCCGCCATGATCTATCATATACTCTTGGATCTTTGTAATGTCTGTCTGGGACAGAATGACAGACAATACATCAGCTGATTGTACTCCACCCTATCACCAACCATGTGTCTTCCTTTCCTCTTGTATCTTACCCAGTAGCCAATGTGGTGTATAACCTTCCCATCACCAACTGACTAACGTCTGTTTATCTCTAACCACCATGTCTCACAATCCCAGTGTACACTTCTACCCCTGTTTATACTGTTTTATATGTGTCTGTCTGCCCCAGCACACTTTTCTACCCTCTGTTTCTTTTTATCCTTTACCCTCTTCCCTTATTTCTATATAATAAAAAAATGGGAACCACGCCCCACAAAAACATTTGCCCTTCTTCCCTCCGTCCTGCACATTCCTATATGCTGTCTTTTTGTGTGACTTTCCATTAGCTGTTTCCCCTTTTTTCTACTTTCCTGTGCACTCCATCCCTTGTATGTGTCTAGGATAGATATATAGACACCTGAACAGTACAGCTGCAAATGCTATACTGCTACTTAAGTCTTTGCTGTCCTGATGATGAACTAAGAAATGCAGCCTAGCTAATACAGGCAGTACTTTATATCTGAGATATATGGGTGCAACTTCACTCTCTGTTCTTGTGAGATTACCCATCGTAGGACATGACAGCTCTTTGGATTCTATCTTGCATTTATGTGTATTAATTTCATTGCATGGCTGTGTCGATGTACACGGTTATTGTACTAGTCATTTATATATGCTGAAGTGCTGCTACGTGAGTGTACCAAAGTACTGCATGTCTCTCTCTGGACATTTAACAACATCCTGTATTACTCCATAGTCCTCCTTAGTCTCATAGGCTTACATTGGAGTGCAGTGTATCTCTATTCCTGGTGTCAGATTGTCAGACACCTGTCTGGTATTTCACATGAACATCTTCTGTACCTGTACAAGGGACATGCCAGGGGAATATCTTCGAGAGAGAGAGAGACAATCATGTTTATTCCTATAGATTAAAGCCTGCCACCTGTAAGACAGAGATGAGCCACTATATGTACTTGTATAAGCAGGCCTTTTACCTACTACATTGTTGAGAAGTTGTCATTGTGGGAGATGGATGGCATATAGAAAACAGTAGGGCAGTGTGATGTGTACAGTATATGTCTGGTGATTGTGACTGATGGTTGTGTACTTGGATGTTATAATTATTCACCTTCATGAAATGAGCTAATGTCCTGATCATCTATCAAAAGGTCTGCGCAATTCTGGTCTGCCGCTGCACACATTTTTTTTTCATGAATTTCCTGCCCCGTACCCTGATTTTCTTTTTTTTCATTTGAAAATTCTGTAGCTGTTTATCTTTGAATTTATCTTCTTTATGTTTTAGAGCTCTTCCTTTGACGTCTTAACTGAACATAGATATGCCCAGCTGGAATTTTGCAGGAGCACAACAAACATATTGTGAAACTACTAAAGGGTTTTCATTCTGTGCCCTTTCCTTTTTCTTGCTGTTGCCCTGTGTACTGCACTACCTTTTACTCAACCCACATGCATGAGGCCATGTGGCCGATAGCGAAGAGCTTACTTGTGCAGCTGGATGATGGACTGGGTGACATGGCCTTCACTTGTTGACTGTTGCTGTCTCATTCTGCCCCCTTCCTATCATCTCAGCATCAAGCTAGAGCTGATTAACAGTTTTCATTAGATTCTGGAAACTTCAGCTTTATTATGCATGAAATAATGAATGGGGAAGCTATTACAAGAGTATTACCAAAGATGGCATGTTATTTTTCTTTCTGTTTTGCTAAGCACGTGCAGTTAAATTCATGACAACATCCAAAATAAAACATACTGCATGTTCTGGAATGAACAGCTGTTTAGATACAAGTATATTGCATTTCAGCTTGATTTTTCAGATATTACTGGCAGGACTAATCTGAATTTGGGCTATGCTATGAATGCTGGCATATAAATCCAAAAATTCAGGCTACTCACAAGCTCTATACTTAAATAACAATTTAAGTTTAAGACTGACATATCTTGAAGTAAAGGAAGAGCTTCCAAAACAACAGCCTTAGAGATGGTTACATTGCAAAGATGATATAAAACAAATGCCTGGAAAAATTAGGAAAACTGCTCTCAATTATGTTACTCAAAAGTTTCCTAGATTAGTCACTTAGGAATTTGGTGATTAATTTCCACTTGGTATGGTATCAGAGCTCTGAGAGTACCTGTAATTATTATCCAGTTCAAGCTGGTTCCAGACTTTCCTCTAATACTGTTAAGTTGGAAAATGCATCTAGAACTTTCCAAGCTACTGCTCTATTTTCAATATTTTACCCCTTGAAGTTTAGATTATTTATTCATTTAGTGTTTGGAGTTTCTACATTCAAGTTATAAAATACTATTCATTAAAACAATTAGATCATTTAAAGTGTTTGGGCTTTCTACAGTCAGTTTATAAAATAATTCTGGCAGTGAAGCCTCAAGATTTAAAACTTTTTTGACACTTGAATCAATCTACAGAGGAGAAAGTAAAATAAGAAAAATGGAAACCTTCTGTATTTTGAGACGAAAACTCACTAATAGATACAATACTACAAATATTACAAGAAATGAACTTTTTTTGTTGTTATGAAACTTCAAATGAAGGACGAAAAAGGTTTCATTAGTCTGCATTTTTGCAGCTCAAAATTGAGTTTAATAAAAAGTCTCCTGAGCGCATCTTAGAACACCAGTACAACTCTTTTAGAGGCTTCCTGCCCGAGTCAGACTGTCTACCTTACACTCTCTTTGGAGATAGGCATGCCTGGAAGCCTTTTTGTAGCCAGAAGTGACAGACACAATATATATTTCTACAGACTTCACCAGGTAGGGTTAAAATGCTAGCAGTAGTGGTATTTCATCCGTGGCCAAAATATCTTACCTACTGTGTGCCTCGAATGCAATTCACAATGCCAGAAGAGAATCAAGCTCAACAGGGTCTTCCTTCCCCACGGACTCTGCCAAGCCCATTCTTGTGGCTGTTGTTTCACTCATTGGATAACTACTGACAGTGAAAGTTGTACTCCTCCTTTCATGTCCATCACTAACTAGATAGCAGGTCATTTACCTACATAAAAGGCATCACAGTTACTTTCACCTTTTATCTACACTTCATCAAATATATTCATTTTGGCATGGATTACAAGATTGTAAAATTAAGACCTGATTGACCATATGTCCAGATTTAGTGAAATGTTGGAAAAAACAACATATAGTCTTGGGTTATATAGGACAATGTTTCGCACTCCCCATGCAGAAGGAAAGCCCCCTGCATCCCCTTATTTTACATACCAAGTAGAAATTAATCACTGAATGCCCAGTCTAGTAATCTAGGAACCTTCTAAGTCTCATCATTGAAGACAGTTTCTTTATTTTTCCATGTTAATAACTAACTCTGAGGTTGGGTAACCTTGGGGTAGGTTTTAATTTTTTCAGAAACAGAACCTAGCTGCACTAAGTCTTACTTAACAGTCCAGCTACCCATTCAGAAAACCATACTGAAATCACAATGCATCAACACCCATCTTGTGTTATCATGATGCTTTGTTTTAATTAAATGGTCAGCTTTCATTTGTCTGCACCACTTCTAAGATGGCTGTTAGCTGCCAGATGATCCAGGGTGTGTGCAGGACCAGTTCATTCCACATCTATGGTGATCCACAATAAGGGACTAGCACATATCCAAGTCCATGCTGTTACTCCAGCTCTCCCACAGGGGGAACAAGGAAAAGTTTGATCTTAGCAAGTGATGATATATGACCATCCCTGTTTTATACTGGAGCTCAAATGAATGCCCCTTAGATTAAAACCTTATCTTTAAAAAGAAATAATCACTTTACTACTTAACAGCCAGACCATATAATACTTGTGGAAAGTATGAAATAAATGCACTTTTCACTGGTATGTATTTTATCAGTGTGAGTCATCGGACATTTCTCTTGCTACACTTAATCTTCCATCTATCTCCCACTCCGGTTTCTGCAGGATATTTGATACTCTCTATTATCTTACTACAACTGATAAGGGAAAGCCCCCTTTCTTGCTCAATTGCATAGGTGGATGATGTAATACACCTTTTAGAGAAATGCATCAGACTTGATATTTGATGATATCACAAACAACAACTTTTAATTTTTTGTGTAACACATACCGTTTCATCGTCATATATTGATAGATGTTTGCTATCAAAGGTCACCCACTGCACCTTATATCTGTAAGGACAGAAAAATGTTGTCACTAATAGAGGTCTTTTAAGATAATAACATATTAGCCAAAGCATTTTACAGTCTAGCCTAAATTGATTTTACTCATGTTGTGATCACATAATATATTTTCAAATAGAAAAAGAAGAAGTCTTGTCAATGTTACCAATAAGCATATCATTGTTATTAGCAGATGATTTATAGCACAGTGTGAAATTCAGAATATACTGAAACCAGTTCTAAGCTATACAAAGTCAGCAAAAGGCTACAGGGCAACATTCTGAATATTTTATTTTGCATTTAATGAGAGATTAAAATCAAAAAGTGCCTCTTTCTGTCCTGCTCACTGCATATTCCCTATCTGCTTGAGTTTGCACTCAGAATTTCATATTGAATTTATTACACATAAATGAATTCAGTATTGCAGTGCTGATGCAACCTTTGCCTACAAGTGCATGATACAAGCAGTCCCCACACAATGAATAACTAGACTCAGAAAACCTTTGTTTTGCTAAGCCACATTACTCTTGTTTGTGCTGTATATCAGCTAAATAAAATGCTGGCAAGCTTCTATGAAGATGCAGGTAACGTTTTTTTTTCTGAGATGAGTGCAGTCCAATGGGCTTGTTAGAAAGATCAGCAGTTTAAGGGTATAGAGGAAGCCCTGTTGAACCATTCATTTTTACTTGATTCAAACTACCAGGTGAGGTACAGTAAACACACAAAGCATAAAACCACTTGTTTATAGTTATATACCAGTACTGCAAGCTGCGGGTCAATGTCATTTAAATGAATTTGTATTTGACTGAAACATGAATGATCAAACACGACTGACTTAAAACACATTTTGCTGAATCACAATTGATAAAAAAATTTTAAAGTCTAAAGACAGTGTGCAATGATATTATTTCTGATGTTTG